>NC_140195.1:6334775-6934775 GCF_965226575.1 Pagrus pagrus
GTCGGTCCATGAGGGCTTGTGTTGCTGATGGAGCTCGGTCTGTCTCACTAACCTGTGTGACGGTGTGGTGCGACCAGTGCAGCTGTTTGCTAACTGCTCCTTCTTGCGTCTGCTGACATTTATAAAGTCTGGACTCTGATGTCACAGGCTGACTACCGTGTAAACAGCCTCTGGACCAGCATCAGAAATGTTTCACATTCCTCCTCCCTGCTGCCCATTTCCACTTCCAGACACACACACACACACACACCTCCACCCCTGAGTCTTTCCCCTCATTTTCCTCTCCTCCCTCTCTTTCCAGTCTTGTGGCGCTCTAAGTTTACACAGCTTAACACGAGCTGAGGGGAGAAAAATACATTAGTCCAGCTGTCTACGACTCAAACAACCTCCAGGGCTTTTTGCGGTGACGATTCCGATTTAAGTCGACAAGATTTTATCTCGCTGATATTTTTACAGGCTGCCGCTTCACTGCATGGTCAGTCACATATAGTAGCTGATCCTTTGAAGGGACAGATATAGGAGGAGATACTCCCACAATTTAATTTTTCCCTCCCAAAACCTAAAATACTACTGAAACCACAATGTGTAACTTCAGCCAGACTTAAAAGAGATCAAATCCTGCTCTTCCCTCTGGTTTCCATGGTGTGAGGGCAGCATGTCTGAGGTTGTCATGAACTTGAATCATCGAGATCTCTTCCATTGTGAGAGATGACGAGAATTCAAATAGGAGCCAGGAAGCAAACAGTGTCAAAGGACTCCTCAGAGGCCAAAAGGACACATGACTGAGCTGCTTTATTACTAAATAGTAACTGCTGTGGTGCTTACAAGAAGACTGATTCAGTTTAAGATACATAGTGTAAGATGTAAACAGCCATCTTTGTTTACCCATACAGCAGATGTGTGTCTATACAGCTACACTTGCAGGTCCATGAGACTGTACTTATGGTGTCTTCCATTTAAAGTCGGAAGTCGGCATTTCCAAGTTCCCAGTCGGCACTTTCAACTGGAACGCCACCTGAAGTTGGATTTCCAACTCGGAACTAATGTTTAGCAGGTGTAATGACGCCATTTTTGTTTACCATGTGAGCCTGCTAACATTAGCTAATTAGCACTTAATACAAAGTACAGCTGAGGATGGTGGCCATTAGTTTTACAGGCATTTAGTCAGAAACCAAAGTATTGAAAGAACTTTGACCTGAGGATGGCGCTACAGTTGATCTTGAGGGACAAGAATGTGTGTACCAAATGTCATTGCAATGACAATTGAAATTGGTGGATCACCAGAGTCCTTCAGACACATCCTTTGAACCATGGATGTCAGCACCAACTGTTGCTCCAATCTATTAAGTAGATTTGGAGATGTTTTGGTGGATAAGTCAGTCTATGACCTGCTAGTGGTGCTACATGAAAAGAGGATCAACAAAGTCATTAGGCTTCACCCTCTTGGGTTCATGAAAGTCTGTAGCACATTTCATAGCAATCCATGCAATAGTTGTTTTAGACCTACCAACCTACTGACTTTGCTGCACTACTTTTGTAGGTACAGCTTAATGACAATAAAGCTTTGATTGATTGATTGATTGATTGATTGATTGATTGATTGATTGGCATCCCTACAGCAGCTAGAGTGGCTTAAAACCATTGACAGTATAAAATATGGATGGAGATTCTATGTCTGAAAAGTGAAGCCAATATGGATGCTAATGGCCAGCAGGAGGCGACTCAACCAGTTCAAAAAGAGGTCTGATTGTATGTAAGCTTATGAGAAAAAGCCTACTTCTCACATGTTTTACTACCTCACTAAACATCTTCTCAGTCTTCTTTAGCACAGTATAATGCTCATTTTGCAAATATGGTCTCATCCAAAATCATCCAAATGTCGTGACTTCTAGCTCTGAAAAAACAAGATGGCGACGGCTGTAAAGCCAAACGTGAAGCTTCAAAACACTAGTCCGCAAACAATGGGTGAGGTCATGGTGGGTTTTCACTGGCTAAAAACCAAAATAAGAATGAAACATTCAATTCTCCAGAACAGTTACTGTACATGTATACGCATGGGGATGCCGTCATAGCTACAACATGTCTGAATCTAAACACTTTAGCAAAACCACTGTAGTCACTGAAACAGACGGTAAACCAATCATGGTTGAGGGATTAAGTCAAAAGTAACACCAGATTCCTGGATTTAAACATCAGACATTTCTCACACAGCTGGGTGGGCAGTTCAGACATCCAGTGATGAGTTATAAATAGAAGGAGGCAGACAGAAAGATAGAGAAGAGGAAAGAATGTGTGTCCAGGCAGGTGGGCTCCATGTGGAGAGCCGGTGTAGATGTACTGCAAGGCCTCAACTTCTGCTTTCTTTGAAAACGATGCTTTCCTGGCCACCGGTCCATATGTTTCCATGCTCTCCCATTAAGTGACATAGGCTGGAAGGATTGCACTGTAATGGGCAACAGCTTGGCTATAACATAAGAAGATTTGAAGTATATGACGAATCCAGCTTGCTGAGATATCACTTAGTCTTAGATTTTGTGTGGGAAAAGCCTTTCTGTGCTTGAAATTCTGAATGCAAGATCTTGAATGATCCTAAGTATACTTGGTAGGACATATTGTATGAATAGAAGAGCTTAGTATGGCTTTATTATGCTTGATCTATGAACAATCCCTGTTTGAAAAGGATTTATCCAAGACTTAACATCAACAACTCCAGACAGTATCAGTCATAGTAAAAATCATACACTGTCAGCCAAATCAAACCAAGAGGAGCTGAGAAGGTTCAACACATTTTTCCAGAGCGCACAGATGTTGGAGAAGTCCCAGACAGTGAAGTATCGCTCTCACTAACAGTGGACACTTCTGAAGAAACCCCCAAATGCTGTACAATGACCCTCATTCACTTGTGGCTGAATATTGTTTGGGTATGTGATGGTATGCAGGATTCCTTGTTGCTTCATGAATGCAAAACCTGCACGGCAAAGTAATGAAAATATTATTAGTGCTGTAAATGTTAGACAAGAATGCAGTGATCTAAGTGCTGAAAGAAAGGAAAATCACTCTACCAAATCTGTCACCGTTGAGTAAAAATGTCCAACACATGTTCAGAAAAGTTGTCCAACAACCCGAAAATGCCTCGGAGGAGAAGCAGAACAAAATACAGCACAGATTCAGACATGTCGTAATGAGACTCGGGGGGGGCAACAGTTATGTGGTGCTTAATATCATATTGACAGGCGGGAAAACGGTCCGGTTCAGTTCAGTTCAGTTGATGATGAATTTCTAAAGATAGTTAAACATTTAAATCAGATAGTAATAGGTGCTGATTGAATATTAGTGTCACATTAGGGACCAACAATTTCTGTCGGTCTGTCCACTTTGGTCTAGACTAAAATATCTCAACAACTTTTCAATGGATTGCCATGACACGTTCTGCAGGAATTCATGGCATGACATTTGGTACAGATATTCATGTTCCTGTCAGGATGAATTGTAAAAACCTTAGTTAACTTTATCTCTGGTGCCATCATCAGGTCAACATTTTTCCAATACTTTAGTCTAAATACCTCTAAAACTAATGGCTTTCCCACCAGCCTCAGCTGAACTTTGTGTTTAGTTGAAATTAACAAATTAAAAATGCTAAACTAATGCTGCGTTACCGTCAGAGATTGGAATTTCCTAGTTGAAATATCCAACTTTCTACCTCCAGGCGTTCCCAGTGCAGTTGACAAAAACTGTACAAAAACCTCACCTGTCCAGCCTCCTCACATATATCAATAACAAAGAGCAGGGAAACATATGAGGTAACAAACACCATTATACATTTTATTTTATGGCACTTTTATACTTGGAAATGTATGTAAATAGTCCGTTCACTCACCTAATACAAATATTGTTGTCTACAAATATTATACATCCTACCCTCTCCCCATGGGTGATGCCACTGTTGTGTGACAACAGACAACTGCTCCCTCTTGAAGTTGGGACAACCCCAAGTTTCCAAGTAGGAATTCCAACTTTGAGTGAACTGTTGGAACGGAGCATATGACGGCGAACATGGTAAACAGTATACCTGCCAACATGACATGTTGTAATTGTCATTGCATTAGTATTAAGGTCAAAGTGCAGACTCACAGAGCTGCTAGCGTGACTAGCATGGGCGCTCCTTCTCTGCATTCAGGTAGATTGCTAATTGCTAAAGTAGAAAATCCAAGTTAATGCAGATTCAGTCAAACCAATGCAAACACACATCCACACAAGGCGGAAAATTTGGGGGAAAAAATGGAAGAAAACAAAAGACAGAATCAGAGTTGTGAGTTCAGTGGCTGGGCTGAACACAGACAGTGTATTTCAAACGATGAAGAAGCATTGAATCTGATGCAAGCTGTTGTGGTTTCGTGGGTTAAGTCAAGGACTCTCACTCAGGAGACTGGTGTGTAACCTGTTAGGAACACATCATTATACTGTTGACATTTTACACAAAATTCACTTATTATGTTTTGTTTCTTTTCAGCTCTCTGTCAACGTTTGGTTTGACTTAAGAAAACATGGTCTGGGTTAAAATATACCCTTCCACAACGTTAAGCACATGTTTGAAAGGATGACTTCTTCCATGTGCAAATTTTTCCGGTCTTCCTCCCCCGAGTTACAAAGCTATGACGTTACCAAAACGTGATTGCTCAGTTGCAGTGATGAACCTGGAACAACATTAACTATGATGTTCCAGGAACCAACACGGTGATATCCTATCTGCGAACACAGACATGCAGGCACACACACACACATGTGCATACCTTGCCAGCTTACAGTTACCTTGTGGTTGATGTATTTGCTGTTTGGGGAAAATACAAATGGTCCAACAGACAATGAAATTCGTAGAACTGCTGGAATGGAAACGTTTTAGTTGTGTTGTGGTCATTGCAGTTTTAGTTTTAATAATCAGAAAGCGTCCTCCTAATATCCTCCACATTTTTAGGTTGGTGTTGGTTTGTGAAAAGCACATTTTCGTACCCCCCAACACATTTGACCTCAGCAAACCCAGACAATATTCCAGTCTGCCAGTTCGTGGCTTTGGGTGGTGCCAACTAGCTGTGACTGATTTGAGTGTGACTCAGAATAAACAGGCTGAGGGCTGTAACAGCCACAAATAATACTCAAATCTGTTCCCAGGACAATATTTGACACATGCATAACATGCAGAGCAGCTCCAAGTGCACTTGGTAATTGGTGTCTGAGGTTTCGGCACCATGTGAAGCTGAAGGTTTTCTAGTCACTGGCAGGTCGGCTGTGCCAGATCTGCAGGTACTCTTTCAGTGAAGAGGGCAGATTAGCTGTGACTGATGGAGCAGCAAAAAGCATGTGAGAGGTCCAACTTCGCAGCCTTGAGACAGGAAGCATGTGTGAGTTGTAGTCTGCTCATGATGTTGTTGTACTGAGTTATACTGACTCATTATTCCAGTAAGGATTTTGGAGAGGTAATGTGATGTCAGGCATCACTGGATCACCACCACACCCAGAGGTCACAGACGAAGCTGTTCTAATCCATTCAAAACACAATAACTGCTCAAACTGCACCTTGTCTGCTTCTCTTCCGTCTTTCTTTCAACACACCTCAGCTCAAATAGCTTCCTGATTAGGAGTTTCTTTAAAAGTCAGCACTGTAGATAACGTCGTCATTCATTAAAATTGGCTTTGAAATCAAACGGCCGGACGGAATGACATCTGGATGGACTGGAACAAGTGCCGCCTTCAACAACTCAGTCATAAAACTTTTAATAGTTAGGAAAAAGACAAGAGGAAGGGCTGAACATCTAAGCAGATGGAAAACTCGCCTAACATTTACATAACATAATGAAGAGCAGCAAAAGTACTTTAACCAGGCATTTCCTCTGAAATAGCTCTTGTGTAACGACAGAGGAAATACTACAGGTGCACAGCTCTTGTATGATGTAATATACATCTTAAATTGTCATGACTGGTCTAAGTATAGCCAAAAACAACAAACTCAGACATGATTTAATTCCACCTAGCCACTCAGCCAGAGACTAAATACGGTAATTACCTTCATTCCACACACCAAAAGTCTAAAAACGTCTAGACTTTTACGAAACCAGAACCGAATTTTTAAAAAAAACCACAAAGTGGAAACGTCCAAAAGGAAGGGAGGGAGAAAGGAAGAACTGATTGTGTCCTTTGTCTATGTGCATATCATCACCATTTATATGATTAATGTGTCAAGATGTGCTCCAGATGTAAGCACCCACAGGAGGACACACACACACATATCCAGAGCTCCTCCGACATGGATAACTTCGGCCGCAGCCAAAATGTTTTCCTACTATGACACCTAAAATTCCAGGCATTCCAGCTCGATGTGTGAAAATCCCACAGTGTTGCCACAGGAGCACCCAGAGCGGACGATAAGGACATCATCCTGACCAAAAGGTCAACTCCTGACGTACACAGGGTTGAGGTGACTGCGTGTCTACAGCGAGAAAAGAAAAGCAAAGATTGCCCAGACGCTCATTGACACCTTCTCAGCATGACAGCTGCACTGACAGATGTTATCGACAAAGGGAGAAACAACTGTCTGAACAACGTCACACGCTGTATTAAAACCCAAAGGTTGTCGCTCTATTGATAAATGACCACTTCCTGTGCAGTTTCACAGGTCAGACCTCAAATTATGGTGCTGATGATGGGAGGAGGGATCTCTTTAAAGCTTTTCCTAATGTGAGTTTTGGCAATACCACCTAGGTGGAGACTGAAATATCTCAACAACTGCTGGATAAATTGTCATAACATTTGCACGGACATTTATGAACCCCAGAGGATGAATTCTACTGATACTGGTGATCTTATTTTTCCTCTAGTGCCTCCATGAGGTTGACACACTTGTTTCTTAGTGAGATGTCTCAGCAGGTACTGGATGGATTGACTTTAACTTTAAAATCTTACAAATATTCCTGGTGCCTTGAGGATGAATCCATGGCCCCAATTTTTCATTGTTTAATCAGTGAAGTATATCAATATCTGCTTCAAACTGAGAGGTGTGAGTATACCTCATGTGAGGAGTGCCCACAAAGATAATAGTACTGGGATGATACACTTATCATAGTGCCATCACAATGTTTTGGTGAAGAATATGTATTTATTGTGATATATTTACAATTTGTGGTGATTTTTATTTGCTTTTTAAACTCTAGATCATGGGGAAAAGTTGACTCATACGACCAATTTACTTCAGTAGGATAATTGCTGTACTATATTTCTTTTCTTAATGTCTTATTCCAATTTATTTTTATGCCCCTGTAAAGCTTTGGATTGCCTTGTGTCTGGATCGTGCCACATCATTAAACTTGCCTTGCCTTACCATATAAAGTGGTAAATAAATTACTTTTAAAAGTAAACTGCTACATTTAGCTGCCATAAGAAAATAATAATTAAATAAATGTTAGGCTAAAAACACAACCCCTGAAAACTGCACAGCGCAGATTGATTCACCCCCTAAAATAAATAGCTTTGGATTTGGGGAGGGAGTCATACATAATGCCTATGTAAGGGGTCCACAATTTTGTGCTACACCCCTTGAAATGTTTGGACAGCAAGAGGATGAACTGTCATAAACTTTTCAGTAACATTATTAATCCCAAATAGGTGGAAAACTAAAGACAATCCATTTATCGATGCCAGCTGTACTAATAGGCCTAAATGTTAGCATGCTATTGCGCTACACTAAGGTGGTGAACATGGTAAACATTATGAGCTTGTTAGCATACTGTTGTTAGCATTTAGCTAAAGGCACCACTGTGTACAAGCGGAGCCACAGGTGAAGCTTTTTAGTCTTGTTTTTGCACCGTTGCTATTAAATCCCCTGACACATCGGTTGTAGTTTTGGGCCGCACGTATTGCTATCTCATCATCCTCTCGCTTATGTAAACTTTTTCTTTTTTTTTTTTTTTGTCCAAGGCCGGGAGGTCAGGCGGTGTTTGTGGAGAGCTGCTTACAGCAACACGGCGTGGAAATAGCCTCCTGCATTCACTGACACGCCCAAACAAACAACACATCAATTCCTGGCTTCAGTTACTAAAAATAAATGAGAACAAACAAATAAGCAACAAGGATTCAATTCATGAAGGCGACCACTTCCTAGCGTGGTACACGGTGTCAATATTTTTAGCTGAGACTGTGCGCTAACTTCAGGTAGAGGAAAGATATATTCTGCAGACAGCTGGAGACATCTTAAACATAGGAACTCCACTCAGGGTTGTTTTATTTATCATGCTAGCCCCTGCTGGTGAAAGTAAGAAGGCCAAGTTACTACAGACACATCTACACGACTGGAAACCAGGATCTGAAGCTATGACACATCACTGAGGGAATGTCAGAGGAATGTTTTAACTAATTCAGGGGGAAAAAATCAGTTTCTGGTTGATTTATTAGTTTAATCTCCTTTCTGGGAATCAGGGGAAGTATCATTCTTCACGTTACTAACGAGGTGAATTATTCCAGTCCATTTCCAGAGACAACAGCAATAACATTCAGAGTACAGCTCAGTGTCCATGAAACAGACTGACCACAGCTCTGAGATAAACAGAGACTGAAACCAAATTATAGGTGAAATGGTTCACTGATGGCATGAAGTCACAGTTGCCAGTGAGTGGGAGTAGTCAGGATGTACTGTTGCTTTCCCAGTGGTAACTTGAGGACAGCCTGCAAGTAAGTTTTGTAACTTTTCACAATGTTTATAGATTTTCTTTAGATCAATTCCTGGGAACGATTTTACCGACATCCTGTGTTGTGTGCGTGACATCGGACTGAGGGCTCTAACGGTGATGTTTTTTCAAAGTTGTAAAGCCCAATTCCTTTGATTTACAGATGTGGTTTGCCGACACTTCTTCAACTTCATCACTCGGACATCTCATCCTCCCTCCCCTCAGTCTAAATTATATATCAGACTAAGAATAGCAACGCGGCGCTGTAAAAAGCAGAAGTTCTGAATTCAAAACTTGCAAAAACCTGCATAAAAAATAAAAGATCACAAACTAAGAACTTGTTTCCACAAGATAATAACTTGGTCTCACAAAATAAAAGATATCAACTTTCAGGACTTCAAGGACTCTGTAAGGACAACATGATGCTAAAGCCAACCCTGTGTTTTGGATGCAATTTCCTTTGTCTGGTTAAATTTTCATTAACCTTTTGGTCAGTTGTTTGAGGATATTGATTTTATTCTGCTGAAATAATGTTTTTATATTTAGGGGTTTTTCTTTCAGCAGGGAGGAGTATGCTTCTTAAGACGGTGGTGAGGGTTTATACAGTTGTACAATTGTTTTATATGGTCAAAGAGACCTCTGGTGGACAAGACAGGATGGATAAAGTGAGTTTACATTACGACATAGCTGCTGAATTTAGCTGTGACTCACTGACATAGTGAGTCAGAGCTGAAGATAGAAGTTTAACACGCTTTAACCACTTAACATGGAGGTGACGACCTGTCCTGTAGGGGATTAGTATCAGGGGAAACTTCAGAAATATAATCCAAAGTATTTTGGAGCACACAGATTTAGGCAACAAACTTTAAAAAAAAAAAAAAACAGGACTAATGTCACAACACCATGTGCCTCTTCATCTGAGTCAAACAGTCCAGAGATTCATCCTCTTAAATAACCTTCTCTAATCAGGACCTAATGCAGCACAGGCCGGAGGAAAGAGGAGGGGGCAACCAACTGCATGTAGGCAGGGTAAATACAGAATACCATATCAAGAGGAAAACACGTCTTTTTAGATAACTGCCCTTAACTAGGACCAGCTTAACCAATATGACTTAATGAAGGAGCCGAGCCTGACTTGTTTTTTACAGCCTGAAGCAAACCTTTATATAGCAGAGTTTCTTTTCACAGGCTATTTGGATGTTAACTGATGTATGATGTTTTGTGACAGTCCAGGGGTGGATGCCCCCTCCCCTTTTCTCCAGACTGTGTTGGATTAGGTGCTTATTGAGGGAAGTTATCTAAAAAAGATGCAAGTTTTTCTATTTTTGTGGCATTTGTGTTATTGTTGTTCATAGAAATGTAATTTTCTGTGATTTTTACTATTTAAAAGTGTAGTTTTTTTAAATGTGAACCCTGCCTACATGCAGTTGATTCCTCCCTTCCCTTTCCTCCAGCCTGTGCTGCATTAGGTCCTGATTAGAGAAGGTTATTCAGGAGGATGAGCCTCTGTATTGTTTGACTCTGATGACGATGCGCATACTGTCAAAATGTTTGCCATTTTAGTCCACCATATACTTTGTACTATATTTCTGAAGTTACCCCTGATAGTGAGACAGTGTTTCCTGATTGTTTTTGTACTCATTAATCCCCGAAACTACAAAATATACTTTATGTTTCATCTTACACCCAAAAATGCTGCAAACTTGTCTGATGCAGTGATAATATCCCAGAAACATCAAATGAGATGTGTCTGAAATTTGAAAAAAGTCTTTGCAACGGATTTTATCTTACACAATAATCAACAGATCATCTTGTCTTTACATAAACGTATTCTCTGACATTACGACGTCATGCCCTAAAGCACAGGTGTAACTAATAATCGTAATGAGAGGCGAGCCAGTAGTCTCTGTGCTCTCTCGTCTCGCAGGTTCCCATGGATGGTGGTTGGCCCTGCATGACTTCTACTATCATCATCAAAACAAACCATCACAGTATATTTGACATGTTTAAGCATCTGTAGGATGTATGGTTAGATCCAAAACAGCAAATGTGAAGTCCATGAGAATAGCCTCTTCTACCATCACACAGACCGATTTTACGCTGCTCTGATGTGACAGAGGTTGAAAATCACTGAGAAATCAATCCTGTGCTGTAGCTCTAAGAACAGGTGCACAAATGCTGCTTCGATACGATGGATGAACAGAAAACCCTGGAGTCGTGTGGTTAGTGTGGTTTTGTCACACGTAGAGTTCAAGCATAACAGTAAATGTCCACATACTTTTGTGTACTTTTGTTCTGAGGCTGTTTTTGTCAACACAAGCAGCAGTTATTTAGTCTGTCTCATGTTATGTTTCAGTGCCCCCTGCTGGACATTTTTAATAGGAAGGCCTGGTTAAAGTTTCTGCCCCTCAACAGTGGACTCCTCCATCACGATGTCCAGGCATGACAGCTTTGACAGATTAGACAAGCCAGCCTTCTCTTGGAGACTCCTTAATTGTCTTGACACTTGTGACAAGTCTGAAGGTCAGGAAGGCAATTTTGACTCAAGCACTTCTAGGATTGATCAGTGGGGATTTTACTGCACTGCCACAACTCTCTGCTCAGTAACTTTGACTCTGGATCAGCCAAAAAAGGGACATCTTAAAGCAATAGTTTGACAAATATGTTTAGCTTGGCATAAAGAGTGGAAACAGCAGGTCTGGTTCTGTTCAGATAAAAAAAAAACATCTGTCTATAAGCTTCTCTGAAGCTCACAAATGTACACATTATCCATAGTCTTTATGCTAAGCTAAGCTAACCACAATCAAATTTGTCTTGCAAACACAAGAGTGGTATCTGTCTTATCCAGCAAGTATCAGCAAGAAAACATGTAAGTGTATTTTCCAAAAATGTCAAACTATTTAAAGGGGCAATTTGTAAGATATGGTCAGAATTTTAGTTTAAAACATTAAAAAAAATGAACCAACAATATCAACAGAGTGTGAAGAAACAACAGTCAAAGACGTCTATGTAATGTGTTGCAGAGATGCTCACTGAAGTTAGCATGCTAACCAGCTAGCACCTGCCTGTCCTGTCTCCTAATACTACTTTGTACCTCTAGGGACGATAGCCTGATAGCTCTGAGATGTAAAAGCATCAGTTTTGCTACTTAATCTAACGAGTAAACAAAATAAAGTCACAAAATATCAAGAAAGGAGATACACAGCTACCTGAGCTACAGGCTAACTGCAAAAATCACTACTGTTAGTCCAGCACTGAGGCAGTAATGGTTATGTGGTTATGCTGCCCCCTATAGTTATAGAGATACCCTCTAATTCTGGTCATCTCTTAAAAATGACAGCCTTTTTAACAGCATAGTGATGTATGAGAAAACTGTGCTGTAGAGGAAGCAGTTTGGGGCAACCATTTCCTGTTTCAACGCTGTGAACAAGGCAAAATGGTTTTCTAAGTTGTGCAAGAACCCCGACTACAAACCAGATCTCTTCATCATTGTGGCTGATGCTGATTGTGGCTGAAGGCAGAGTAGAGGCTGTGAGAGCAGCGTATTAATGTCCGGGATGTTGGAACGAGATGTTCAGTCACAAAGGGGTGTAAACGATCAGTTAATGTATACTCACATTGCTCTGCAGACCAGAGTAGGGTCCAGATGTCAGCTAAGTACAGAGCTACAGCCAAGGAACCTTAGCTTAGCTTAGCATAAAGACTGGAAATGGAGGCAAAAGCTAGCCTGGCTCTGTCCAAAGGTTAATAACTATCTGCCCAGATCAGACAAGCAATTATGTGGTTCCCTCTTTTCCATTTCTGGGTGTATTTTTGGCCTTTTAGGACAAAGACTGGAGATATGTAATACTTTCCAGCAAAGCAGAAAATGGACACTGAGTCCTGACTTTATGAAGTGCTATTTTCCTCTGACATCTCTTTTGGTTGCACTCTAGCTACTGTAATTATCGGCGGCACAAGAAGTGAATTTGTTTTTTCAGTTACTCGCTCAATAGCTTGTTTCACTTTATCTAAATACACACAATTGTAAATGCTGGTGGAGTCTGAGGTATTGTGACCAATAAACTACGTCTACTATCACTACGGAGTTAACGTTTCATAACTTGTGATGCAATTTTTCATATACGGTGCCAAAGTCTCGATTTTACCCCCGTGTAAAAACTGCAAGCGCAAGTGAAACCACAGCTGACAGATAAGAAAACAGAAATCCTGTCCAGAGTCACTTATTGCACAATGTCGCTTATCTTTATGAATGTGAGTAGACAAACTAATAGCTGGGCTGTTTAAACACTAATGAGCAGGTAATGGACGTTTGTGCAAAGGACAAATGAGAGGAGAGCAAAAGATATTTTCAGAATCCAGGAGGCAGTGTTTGCTGATAAAACACTGCAGGTTTAATGAGGACACGACACACAAGGGTGCTGCTACCTGGCACAGACACAAACTGATGCCTCAGTGACAAAGAAACATCTACACATGTTCAGCCTTGAACGCTCTTTCACCAGAAATGTCATTGGAAGTTCTGAAAAGAAAAAGAAAAGAACTGATGACAAGTAGATTATTCTGAGTGCCTGAGTAACATTTTCCAGCTTTGAGCACAACAAATTTTGGTTTGTTTTGGTCGGCAACAGAAACTCAAACCTCAGCAGATAAGATGTAAACTGATACGGCCGAAGGCTGTGAGAAAATAAAACTTGTTGTCGTGAACGAATCAAGAAAAGTAGAGTTGACACGAGATATAAGCTGTTATGTAACGTTGTACCACACTGGGAGGTTGTAGAGAGCTTAAAACATCTCCAGAGCGCCTCGAGGCACAAATATTACTGAAAGGACTGACGGCAGCTGTTTCTGTGTTTAAAAAAAGTATGCCAAAGGTTTCTTCTGTCAGCAAATAAGAGACATCTTGGAAGCAGAAGTAGCAGAGCAAGTCGCACACAAGGCCACGATGCTGATTGGCTCGATTTCAGGAGGAGAAACCGCTTCTCATGCTGCTTCACATTTGAAATCTGCAGCCAAACAGTTGGAGCTGACGTTTGAACTGTTAACACATGTTTAGATCACCACTGTGGTGACTTTCATTCCACCACAGTTGAATGTAAATTGCGATGCAGGTGTTTTGCTTTGGTTTTTTTTTATCACTTCATGTCAATCATAATGGTGGTTAGGATATGCCCTCGGGGCGTCATTGGTATTACGAGACAGGAAGCTAGCTGGTTAGCACGCTAAGTTCAGTAGATATCGCTGCAACACAGTACGGAGACGTCTATGAACAACATCCAAACTGTTATTTCTTCATGCTGTTGGCCATTTTAGTTTGGTTTTTTTTTAACAAAACTTTTTACAGATAGCTCCTTTTTTAAAAACATATATTATCAAAACCAAATATACAATTAAACACAGACTGGACATGCACCTTTTGGTGGTGACAAAAGATAACAAATTACCTTAAAACATTGATATTACTGCAAATTAGGAATAAAAGTTATAAGTTAGTTAAAGTTAGTTATAAAGTTATTATATCTTCTATAAAAAGAAGTGTACTTTATGTTATAGCTTAAAAAAAGGTTATTCTATTGACAAAAAAGTGGTCAATTAATTTTTCTGTCAACCGACTTATCGATTATTTGACTAATCGTTCAAGCTCCATTCTTCTGTTTGGGGTCGAGAGGTCAAACTCCCCGTTACACCTCTTATAAACAAACATATATAATGTAGAATTAATGCATTTCTGTTGTATTTAACCGTGTTTAAATGTGGTCAAAACAGAAGTCATCAGTTCAAAATCATGTTATAAGCAATTCTCATAAAGTTAGGAGAAGGCATGAAGCATTAAGGTGGTGAAACAGTATGTTGTAGCTGTAAGATGTGAAGAGGATCCTAACAGAACAATAGGATTAAATGGGATTAAAGAAAAAGGCATGTTTCTACCCTTTATTTGAGATCGCAGGGATTCGGTTTGTTTTCCTCCTCCTTTTGTAATTCAGTTAGTGTTTCTTCAAAACACCAGAGCATCGTTTGAGCACAAGATTTGTTCTTCTCAGAGCCTTGAGGGAAATAAGGAACGGCCACGTAGTAAACGTATGTGAATTCAACTTGCTATCACAACATTCAGTCCTGATAATAAACCAAATATTCATTCATTTTCACGATTTTAACCCTTTAAATACCAGTTTGTTTACATGATGCCACTGTTTGTTAAATGAAAAGAACACACACATAAAAGTATTTTCCATATACTTACTCTGGTCTTTTATTGCAGTTTTTGAAATGTAACTTTTTTTTGTACTAAATGTTGTTTTTTATTAGTTGCATGAGGGTTAAGTTTTATTACGAGGCAAAGCCCCCTACAGGACACCATAGGCATGGCATGTATTTGTCCTGTGTATATTGTCTGTCTGACGTGTACAGTGCTGTGAAATCAAACTTCCTCTCGGGATAATAAAGTCTAAGTCTATGGGCCACAACACAGGTAAACTGCCCTACAGTATCTAGTGAAAAAACTGAAATATGTTGTGCTTTAAGCTGGAGGATGAGATGTAAACAGCTTTGCCATTTTGCAGAAACAATGTCCCAGCTACTCAGAATAATCTGCTTGTGAACGTTTTTCTTCAGAACTAGCAATAAAGAAACACTTCTGGTGAAAAATTGCATCATAAGTTATGAAACTATGACTGTGTAGTGGTAGTAGGAGTAGTTTCTTGGTCGCGATACCTCCAAATTCTGCCAGCGTTTACAATTGTGTGTATTTGGATACAGAATGGGGCCAAAGGGTCCGCTAGGGCTCTAACTGAAGTTCCTCATAATCACTTTAATATAATATAATTAATATATTTTATATTCATGGTGCCGTGAAAAAGAACTTCCTCTTGGGATAATAAAATCTAACTCTATGGACCAGAACGCAGGTAAATGGCCCTATTTAGTGAAAAATAGTAAAGAAAGGTACAAAAACTCATCCAGGGCCACAGAATGAAAGCCTGTTGACATGGGATGCATGATTTTTAAGCTGTAAAGAGTGGGTTGAAAGAGAATAAAAATAGTTTTAATGGTTCATACTATGTAGAACAGTTGTAGCTGTATGTCTGTGTTATACACAGTGTATTATAGACATATTATATGAGCTGAGGTTGAAATTTAAAAGGGGAAAAACAACACCTTTATCAAAATGCATACAAAATGCATCCACAATGACTGAATATGTTGCATGAGGGTTACACACACTCCTCACAGCCATCATAGATGCACTGATGCATGCATGCAGACCAGCCTATATCACATAAATACGTCCATTTTGCTTCCTTGTGTAACGGTTCGGAAGAATTAATTAGCCGGCCGGTAAAGCTTCTCATCACATGGGTGCAAAGCTGCTGCCATACGGGGCGGTTAATCCTTTCCACCTACTGACATGCGTTAACGCACACTGAACCGCAGCCTGCAGCAGCCTCGCACTTTGTTGGACTCTTTGCGTTTTGCCGTTGTGTGAACAAAGGCGTGTCCCGGAGTCATGCATATAATAGCCAGGCGGGCTGCGGCAGGCTTTGGCTCTCCACTCCTCAGCACCCTGTGCACCAGCAGACTCACCGGCACCCGCAGGCTCTGTACGATGGCACAGATCTCCCAGGAACAAGTGGTTTTCGACAAACCCAAGGTAGGTCATCAGTTATTCACACTGTAGTCTGAGTGTTAAATCATTTAAATGGAAAAGGTGCTGAATTATTGACAGCGGCGCCTTTTCCTGGTTTTACGCACGTTGTCAGTGTAAACAGTGAGAGTCCCCCCCTTGACAACGAGAAGTGGACCGGTTGAGAAATGTAGCAGAAATCAAGAGTAAGAATCAAGAAATACTTTTCAGGCTTCTGTTATTTACTATCTGATAAACCGCGTCTGTTTGTTTGAATAAGAGCTGTAGTAAAACAAGGAAGAATTTCTAGTGCCGGTTGTCATGTGACTGTGGTTTTTACACTTGACTCCACAAGCTGCACTTCTCGTATGAATGAAAACAGCTTTCCACACGGGTCCACACACTTTGTCTTTTATTTAGACTATGATCGAAGCTGTCAGGAGAAGAAGAAGTCAGGCTGATATCTGAACTGGGATCCTGCTTCTCAAAGCTCCTGCTGTAGTCAGTGCAAGTCTGGATTCATGCCTGATGGTTGGATAAAGGGAGTCACCCCTTTTTCATTCATTTATTTATTTATTTATTTATTTATTATGGTATTCGGCACTAAGTTATATTAAAGAGTGCTGTAGCTTCATGTGAAATCTGGTTGTTGGTGAGATTGCCGGTGTTGTTGTGTAGTGATTATAAAGAGATATATATATATCGGTATGAGCATATAGGCTGTGCCATCTGCACCGACATGACATCTTTCTTTTTTATAGCGATTATAACACCAGAAAAGATGCCTCGAGTAAATTAAAATAATTCAAGTCCTTGTGATGTTTATGAAGTGTACTGTTAACCTGTAAAATATAATATATAATGATGATTTAATGTTTGTTAAAGCAACATTATGTTGAAATTGGCATTTTGTGCGATTTGGCGCCCCCGACAGTTTCTGAGTGCAACACCACGGTCGTAAATACAAATCCCAGCTCTGTAACAATTTGTCCGCAAACAAAGCTCACCAATGTTTTGTGTTGAACACTTGTATGTTGGAGTAAACATGTATGTAACACTGTGATCCCTCTCACTGAAGGTACATAGTGCAGGAACAAGTGATAGGAGGGCAGAGTGACCGAGACAGAGACACCATTCACCTCATTACAAGACACTGTGCCATCAACATGATTTTGAAGCTGTTATTTTAGGGTTAAAAAAAGTAACATAATGTTGCTTTAACAATAATAAAAGGATCATTGTAAAGAATGCGTATGTATCGGCCCCAGAAATTGAGTATCAGTCGGGCTCTACTTGTAACTGTTTTTCGTCCTCCAGTGGTATTTTTTATTAAATGTACAGAAAATTAGCTTAAAGCTAACTCTGGTTGCGCTATGAAGCTGTGCACTGTCTTTAAATAAATACATGTGACAGAGCTTCTGCATGATTCCTGAATTCTTTCTACTGCTAGCAGAGACACCTGACTTGCATAAAAAAAGCCTTAAAGTGGAAATGCCCCTTTAACTGCCAGCTAGTTGAGTTGCACATCAGGCACACGGGCATGAAATGTAAACTCACCGGTGCCCTTTGGAGTCTGTGTGCTGACTGAGACCTGAGTGCGCCTGGGCTGCCCAGGAGCTGACGGCTGATAAGAAGAGAGGAAGTGACTGAGAAGGACACACGGGCCTCCACACTGTGTGGCAACAGAGCCCATATCATGTGTGTGTGTTGGTGGGAATTGTAAAAGGAGAGACCTCTGGGAGTGCCGGCTGCTCGCAGAGATAATCTCATTAAATATTAATTTGCTGTTGTAGAGTCGATACGACTGGTGGGGTCGTTGTCTGTTGCCGCAACCTTCACCGGTTCACCATCCATGCTTCATATGTGCCGACAGGAGCACTGTAGCTCCAGGGTTATTACACCGTGTGCTCACGTAATGACGGAGCTCGTAAAAATCTGAGTAGAGTCACTCTTCTGATGACTTGCAACTTGAAATGATTTGAGGCTCGACTTGGACTTTTTAAGACTTAACTAACTTGATTCGACTTGAGACACGATGACTGGAATGACTTGTCTGTGTTCATTTTATAGTTTCAGTTTAGTTTGTTTTTTTTAAGCCTGTCTCAGTATTTCTCCATTGAAAAGCGTTATTTCTTTTTTGTTTGATTACATTTTTTTCCCACTGAATATCAATGATTGTAATACAAATTCAATTTATTGTCAGACTTTTTGAACAAGTTAGATAAAGTGACACAATATCATTATTAGTCAGGTACTGATACCTTGGATTTGTCTTCATAAAGACTGGATACTGCAGGTAAGACTGACTTGATTTGCCCCAAATATATTCCTTGGGACTTGAGACCAAATGACTTCAGTCACATGTCTGAAAATCACTGAACATTTCTGATGAACCATAGAAACGTACTTGTACTTGAGATTTTACAAAGATAGCTTCTTGTCACATTTATGGCACATATCAACATGCACCTCAGCAAGAATGAACCTCACCGTCAACCTATTTCTGGTAATGTGTATATTTAGGATTTTATTTTGTTAACATCAAATATTTATTACAACTGCTGCTCAACAATTTCTGTCAAAATATTTGTGTCAGTCTTATCTTATTTTGATTTCTTGGAAAAACAATGAAAATGTCAAAATCTTCTGTTTTCTGGCCAACCAAAAGTCCAACATCCAAAGAAATTCGTGGGAACAGCAGCAAATCCTTGAGGTTATGAGAGTAGAACCATATTTAGACATAATTAAAAACTTAACCTGACACAAAAGGTGTCAGATTCAGTGTTGTGCGTCTCGTTCTCTGGAAAATAACTTGCATAACAGGATCCATTCAAGTGTTACTGATGTTCATGTATCGTCAGATTGTATGTTAGATACAGCACACATCTTCAATCAGTCAACAGGAGGCTGACTTGCAGATTCAAATTAGTATAAATTCCCCCGACTTCTATACATATACCTCCTCTATAGCTGACCACGATGTACTACAGGAAGTACTGTGTGTACTGAACAAATTGCTTGAGGATTTCCTGAATGCAGAGATGTGTTTACCAGCTGTTTGGTGTCTGCGAAGAGCTCTGATGCTCCAGTGTCACTGACAGAGCCGGCCTCTGAGAAGAATAAAAAAGATGTAAACAAAAGAGACGCTCAGAGGCTTTCAGCAGAACATCTTGTTGTAAACATTCAGAACATCTGATCCCGACATCTTTCTTCTCCTTTGTCACACAGATGGACACAGCTGTACAACGTGGATGTAAACGTCAACCACAATTAGGGCTGCGCCTAACAAATACTGTCATTATCTAACGGGTTATTCCAGGTGACATTCATGGCTAATCAATGAATCGCATGACACTCGCATCATCAGATAAATAGCCGTAATTACCAAATGATCTCTCTAAGTCGAAGCTGGTGTCCTTAAATGTTTTGTGTTCATTTAAAGCACGATGTACACTGGAAGTTTCAAAAAGGGAACTAAAAGGGAATAAACCCTAAAGCCTAATGTTTTCCTTAAGTTATAATGTCTTATCAATGATTTCTCTTCTGGAAAACTGTTGAAGTAGATGTTTTGATTCAGGACATTTTGTCTAAATAATGTTGTTATAAGAACTGTGCTGAAGTTGTTGTGGATAAAAATATGTTTCACTCAAACGTGTGAGTCCTCTTCTTGTCCAGACGGACACGAGGCAGCATTAAGTGTCTGCACTTTAAACCAGTTTCAGGTCCAAAAAGATGACATATACTTCATTTATTTTAAAATATCTGCACCCTGATTGCTCATTTGTAGTGATTTTCTATCCATTGTGACAGTTTGGAGAATTTTTCCTCAGAAACTCCTCCTCAGAGTGACCTTTAGCATATTTCCAAACTCATCCTTTAAAAGATGTTTATGACATCAGACACGTTCCTGGTCTCTTGGATGAAGCTCAGCTGTGGCCATGAGTTGGCTCCTTGACAGCTTCGCTAAACACTCCGGCAGCGTCGTATTACATTTCAACTGAAGGATGTCTGCTTTCACTTCCAGTCGTCCAGAGCTTAACAAAGCCGCAGTTAATGTGGGTTTAAATCTTTAATAGTTCTCTGTTACATGAAATTTAAGTTGATAAACATCTTTGGATTACTTTTATTAAGGTTAAGGTCATGAATGAAGTTATTCTGCTTCATCAGGACTATCCGGGTGTGCTTTCATCAGGCTTGATTGACAGTAACCAAACCAGCCACAATCGTCATTTTAGCTAAAAACCTGACTGGTGCATGGAAGTATGTGAAGCAAAAATGATGATCCCATCACTCATAGGCAGACGCTGATTAAGAAAATGAGATGTCAGGGCCTTTAAAGCAGCAGTACACGGCACAGATGTATATGAAATATTTACCAAAATGAACTGAGACACAAATGGAAAAGGAAATGCGAAACACGGGAAATCAAAGACAGTGCTCCCAACGGCTGCTTTCGCTGCACATAAGGAGCTTTAATCTAGGGCTGATTTCCTTAACTGTGCTAATTTTCTCATTCATCATCAGTCCCATCAGGAAACAAGAATATCTGTCGTCATTACATTTTTATTTCATCCTCACTCTGACTCATGAAGGGGAGTTCAGGCCTCGGTTGTTCAAAGGAGGAGCATGATTTATCTGTGTCATCTGCCAGAGTAAATCACAGCTCTCGGCGCTGGAAGGAGAGACGACCGTGCCTGAGGCACCTGTGGCCTTTTCCCCATGCCTTGCCCAGTCATGCGTTCTGCATTCATAATGGGGTGCGGCCAAAACGCTGAAGTTCAACACCAACACCACCGCCACTCTCTCCTGCTGCTCTCTTTGTTAACACCACTGGCATTTTTCAGTTCTTCTCCTCTACCATGTAGTGTGCTGTTAGACTCAGATGTATGGCCATCTGTTTGAGGACATCATGATTGACTGATTCATTATTGATTATCTGTCTCACCCACAGGTTGAGCTGCATGTGCACCTCGATGGAGCCATCAGGGTGCAGACTATTCTCGATGTTGCCAAGTAAGATAGTTTACATTTAATTATATTCCTTCAATATTGACTTTAGACTTTATGTGTTTGTACTGAGACTCAGGTACACATGGTTGCATAGATAAGAAAGTGTCGGTGTTCCTTTGTGAGCACAAATGTTTCCAGTTGATTAACTGTACTTGTGATTATTAATAACTGATGAAATAAAATAAGGCACAGCTGATATCAGCACATTATCACAGATATATCAGTTTGTCTTGGCAAAAATAACAAACAATTGCAGTACAAAGATGCAAAAGATATGAATTTATATAATACAAATGACGCAATTACAAAATGTGCGCTCACTAATCTTAAATACTCAAATTTATAAGACAATGCTTTTGATTATGTGTTTAAGGTGCAGTATGTTAGAATTTTAGTTGGAAACATTCAACAAATATATAAGATTATCAACTATTTTCCATTTCTTTTCAGGTTTCCGTTGTCGATTGGTTAGGTTTAGGCAACAAAAATGCTTTGTTACGTTTAGGAAAAGGTGGTTTTGGTTAAAATATACCCTTTCATAATGTTAAACATGCGTGTGAAAGGATATATTCTCCCACGAGTTGCTTAGCTATTACATTACAAAAACGTGATTGGTCAGGTTCAATGACGGTCCTGGAGCAAAATTTATGATGTTCCAGGAAAAATGCATTCTCGCGTACAGAACAGCAGAACATCCGACCCATTGGTTCTGTACCATTGGTAATGTAAAGATATAGATCATCAGCATACGACTTGGTGCATCTTCTAGAATCTAATCTACGTAGCTGTCAAGTCAGAAGCTCAGGCCTCAATACATCATACAAACAACAGCCTCTGCTGAGTCTTTCTTTTATGAGAGCAAATCAGTCTAGATTTATATGGAACAAAGTACTCATTTAAATTTCTACACTGTCCTTGAACTGTTTTCTTTTTTCCTCTCGTCCTTCCAGGAGACGCGGCATCTCTCTGAAAGCAAACACCGTGGAGGAGCTGACACAGATTATTATTGTCGAAAAACCTGGCACCCTCACCACGTTCCTGGGCAAGTTCGCGGAGTACATGCACGTGGTTGCGTAAGTGCCAACAGTTTCGTAATTACTGAAGGTGCTTTCTTGCCGAGCAGGTGACAGAAAAGGGCAAAGATCAACACTTGAATGATTAAGAGTCAGTGTCCGCCTCGTTAATGTTACAGGAATGTTACTCCAACAAGGTCCACAGTGAGGGTCAGAGTCCGGTCACAAAGTGTGTTATCGCTCATGTGCAGTTAAGGTACACACTAATGATGCTTTCAAAGTCTCTTTAAACCAGAGTGTGTAATTTGTGACTGATGGTGTTGGGACACCGCAGGATTATGCAATGTAGGTCTTTAGCACGCTGGTGAGGGGGCTGATTTGAAATGCCAGACATGCAGAACAGGAAGACATCACTATCGAGCTCAAGTGTCACCTTGGCAACCAAACTAAGAGGAGAGTAAAGTCGTTCGTGGACTCTTTCCGGTGTCACTCTGTCTTATATTTAGTCCTCCAGTGGCAGGGCTGAACTGCTAATAGAAGACCAAATACAGTCTTTCAGATACTCAACAGCCGTGAAAGCTTTCAACAATGCCGGTCTGTCGTGGCCGGACTCCAGTGCACAGTTGTGTATAATGGACCCTTCTGTATCAGGGCTCTTGAAAGCCTTCTGTGCGTTATAGTTTTTTTCAACAACATAGGGAACTTGCCAGCTGAGTTTGGCTCATGCAGATTTGTTGTATGAGCTTGTGATTGTGCGTGTTGTTTGGGGGGGGGGGGTTGGCGGCGGGTGAGAGGACGCTGGAAACAACAGGCATTCAGATCTGTGCATTCACTTTCAGTGTAAATGCTGGAAGCAGTGTTGTTGCCCGTCATGTGATGAGGGACAGAAAGAGGGAAACAGAGCTGTGGTTCTTCTAATATTTTCACAACACGACACATGCAGCACAGTCATACTGGCAGGACAGTCAATATGCTTGTAATGAAAAATGTTTTGGGTGGGGCAGGTGGCTGTGTCATATTTCACTTTGTAAGCCCCCCCCAACATTATTAATATTTCCATTGGATCTTCACCTTGACTAAGCCAAAGGGCTGCAACTAAATATAATATTTATTAGCGATTCATCTGCTGATTATTTCCTTGATTTTCTGTCTGAAAATGCCCGTACATTTTTTTTAAAGCCAAAGGTGACACCTTGAGATTGCTTTTTTGTCCAACTAACTCTCTAAAATCCAAAGATATTCAGAATTTGAAAGAAACGCTGCAAATGTTCATATTAGTATAAATTACAATGGCCCTCAGTGGAGCGCTTACCACCACCAAGGCCCAACAGTCCCCTTTAATTCAATCAAGCCAAATCCAATAGAAGACACATGTAGATCTGGATTTTTATTTGGATCTGCATCAAATTGTACTAACTCATAGATACCAGTCACCTAAATATTACATTTTTTTACAAGATCAAGATCTATGCATTATACCAGGAGAAATTGACAAAAATGTAGAAAAAGAAAAACATTCCCTATCTTGCAATGTTAAAGAAACATTCCTTGATCTGTCCCTTTTTATAAATGGGTCCTATTCTGGCCTGAGACTCATCCTCCATCCAAGTTTCTTGGAAATCCACTCAATAGTTTGTGTAATCCTGTTTGTGTAATCCTGTTGACTAACCAACAAACGGACTCGGGTGAAAACATAACCTGCTTGGGAGAGGTAATTTAAGCAGAGGGATTGATTTGTATTTTTGCTTGGAAAATAACTTTAATGACAAGAATTTGTTTATCACAACAGTTGCAGCGTAATTTTCTTGTGCACTGATTAGTTAATTGAGTTATCAGCTCCACTTTATCGACTTTGTTTATTTACATACATGGTTACACAAAGATTATTGGGTTAACTGATCATACTGACCTTCCAAACTGCAGACTAAACAATAACAGTCGGTGACATACAGAGTTTAGATCTGTCGTAGCCAAACACACCTATATGACCCGGCATAGAGAAATGCTGTGTTTTGGATGATATTTACGATTTACAGTATTTCTCAGAAGGGAAAGATGACATTTTAAAAAAAAACAATGGCCGCGTCACTCATTATGTGTTTCTCTTTTTCAGCGGAGACAGAGAGGCCATAAAGAGGATAGCCTACGAGTTTGTCGAGGACAAAGCCAAGGAGGGAGTGATTTATGTTGAGGTCCGATACAGCCCGCATTTCCTAGCGAACACGAAAGTGGATCCCATACCGTGGAACCAGAAAGAGTAAGACTTTATTTGAGTCCTGTGTTGTGCTTTTAGGGAGGGAAATGTAAAGTTTGGCTCATTGCACATTTTCTCACTGTGTTTCATTCAGAGGGGACCTGAGCCCAGACGAGGTGGTGCACCTGGTTAACGAGGGGCTCAGCGAGGGGGAGAGGGCCTTCAATATCAAAGCCAGGTCCATTCTATGCTGCATGCGCCACATGCCAAGTAATGAACTGTTCATGCTCCTGTCTGCCCAAACAACCTTATGAGATAAGGTTCTTTACTGTCCTGTCCTCTGTTCTGTGTCAAAGCTCTGCCTCAGTTGTTCTTGTTAGGTAACGCAGGAGCACCACAGGAAGACACAATGCACTCAGGAAGGGTCATTATTATTATAAACTCATATTAATCTTATTATTCCCCATGATGCATATCGTTACCACGCAGTGAAACCATGAATCTTCAAATTACACATCCAGTTGTGATTGGTTTAAAGAAATACAAACGAGCCTCCGACACCTGAATGATAATTGGTGCAGCCAGAACTTTCTCCAGTGGTGACACAGCGCTATAGAGAGAGGTCTGGCTTTGCAAGACCACGGTAAATGCTAACATCAGCATGTTAACGCGCTCATAATGACAAGACTATTTCACATCAGCCTCAGCTGATAGACGAAAAGTCAGGGGATCACCAAAGGGAATGGCTTATTCTGAGAAGGACATGATTGTCTGTACTATATTTAATTGCAGTCCATCCAATAGTTGTTATGTTAATGATCACTAAAAAAAAGGTTTTCATATTAACACAGACAGTATTTGACAACATATACACCAATACTGATATATCAGTCGGGCTCTACTAAAAGCCAAAAATAGCAACCTGCTTGTGGTACTAGAGGTAAAGTTAGGGGATCACCAACATCATTAGTATTCATCCTCTGGAGACCATGAATGAATGTACAAAATGTCCCAACAATCGATCGAAGAGTGGTTGAAACAGTTCAGCCTTGGGGTGGTTGAGCAAAAACTGACGCTGATATTTCCATCGATGGAGCCAAATAGAAAGGCTAAAAACCTCAGTCAATTCTCTGAAAAAAAAAAGTATTGACATAAAAGCTGAAACCAGCAAGTTTCAAGTAGATGATTTGGAGATACATGGTTTTCACAAGTCGGTAGTAATATGTGCTTCATGAGTACTATTAGAGTATTGGAGTAGTGGTTATACCAGTAACAGCACACTGAGACATCAAGCTGAAACCAGTCAAAGTAACCTGAGCAGCAGTTTCAGTATGAAAGTGAAGCGATGTCTGTTGCAGCTCTGCTCTGCTCCGTTCATGCAGCTGTTTCCTGTGTAACCCGACAGCCAAGTGCAATTCATCTCTGCCAATCTGCATTTGGTGCTTTTACTTCCTGAACTCGTGAAGGATATTGGTTTATTTTAGAAGATAAAGTGCTATCAAACCAAAACATCATTTTTTTTTTGCTGTAGCATAACTATGAAAGATACTATGGATGTAGCATGAGGCTTAAACCGTATCATCACATTTCATCTATACATCATCGGCATGTGTGTGTTTATGCGTGTGTTTAAGATGCAGGACCAAACTGTGTAATAATATATGGACATTTTTTAAACTCTCCAGGCTGGTCCATGGATGTTGTGAAGCTGTGTAAGAAATATCGCAAAGAAGGAGTGGTTGCCATCGATCTAGCAGGCGATGAGTCACTCAACTGTGAGGCCTACCCAGACCACAGGAATGCCTACGAGGTGAGAGAAGAAATGTCGACAAACAATCAGACAGCGTTTGAGGGCGATTAAAAAGGTGCGGGCCTCAAGTGTCACTTGTATTTAATTAAAGCCTCACAGGCTAAATAATACCTTGGCCTGAAGCATAATGGTAACTAAAGTCTGCTAAACAATAGCTTGTTCTGCTGCTTCAATAGTGTTTTGCACCCTTGAATATGTTAGTGTGTTAATGATTTCTTGCACAGTTAAGCATAAAGTATGACTGCTGGTGATAAAAGGCAGACAGTGTAAAAACAGAAGCAGACTGCTTACCTTGGCACTAAAGCACAGTGGGCATATTTTTTTATTTATAATATATTGAGTCATTTTGAGGTTGTAAAAGGATTTTATAGTCCAACTAGTGTTCCCACAGGCTTGAGGCTGATAAAAAAAATAAATATGGCTGCAGTTTATCACATCAGCAACTTTCAGGAATCCTTAGAAAGATTTGAGGCTGTGTCGTATAACTGCAGAGACGACAGCTTCTTTTTATCAGTGGCTTTGGCTCGAGGGATGGAAATGGTCCGGAAAAATTTTGAGGATGGATTGCCATGAAATTTTATGAAGAATTTCATGGTCCCCAGAGGATGACACTACATACTGAAGTGATCCCCTGATCGAGCACCGTCAGCAGGTCAAAGTTATTGCTAATCTACTGAATTATCTCCGAGATATACTGAACATCTTTAAGTTGGTTGTATTCTGGTATGGTTTGATTCTCAGATGATGTGATCGCCTGACTTTTCCTCTAACACCAGGTGGACATTTGTTGGTTTTAAGTGAAATGTCTCAACCATTTGATGGATTACCATTTGGTAGTGTTACATGTCAAGATAAGATAAGCCATGAAATATAGAAATATTCATGTCCCCCTCAGGATATAGTGTAATAATTCTGATGATCCCTTAACTTTTCATCCAGCAACACCATCAAGTCAGAATTTTAAAAATGCCAACATGTTAAACTAAGATGGTAAACATTTTATATGCTTAACATCAGCATATTAGCATTGTCACTGTATGTGCAATAGCATGCAGACATCAGATTTAGCCCATGACTGGGCATGACTGTGTGTCTGAAGACTCTTAGTCTTGCCTAATTATGTATTTATGTAGTTCCTGTTAAATGTAACCACATGATTCAATATCATAAAACTATTTCACAGACTTGGTAAAAAGCTGCTGAAGGGCTTGTTTGGAGCCGACTGTTATATAACCTGAATATAACCGTCATGTTATGCAGGTGTGCGTCCTAATTTACCAGACTGATGTATCCATTGTGGGTTTTACCAGTGTTACTTCTCCAAATAGAATTTTTTGCCAGAGAGAAAATAGTCCTAAAACTAACGAGGACTTAAATGTCTTTATCTGAGATCAACACAGTATGGGAGTAAAATTTAATACTCTCAAACCAATTTCCTCTTAAGCTCTAAGGCTTCTCAGAAAAATCCAATTTGGTTTTCAGACGGCATTTATTGATTAATTTAGAGAATACCACCGCAAGTAATCAATTTTGCCTGACAGGCCGTAATGAATGTGATAGATTAATCAGTTAATACACTACAGCGCTGGACGCGTGCAAGGTCTTATCTGAGATTAATTACTTGCATGGGTACAGGAAGGGTAGAACTAACTGGATGTGTGTATTTATGAGTGTGTGCAGGTTAGTGTGTGTGTGTGTGTGTGTGTGTGTGTGTGTGTGTGTGTGTGTGTGTGTGTGTGTGTGTGTGTGAAAGAATGCAGTGTATGATTTGATTTCTGTTTTGTATTTTCATAAAAAAATTTCCTTATGTATCAATCCACCTTATTATTATTATACAACTACAGAGTATCTTTTGCTTATTGCTTAATTCTCCAGAGTGTTTTCACTACCCTCAGCGTGTGTGAGTGGTTCTGAAATCCAACTGATGTGATATTGATGGTGCTTCAATTATTAACGTGAAGCAGAACTCTCAGAGCAGAGTCCATGCTCATTTTGAGGGTTATCTTCATTACGACATGACCTCCAGATACACTCGTGCAGATTAAGTAAGCCGAGGCTGGCGTGTCCAAGGTTAAGAACGCTGAAATGAAAAGAGGTGGTCAAACTAGCGGGATGTCTTGTCTGTATGTAGTTTTCAATAGATGACAAATTACACGTGTAACAAGTCTCTCATTCGTTATGTCACTGTGTATCCAGTGGAAAATGTTTCATCCAAAGCAAAGTCCTTTCCCTCTGAAACCTAACGAGTATGTTAAAAAGGCGCCTCAGTAGATGCTGCAGTAGCGCAGATGTGAAAGCCAGATGTTTGGCTGTGCTGCTTGTTTGCTGATGTGTCCCTTGTTTGATTTTGTTGACAGGAAGCAGTGCTTTGTGAGATCCACAGGACAGTTCACGCAGGCGAGGTGGGGCCGGCGTCTGTTGTGAAGGAGGTATGCAGTTTAACAATAACACGAGACATTTCGAGCAGGCTGGTGGAGTCATATGAGAAATCACTTGCCCTCGGTGTGCAGCTCAGTAGCATCGAAACAAAACAGTGAAGTCATGTATTAACAATAGAAATGACCGAACCAGCTAAACAGGGAGACAAGAAGAATCAGTAAGACAGTGAGGAGCAGACTTTTAAATCCATTTATGACCCTAAGACATGAACATCTGTCCTTTGGAAAAAGGAGCACACGTACAAATATGAATGTGTAGATGCATATACAGTGAGTGTCCATCTCAGCTGCTACGTCTCAAAGCCTTTAGTGTAAAGCTAGAGTCTGTCTCCGTGGCTGCCATAGTAAGTGGCCACTCTCTAAGGAAGCCATTCTTCAAAGTGACAGTTCAGCTACGCCACAACCGTTGCAAGTGTGCTTCTAGAAATAGCCGGCAGATTCTGCTGACACTTACCACATGGAAGATTTTTCCTGGTTTGTAACCTTTTGCGTCCACCTTTGTGACCCCTGTCTGATATTTTAGGCCGTAGACGTGCTGAAAGCTGAACGTGTTGGACATGGTTACAATACCCTGAAAGACCAAGACCTGTACAAAAGACTGCTGGCTCAGGACATGCACTTTGAGGTGAGGAACTATTCAGAATTATCACCAGCAAGGGTTATTTATTAGAGCAGAAATCTGTCCGTTATCTAGTAAACATAGTGTGCCCTGTTCATCATTACATTATTCTGAGGTGCAACTAGATGGTAATATATTTGAAATTCCTCGAAATTCCTTGAAAATTCAGTTACTTGGTAATTGGTAAGTGTGTTAACCAAAGTAAGACCATTTAATCAGGTAATCATAGTGAATGAGTTGACTCATAATATTAGAGAACCTATCAGGAGCACAGTGATACGCTGACCCCTAGTGGAGCCTTAAATATCACAGCTGGAAGAAGAAGGACTGCAGTGATTCAGGTTCTCAGTGCTGCCTTTGCTGTTCTGGTTGCAGGTCTGTCCTATTTCCAGTAAGCTGACAGGTGCCTGCGACCCAGACTTCACCAAGCATCCTGTCATCACGTGAGCTGCGCTTATTTTACCTGGAAGTCTAATAACTAACCTGTATTAAAAGTATATTTAGGCTCTAAATTCATTTCCTTTGTGCAGATTCAGAAAGGACAAGGCGAACTACTCCCTGAATACAGATGACCCTCTGATCTTCAACTCAAACCTGCACCTCGACTACAGCACCGCGCACAAATACATGGGATTCACCGAGGAGGAATTCAAACGACTGGTGAGATCAAATGCATGAGTAATTATAGCTGTGCTTCACAGGATGCAGCCGTTTGAACATGGTTTGAAGCGATAGCATGAGGTGTAGACGCCCCGCGCATGCTAATGCCTTGCTCAGGAACAAAAGCTTGCATAAAAGCAGTGTTCTGCTGCACACTGAAAAGCCTCTGATCCTTTTAATGATTACTAATTATTTTTTAAAATGTGTTAAAAATCGACCACATTCACACGGCGGCCATATTCCTCTGATGTCATGCTAAGAGTGAGGAGCTCAAATGCAAAGGGATAATTTCTGTTTTCCCGCGTCATATAAATGTAGGGAATCTGACAAATATTCGTCATTTTACTACTTCCCAGTTGATCCGCATCTGACAAGATGATGAATAACGAAGTTCGGAGGGAAATCCGGCCATATTTCAGAATAAAACAACATATTTGATAACCCAAGCTAACATTAGCATTCAAACTCTTCCTAGCTGACATTATGTTTCATTGCATTCAGTGAGTTTCACTTCAAGGCTTAAATAAGTGTGTCCAAAATGCGAGTTGATATTTTAGAATAAATTCACACCTTTCCTTTTTTATTGTGTAATGCTATCAAACGGTAATGAAGGAAGCTAACCGGTTATCAAATATGTCGTTTCACCTTGAAATATGACCCGATGTCCCTCCACATTTTCACAATCCATCGTCTTTACAGTTGCTGATCAATCAGGAAGTGGTTGAATGATAACAATCTGTCAGATTCCCTGTGTTTAAAGGATTTGCAACCAGGAACACAGCACTTCGATATTTCAGCTTCCCATCCTGAGGGAAATAGCCGCTGTACGCTAATAGTCTATTGTGCTTCACATCCGGGCTCCATCAGGCTTGCAAATGGATTGAGTTCCCAGTAGATCATTAAAGGAGTGGTTAAACATTTCGGAAAAGGCTCTTATATTCTTCTTTGCCAAGAGTTAGATAAGAAGATCAATACCGTTCATGATGCATGATGGATGTGTAGCTACAGCCAGCAGCTGGTTAGCAGCTGAGGAGGAAGCAGTGAGCCTGGCTCCGTCCAAAGCTAACAAAATCTGTCCACCACCAACAGCAGCATCAGCAGCTCTAAAACTTTGTCTGTTCAACCAAGGTAAAAATGATGTTTTTACTGTGGGTAATGTCTCAGACTGTTTCTTGACTGGAAGCATTGACTTCCTGAAGTCTGGTCGTCGCCATGAGGTTGACAGAAGCAAGTCTGACTGTTGGTATGAGCCAAATCTGTGTGTTACTGGTTTAAAAATCCCCTCATAGCTGGCAACCTACATGCTGACAATGGCAAGTCATTCTAACATTAACCTGGTCGCTAACAGCGCTACTGAAGCAAGCTAACAGCTCTTACCTTTTCTTTGCTAAATCTTGGGTTTAGCCCCGCCCAAGATGATTGTGATTGGTTTAAAGAAATATAAACTAGCCAGGAAGTTTATCATGGTAATCTTGAGTCCCAATTATTTCTGCAGCCCTCATTTTTCTGTGATGGAATGAGAGGAACTCATACTACTTTGTCACAGCAAACATTCATGAAGTTTGGTTCGGTATTGAATTTATTATAGGTCTAATGAAACTGTGAACAAATCTGCTGGGTTAGAAATAAACATACAGCAACTTGACGGATTCATTTAGTTGATTAAACAAAGCTGTGTGACTCAAATGTTCTTTGTTGCATGGCCTCTTAACTTCTGATTGATAACAGCTGGTGACTTTTCTGGGCTTGTTTGATACACCCATTAGACTGAGCCACAAACACCACAGTGGGAAAGTCTAAAGAGCTCAGCATTAATCTGAAAGTGCACATTATTGATTTGAACGAGTCAGGAAAGTCACTTGAAGATATTTCAAAGCAGTTACAGGCCCCAAGATCAACTGTTCAAATTCTTTGTAAGAAGAAAGTGCATGGCACAGTTGTGTCACTGCCACGATCATCTGCTGCTGAGAGAAAACTGGTCAGGTTGGTCAAGAGTCAACCAAAAACCACTAAAAAGCAAGTCTGTAATGAATCAGAAGCTGCTGGAAGACAGATGTTAGTGTCCACAGTCAAGAGTGTTTTGTATCAACATGAGCTGAGAGGCTGCCGGGCAAGAAAGAAGCCCTTTGCTCCAGACGCGGCACCTTAAAGCTCGACTGAAGTTTGCTGCTGATCACATGGACAAAGTAAAAGCTTTCTGGTGGAAAACTCTGAGGTCAAATAAAACAAAAGTTGAGTTGTTTGACCACAACCAAGGCCTTTCACCCCAAAAACACCACACCTACTGTCAAGCATGGTAGTTGTAGTTTTTTGCTGCCAGTGGATCTGGTGCGCTAAAGAAAATAATGAAGAAGGATGATTATCTCTAAATTCTTCAGGAAAACCTAAAATCAAATATTAGAATTACTGCATGTATATTTCTGACCCAGCAGATTTTTACTGACTTACTTCCTGACTTGTGTCTTGCAGAACATCAAGTCTGCAGAGTCGTGCTTCCTGCCTGAAGAGGAGAAGAAGGAGCTCCTCCAAAGACTGTACAAGGCCTACGGGATGATGCAGAGCACTGCCTTTTAAACCAGACAAGGAAGTCTGAGGAGAAAACTCACCCAGGGAAAAAAAACAAAACGCTCTGAATCTCCCCACCTGACACAACAGAATGTCTTTTTCCTCATTCATAACCAGACAAAAAGCCAACAGAGTAATATTTAAAATATGCCGTTTCTCACATGGCTGCTGCCTTCACTTCAGACATCTACCTGTACATCTTTAGCTCGTGTGTGGCCAGTATCCCAACTCAGATACCTTTTATACTTTAGTTTACAGTGCAGTTCTCAGAGGATGTCATCATGGAGAAGATTTTCTCATCCTTACTCTTCATCTTATGTTTACATCCTGTTGTCATAAAGAGCATCAGGGAAACTTTTTATGCACAATTACTCAATTACCTTTAATACTTGGTCAGTGTGTTAAGGAAGGAAACGGGTGGTTATTTGTTGCTCATCTGTCATTCAGGTGTCCTGTCGTACGTTAGTTGAAAGCATGTGGTGAAGGAGAACTGAAGAGCTTAACGTTTACTATGAACATCCATTGTTTGGTTTAAGGGGGATCAAGTGTCAGAAACATAATGTGCTTTGTACCCTCCAGACCTAGCTGCAGGTAAAACAGCTAAATACCAAAAGTCTAGTCTTACATTCGAACACTAGGTGGCACTATAGTGTCACCTACATGGACGAACCACACTTGAGGTGGTTTTATGTCTTACTCCATTCTTTTGATATATATTTATTTAAAATATTATTTCTTTTTCATTTCACTTAATATAAACAAAGCACCAGCATTTATAACAGACACATTTATGACACTTTGAGCATCTTTAAGCTTAATAAAAGGTATTATTGAAATCTTTGTGTGTGTCAGCCCATCTCTTTACGCTGATAATCTACAGTAATTTAGCTTCATTTTAACTTAAAGTCACCTTAATGCAGAGCTTTTCAAGTAATTGCTATTAAAGGTGCACTGTGTAGTTTTGGGAAACAGAAGAGAAAGATCTTCATTGACTGATATTGTTTATGGTTAAAGAAATTAAACTGTCTTCAATTTCATGAGGACAACACAATTTCATACCTTTTTACTTTGTTTACATTTGGCGGACCCTGCCACCTTTCTAGCTTCAGACCTTATTTTCCTCTGAGAACAGCTTGTTTATTCGGTTATAGAAAAAAAAATACTTCTATATACTATATTGTAAATTTTAAAATTCTGAGTTTAAATGTATTCTCCAAAACTTCACAGTGCCCCTTTAAAAGGAGGATATGAAGAAAGGCTGCTACAAAAAAAAACACAGCTTTACAGATAAACTGCTCCGTCATCCTCTGTTTCTTTATTGTACAAAGAGATAAATGGGAACACCGCGTCCATGCTTGGTAGAAATGTAAGCACTGGCTTCCTCTAGCCGTGCTAATGTACACAATAGCTGCATTTAATAATATTTATGGCTCTGGAAGAACTCAGCGCTGAACTCATTAATTCTAGTCGACTGGAACCTCTAAAGCTGCTTTACCTGCTTATGTTCAGCACAACGGAAACCTGCAAACTGCTTTGCGTGAAAACATTAAATACAAATGTTACAGTAATTCATAAGTATTTTATTACACAAAGAAAATTGCTATCACAAAGTTATCACTGAACATTTAGCAATAAATATGAAGTCCGTACACGACAGTATAATGGCAACTATGTTACTAAAAAAACAAAAGAAAAGACTTGACGATGAATTTCGAACAAGAGGGTCACAAACACACGCACGTACATAAAAAAGAAAATGACAAACAGATGATTATGAATACTCCCTCCATGACACAGTTCAGTATCAGAACAATGTTTCGAGTGTTACAAATGAATTCTGTTCAGCTCAGTCCATCTCCACAGACAATAATTTCAAAGTTTCTGTGCTTTCTCGTCTCGTCAGGAATATAAATGACTAACAGAGGATGAAGCGAAAGAGCAGAATCTCAGTTGCCAGTTCTACTCTGTTCTGCTCCCCGTGTTACAATCTGATCCAATGAAAAGGCGTACATTTGGGCCGCTGAAGCTCCAAACAGGCCGGCAGTGAGCGAAGGTGTCCTCACGTCCACTTAGGACAACCAATATACACTCTCTTTCCTTTCTCCATGTCTCCCCACTTTCACTCGCTTCCACTCCTCAGCTCTGCCCCCCCTTCGGCCTCTGGCTGAGTTTAGGACGGGCCTCCACTTCCCTGGGCGTCTTGGCTGGTGGAGCCCTCTGCCTCGGGGGCTGGGGAGGCCCCCGGGTCCCCTTCTAGAAGAATGAAGAATAAAAAAAATAATCTGTGAAGCACTGTGTTTATTCTCAATCTCAAAAGAGGTTTGGCATTCCTAAACAGGGATAATTCTGCTTTCAGGCTCCAGAAAGAAAAAAAATAATGACAATCGTGAGGAAGGAACTACAACTTCCTGTAGCAACACAGTGTCAAGCATGATGAGAGTATTTCCAAATATGAGGTTTCCCACCAGACCAGCGGTGAATTAGTTTGATTTATAGCAAAGTGGTTATCATTTCATGGGAAACTTGTCTTTGACTGAAAAGGAAGTCAGCAAGGCCAACAATGCAATACACAATGGTCAGAGTGTGACCATGTGCGTCATATTCAAACATGTTCCTCCTAACAACTTGACACTGTGCTGACAGTAGAGGAAGCAAAGGCTATCTGTCATTGTGCTGTCGTTTCGACTCATTTAACACTGAGGCAACAACGCAACATAATCAACTCTCACTGAGAAACACCACCTGTTTGGTATTTTGATGTTCTGGTGCGTGAAGGTCCAACGCCGGCTTCACAAAGACAGACACTGACTGTAAGTGTTAGATCGAACTACCTCAGACTTAAGATAGACGTATAAATTCATTCGTTTCACAGACAGAGCAATCATCATTTGGAAGAATTTGGCATGAATTCTGGGTAAATTAAAACTTTGTTCAAACTAGAAAACATGGCCGATCGAGCATCTGCGCCAAACCGATCAGCTTTGTTCATGCCAGCAGAAAATGTTTAAGAATTTAACATTTAAAAGGATATTTTACAAGGAATTTCCAGCAAATAGTGTAACAATACAAAAACTACCAGTAACAGTGTGGACCTGCAGTAAAGCTGAGCTGCTGTGGCACTTTGCTTCTGCTTATTCATTGGCCAGTTTCTCTGGCGTAAAGACAATCGTTTTGAATGATCAGGTCTACCCTAACCCCTAGGGTGTCCCATTCCCTCATTGGAACAGAGGGGTAGGGAGACTGTTAGGGCGACATGGCCCCCCAAATGAGGTTTTTCACAAACACACTTCAGTCGTTTTAATGTAATATGGTCCTTTTCATTATAACAAGCATAAAACAATTTCTACTAGTTTAGTTTACTAGACTTAATACGGCTCCTCTAATATCAGTGCAGACTGGTAGGGTAGGAGCACAGGTTGCCAGGCAATGAAGCAGTTTCTTTTCTGTGTTTGATGGCTTAATTGATAGCTTGAAGGTGACAACGAATTGTGAGCGTCCATGCTTTTCTATCTCCATCAGATAAATGGCAAACAGCATGGTGATAAGACCAGGATTGCCACAGTAAGGCAAGAGAAATCCCCACAGCTGGAGGCAGCATATTGGAAATATCCGGCTGTGTCTGTTTACATAAACACTATTGACAATAACTGATCACCAATGAGGGTATTGAATGGTTGGTACCATTTCATACTGGGAGATTTCCACCACTAACCCTTGTAACTCTGCTATGAGGGGCAAGGGGGTACTTGAGAGGTAGGGGTGAAGATTGTCAGGAGCCTAATGTTCAAACACTCATAATCTCATTAAACCAATCACAGTGCAAAATGTATACTGGTTTAACATCACAGACCAGTCTAAAATGTCTCAGTGAAACCGGCCCCAGGTCTTCAATGTATGTTATGCACAAATGTATGCATATTTCCTCTGCTTTCTCATGAGTACTCAGATGTGGGTTTACTGACCTGCTGCCTTCAGGTCCATCCCCGCCAGGTCTTTGGTGAGTTCACTGGTGCTGGCCGCTCCTTCCCCCTCCCCTGCGATGTCAGGAACTGCGTTCCTGCGGCCTGTGCGATCACAGTTGATGAAGTCTGAGTACGACGTCTCCACGTCCATCATCTGTCCATGACCAGCGCTCTCATTACACCTGCCAGAGGGAGGAGAAGGAAGTCAGACGGATGCGGAGGTGTTGCAAGAAGCAAATAAATCACCCTGCTGACCCGCGGGAGGACGGACCACTGTGTCCTGTGAAATTCTACTTTATCAACGTGACACAGAGGATTACTGGCTAGAGACCAAGGAGAAAAAATCAGTGCTGAGCTATTTAAGATGAAACTGAGGATGTCCAAAGCAGAGTGAGAGAGCAGGCAGAAAGGGAGCACTTCAGAAACACTGAAAGGCCGACAGCCAAGAGATTTAATAAAAGGAAGAACGAAGGTGTTAATAATTTCCATTACTATTTCCGCACAGCGATTAATGGCACTACTGACATCTGTGCTAATTGCTTGTCCTAATTATATTAGGAAAAACAAAAACCTGCAGAAAATCTCTCCTCTTGTATTAGCCCTCTACTGGAGTCCATTTCTCAGTTCAAAAAGGTACTTACACAGCGAGGATTTAGAAAAAGAAAAAAAAAAGGAAGGCTGGAAAGAGCACCGATCAATACGGATAGCAAGAGTAAAAGAGCTAGAAGCCATTCAAAGCACGAGCAGAGGTGGGGCCAGAAAAAAGCCCCAGCAAAAAAGTAAGTGGAGCTCCCATTAGCCATTCATTCCTCTTCTGTTTCCTGTTCTCAGTCCATTTTTAACTAGGTCATAGATCCTGCCAAACTCTAAAACACTATACAGCTGGTAAATCCTCAGAGGGGAGAGGACAAAAAATAAGACTGCTCCACAAAAGAAAAAGAAAAAAGACAAGAAAAGATGAGAAAGTAGTAGTGGGAAGTCGTTTGTCTGCAGCAAAGAAAAGCAGAAGGAAACATAGTACCAGACTGCGAATTTCATCACAGCTGTTCCTCCCCCCCTCCACACAGTCCAACACAGACACGGGCAGTGCAACAAACTATATTACAGATATGGACATACCCTCTTATAAATCATGCAACAATTCGTCAACGACAGAACAGCTGAGCAGCTCGGCTCAGAAACATGGAGGAGGCTTGAGTCTCAAAGGGAAACAAGAGAAAGAGTGAGGGAGGAATAAAAAGGAGCTGGCAGACTCAGCTACGACACGCTGACCCGGGGCCAGTCTGTTCCCAAACTCTTTCACTCACATTCTTTTAGGATCATTCAAAAGGTCCCACAATTGTTTTCTTTCTCTTATGTACAGAATGTGTGATCCATGCCAAAGAGGAAGCACCCGGGGTCGTTCCCTGAGAGGTCACGAGTCACGCAGATGTAGGCAGCGCTATTTGGGAATGTGAAATTTGCAGTAAAGGGCAATCTTTAAGCCCCTGTAGGTAAGAGCGGTACCTCAGGAAATGTCAGTGAGTTCTGGGCTGCTGGCATTTCCCTGAGTACTTCATCCAAACACAAGAGCCACTCTGTGTTCCCGACTGCAGATGGTGGTGTGATCCTCTATTAGATTGGCATCTAGATAGCCGGGCTGTACAGTCATTAGTGAGCCATATCACCGTGGGATGCCAGTGTCTCACAGGTTCATAATTACACCTACAGTATTACCTTTTCCGCAAGCTGAAGTTCAAACAACTGCGGCTTTCACTATCTACTAATTAGTGCTGAACAAACTGAGGAAAACATCTCATATCTAAAAAAAAAAAAAAAAGTTTTCATAAGAAATTTAAGTTTTAAATTGTAATTAGTGGTCTACATATTATTAAACAGGAAATGAAAGGAAAGACATTTTTGTTTCTACAGAAAAGCAGACCATTTTCATTAGCATGAAAGATTACCACTCACCTATCTTTACGCTGAGTGTGAAGCTTAGTGTCAGTGTGAAGCTAACATAGCTTAGCATTAAGACTGGAAACGCAGGGAAACAGCTAACCTGGCAACCCCTTAAAGGATAAGTTCGCCCAAAAATGAAAATTCTGTCACTATCTACTCACTCCCACGCTGATGGAAAGTTGAGTGAGGTTTCATAGTCCACAAAACTGAGCCTAGGATGAAGCCAGATGAGCTGTATGGAGCCATTTTATGTTTGTTGGTTTTTTAAATCAGTTATTTTTTACTTTTAAAACAAGTCCCCAGCTACTTCAGTTGTTTAGGAGAATGCTGCAACACTGTTTTGCTGTGAAGCTCCAGAAATGTTTTGTCGACTAAGACACTTCCCCTGACTTTCCATCCCAATGGGGGTGAGTAGATAATAACCGCACCACCTTAAATTGCACCTTCCGTGATATGAAAACTGCACTCTTTCAGATACCGATTTCAATCTAAAAAAAAAATCACGATTCAGTCTTACTACCAATCAACTAGCCTTGGTAGATACACTGTCTGTGTATCTGCTGCAGTGTCGTGTTTGTCTTTTTCTACTACATCGGCCCAGTTGTTATGTGGCCTATGGGAGCCCCATCTAATTGCCATTTGTTTGTTTTAATTAGTCGGCTTGCTCGCGCATGTGGATCAAATCCTGCCATGAGATCATTAACAGGTTTCCATGGAGGGATGATGATGATGATGATGGCGGTGGTGGTGGTGTTCTGCCGCCTGCTCTTCGGCACGTGTTTACACTCTTCTCTGCCTGACTGCCTGGTCTCAGCTGTGGCAGAAGCAGTTTAATGGGGCTGCAGTTTAGAAATCACTTTATCCCTGATACCCACAAACCACACTGTGATGATGGACTTGTTTTTGTTGTGCCGGCTGACTGACTGAAGCCGAGTAGGTTGTTATTGTTGTTGCTCACCTGCTGTGATTTGTATAATGCAAATGAACATGTAAAGTGGTTTGGAAGCTCAGGATCTGAAAACGACACTGATGACCTTCTGTGTGACTGAGCTAATTGCTGCTTTTGGAGTAATCATAGCCTCCATATTGGGTTGCGTTGAACAGTGATATTTCTTTTCAATTCATTGTTTAGTCTGTGGGCTAAAATGTCAGGATATTTGTTACAGTTTCCCCCGAGGGGATGTTTTCAAACAGTCCAGAACTAGAATTTATTCATTACACAATATGAAAGAGAGAAGGCAGCATATTCTCACATTTGAGAAGCTTGAGATTGCAAATGTTTGACATTTTAGCGTGATAAATGACTCAAATTATAAGTTGGACTATCAAATTTGTTGTCTTTTACCCCTACATTTCTCTTCTTAGATGGTATACAGTATATACAGTACATTATGTCCTCTTAAAGGCAAACTGTAGGTTTAATATTTCTGTCCTATTACAAATATGATGCCAGCCTTGCATCATTTACAGCTTTCTCACGAAAACAGTATCTCATGACCGCATTCCTGAAATCATGACTTATAGCGCTCTCAAAGTGCACGTCCCAGTTAAATAAAAAGGCTGTCTTTATGTGAAAGGCCAGGGGTGTGTGTATACGCAGGGAAACTCGACACAGCTGCAGCTGGAAACACAAGCGCAAGACAAATGTCACAGGTGTGTATTTTCACTCAAGACAATAACAAGTCAATCCTCAAAAGGGAAATGGCTGCAGCTCAGATCATGAGCTGAACTCCGTTTACCCTTCCTGCTCTGCACCATTTGTGTGGATCATATCCAATGTGGGGATTCTCGCCATAAAAAGGTATTTCAGGAACACATCCTAATTCACATTCTGGTAATTCCTCTATTCTGAGGTAGAAGCTGCAGTGTCATATCTACACAAAAAGCACCATAACTTCACTGTGATTTAAAGGAAAAGCAGAGCGGGGTTTACTTTCCGACATGTTTGAACATGAACAGTAACCACACTGGGCGAGGTGACATGTAACAGGAGAGGTTTTGGCATGGAGAAATTAGGAACAAAAGCCCTTGAGATCACTAGGGCGAGTATGAGTCAGCACAGCCACTTACACCAGGCCCATTAGAGAGGCAGGCTCACTACTATCCCGCTGGAGCCTTTTAAGGCTGATTTGTGTGTAATAAACTCACATTATCTGCAATAACCCACACAAAGACTGGTCGTGTAGACGGCGCTAATGGATGTCAAATCAGCAACGAAGCCAATTTCAAGTCTGTCAACTCATTCTGCTGTTTTTATTGACAAGGCAGAAAGCCTCCATGAGTCTCACCGGCCTCTCGTGGCAACTGAACTTTTCCACTGGCCTTTTCAACCCTGAATTCTTTATCATCTGCCTTCAAGTTTAGCCTTTAAGATTGATGTGATAGAGATAAGTATTGTTTTCGTTATTGATTAATCTGTCCTTTATTTTCTCAATTTACCATGTGGTCTATAAAATGTCAAAAAAATAGTAAATAAAGTAGAGCTGCAACGATCAGGCCTTCTCAAATAATCCATTACTTGATCGACATAAAATGACTTGGCAACTATTTTGATCCTTTTTTAAAACAGAAATCATAAACATTTGCCGGTTTCAGCTTCTGAAATGTGAGGATATAATGATTTTTTATGTTGTAAATGATAATAAACTGAATATCTTTTTGGGTTTGGACTCATGGTCGGATAAAACAAGACATCTGAAGTTGTCACCTTGCTTTAAACAGACATTTTTCACAATTTTCTGACATTTTATAGACAAAAGCATCCAACAATTAATCAATAAGAAAACAGCTGATTAATCGATATTGAAATATCTATTAGTTGCAGCTCTAAAACTGTGCCTATCACCGTCTCCCAGAATTTCAGGTGACATCTTCAAATGTCTTGTTTGTCCGACTAAAGCCAAAAACTCAGAGATATTCAATTAAAAATGATTTAGGACAGAGTAAAGCATTAACTCTTCACATTTGAAAAGCTGCAACCAGAGTTTATTAGCATTCTTGCTTGACACATGACTTAATCAATTATTAATCTAATGGTTTCATCTCTAATAAATACATTTCTGCTTTTTAAATGAAAGAAATGGCTGTTTTAATCAGTAGAACTAAGCTATCACAGCTCCTCATCAAACAATGCATCAAAGGATAAAGTTAACAACCATCTTACCAACGTATTCAGAGGTGCTTCATCTGCTCTCGACTGTCTACGAGCAGACCCGGACTGCTGCTCCGTCCTCATCCATTCACCCTCAAGTGCTAAGTGTTACACAGCGAGAGCAGCACCATAACACTTGTGTGCCTCAGCTCTTTGCCCTCCCGCTCGCTGCCTCTCAGCCACCGTCAAATGTGGTCTGGGCACTGTCTGTTCACATGATGTCAGCAGCTGCTTTGGTTGACAACGAGCCCACTTCAAACACAAGGGAGCTGTATTTCCTCGTCGGGATCAGCATTGTTGTTCCTCTCCGGCCTTCCTCTCATAAATAAATAAAAGCCCTGTCCATTCAACTCTATTGTATATATTTGCCCCATATCCTTCCTCTGCTTATGGGACCCGGGGCTGGGTGTGAAGGTCTTATTTCCCCTGGTGGAGTGAATATTGCAACTTCTCTTGAGCAGTCAGCCATTAACAGCAACACTGATAAAACTTTTCCTGCTGAGGAGACGATCAGACACAAAGCTCCTCCACTTTAAAGAGCTTTTCACCACCTCTTCTCTCTCTCTTGCACTTTTCAGTTTTGAGAGACGCAGTAAAAGCCCCCATCTTCTCTGTCAGACATGCAGAATTATCACTGATAACACTGGATATTCAACGCAATTTTCCATCGCCTTTTCACCGAGTGCAGATACCAAGGATGATCACTGACACTCACATAATTGCCATCCTAAATGAGCGTACTGAGCTCCTACGCCTGAAGGCATTATGAATCATCCGAAGAACAGGAGATAAGAAGCCTGACCAAGGCTATTAGCATCAGCTGCTGTGGAAAAGTCTTGAGTGAACTAATGAATAAAACAAAAGGTCCGGGCAGGGCCGCATCTTCAGAAAGCTCCAGCCAAATCAAAAATCAATCTGGCTTGGACAGATTATCTCGGCAGGCTACAGAGGCGCAGCGAGAGTCTAGGTTCCTCACTTCACAGTGTGGAGCACTTCAGTGATCAATTCAGAGTGATCAGTGCAGGAGAAAAAAAACATGCATGTGAATGGCTTTGTGCCAAACACACACTGTTAAAAAAAAGACCTCCGATGTTGACAGCTAATTATGAATATGGTCTATGCAGCGTAGACTAGAGAGCGAAACATGCCGTCGCAGATGTTTATTTTTACAGTTTCAGCGCTATGAAATATTAAATCCTAATCCAGGTGAGTAAAGGTTAGGAACTTCTTAAAATTGAAAAAATTTGAAATTATCGGTTGTGTTATAGGTACAGGCCTTGAGAATTATTTGTTATTGGTGCTGGCTGACGAAAATTCGATCGTGCAGCCCGTGTCTGGACGCTCTTACCGCTCAAACTGCATTGTGTCATTTGCAATACGGCACACAACGAGGCCGTGAAATCCAAAGTGAAAGAAGTGCAATTACATGAGGTCAAAATACATGATGCTAGAGCGGTATGGAAGATAATACAGAGAACAACAGTCCATAGACTGATGCTGAAATAGACAGTCTGCTGGCTGCTGCAGATATGTTGATGGACACTCAAATCTGATCTAATCACTTACAAATGACAGTGGGGACAGACTGTCAATCAAAGATCTGATTTGGGAATTAAATTTGATTTGACTGCAGTCTGAACAAAGTCTAAAACACAAAGATTTTCAATTACAATGACGTCAAACTGAGAAAAACAGCAGATCCTCACATTGACATTCTAGTTTTACTTAAAAAAAGTCTGAAACTATTGATTTGACAGTAGTTACATTTTAATTCTCTGTCAGTTGACCATTTTTTCAGCTCTAATTAACTGTGATGTAGTTAATTCATCTGAAGACTTCTGAAACGTAGCACACTGAGATTGATAATCAAAAGAGTTCCCTTTAACTTTCTGTCAGTTAACTTTTACTTGACTAATTGTTGCTGTGTTGATGTTCAGTACATGAAATCAACATAAAATGAAGAAGATGGAAAACCAACTGTTTTCCATAGTTTTGATTTTTTACAAACAGGCCTGATCATTCATTGTTTTCACCAGGAGTAAAGACGGACTACCTGCTCCCTTCAGGCTGCAACTGGCTCTCAGGGGATTAGAAGGTCAGAGATGCATGGAGCTACTAAAGCAACATGAGCCTCGGTGGTCAGACAAATCAATTAGAAACTTCACAGGCCACCCGTGTGGCTCAGTGTCTTTGCAGAAGGTCTTCTTGACTTTGTTCTCCGGGTTACCAGGATTAATGCGGCAGGTGAGCTGCTGTTAAAACGACTTTACACCTCATCCTCCGAATGACAATCAGTTGCTGAGGTCACAAGACCTCAACGTATCACCAGTGAAACAAACCAATGAAGACTCTTAAGCAGTACACAGAAAATCCATCACACATCAGCTGACTCACTGCTGCTGGAAATCCATCAGTCATGGTGAAATAAAGCTAATACAAGGCGAACATGGTCACACCCTGCATTAAGTTAACAGCTGCTGGTCTGCAGAGTTCTGCACTCACTGCACTAGATAAAACATTTAAATGTATGTTTGATGGGTTTTTAATTTGGTAATCAAAACAATGATCGGACTCAAATCACTCCCACATTTTTAACAGCAGGCTAATATCTACATAAGAGACTTAAGCAAACTACAGGAGTTTTAATGGACAGAAATAAAGAAGGAACCCACAGTTAGTGATGTTCAACGGGAGAAAACTGTGGGACATCCAACACTTGCAACCAAATACAAATCAATTTGGGATCTTTGGGCTTTGGAGACTTAGATTGCACAGGACGAACTACATGAAGCCATTTCATGTCTTTTTTTTCTGTTGTTTGTTTTTCTACGTTTTATAACCAGTCCCGATCCACCTCTGTTGCTTAGGAGAATGCTGCGAAGCTACTGAAATGTTTTGTGGACTGTGAAACTTCATCCATCATACAGCTGTGCTGTGCCTACATATTCGATGTGTTGTGGATGTAATGATGAAAGCGAGGAGATGCATACAGATAACAGAGGATGGGACCTTTGGGAAAAGCTGATGGAAGATGAGTGGAAGATGAAGCTGTGATCCCCACATCCACTGAAAGGCCGGTACGATTTAAAAGGAACCACTTAACAATACTGCCTGTGATGCAAACTAATCTTTCAATACGTTTTAAAATCTGAGTGTGAAGTGTGCAAGACATGTACCTGCTTTACAAATACCACTCGATAAATGTACAGGATAAACCATCTAGCAGGGCAATTACTGTAACAAGAGCTAAAGTAATAGTTCAACAGTGAGGAAATACTCTTATTCACCTTCATGCTGAGAGTTACATGAGAAGATCAATATCACTCCCATATCTGGTCATTTGATATGAAGCTACAGCCAGTAGCCATGCAGTTAGCTTATCTTAGCATAAAGTCTGGAAGCAGGGAGATATAGCTAGCCTGGCTCCGTCCAAAGTTAACAAAATCCTTTAGCAAGTTGACTGCACTAATTGGCATGTTTAATCTTGTTCCTTTAATCTGTATTTAAATGGAAGAATAAAGATGGCAAGGTGTGGTTTTAAGGAGCTTTATGAGCTGGTGTGACAGAATAGTGGGTAATTCTACTCGTCATGTATGCAGCAGTGTAGGTTTATTGGCTAATCTGTGCTTTCAGTGGGTAAATGCTACTCGTAACTGTGTTTTTATATATGGCCCGTTCACGAGAGAGGGCACTCTGCACAAGTGTAGTGAATTTATATTGATATGTCCTTGGCATGAATGTAATGCACAATGCAATGCTAAAATGGTCATATAATGTATAAAAGTGCAATGAACAAACTAGCGAAACTACTGAACAGGCCTGCTAGGTAAAGGATCAGGGGCCTGGACCCAGGACTAGAGCCTCTGAATGACGCGAGTGTTAACATTTCTTGTCTAGTCAACAGAATGACTAAGAGACAAATCAACCACACAGTAATGCAAAACCACTACAATGACGCAAAATGGGAACAAAGACTCATTAAAATGACCATAAAGAGACATAAACAACCATGAATAAACACAAATGGCTACAAAGACTCTGGGTGTCTTGCTGCGATGTAGGAGGGATAAAAGGGCCTTTTACATGTCTGTGCACAGAGCCCAGCTGTTTCATAATCTGCCCATGTCTGTAGCCTATATGGAGGTACTAATAACAGCTTGGTTTTTTATTCCTTCATATTAGAATATTTTGTTTAAGTTGTTTTTTAGCATTCAGTTAATACACTGAGTAAACAATTACTTCAACTTCACAGGTTATAAAAATCTCAAAATTTAGTATAACCAGTGACTATTCTGCAATTTACTCAAGCACTGCACGAGTACAATTTTGAGGTACTTCACTACTTCTCTTTTCTGCTACTTTATACGTCCGGTCCATAACATTTATTTGATGACTTTAGTTACGAGTCACTTTGCAGATTCAGATTCTTCAGTATTGTTTGGCTATTATTTGTGATGCGCAACCAATCAGATTGTGTTGAGGATGCGACTTTAAGTGAGACCACAGAGTGGTGACTAGATACAGAGAAAGAACGCTGCATCCGAGCCAAAGGAGCACATTTTTTAATTAATTAAATTTATCAGCAATTGGACACCGATAAACTGAAAATGCTGAATATTGGCCCCGATAATTCCTACTGTTTAACTTTTGTCTGGCTGAAGCTGACCTCGGTTACATCATGTTACACTGGACTATTTCTTGGTCGAGTGCAGTAACTTCCTGGATTGTCGACTGGTTAACTGGAAACTTCACAACAGCAGCAAGACTGTAATAGCTGGCTCTTGGCTGTAGCTTCGAAGATGTGAAGGGTGGTGTCAATCTTCCAAAGTCCCAGCAAGAAATACATTAATAAGCTAATAAAGCCTGTTTCACAGTTTTCAACTATTCATTTAAGAAACGATGTTAAATGACATCACTAAGTGACTCCACCCAAATGACCACACCACATTCACATGACCATCCACTTCACAGGAAGTCTTTCATGACTTCCAGTTAATTCCTCATGCACACACTGATTACTGCAGCTGAAAAGCATTGCTGACGAAAGAAAATCTTTTACAACATTTTTATTTATTCATGTATGTGTAATTAAAGACAGATCTGTTCTCAGTGACACTAACTGAGCACAAACAAGGAAGTCAAAACGCCACTGCAGAGACATGCACTTAAAATAATTCAGTTAATCTACTAAGTCGCCTCAGCTGTTAAACAGATGGCAGGAGGGCGTCATAAACAACACAGAAAAGACAGATAATACCTCTACTGTAGACCATGTTCCCTTTTGTTAGCCCAGCTCACTTGGCAACAGCTGGGCCAATCAATACCAGTTCTTGAGGCGAGAGAACCAGCGCATCATAAACTCACACAACACAGAGCCACAGCAAAGTAACAGGATCGCATACAAGATCAGATATCCATGTTCGGAGGTAAGCGAAGCCTACATTACCAGAGGTGTTAGATGTACAACACCATGTCCCCTGTGTGAGTGTCCCTGTGGCCCAAAACCTGCAAATAAGCTGTGATCGATCACTGCTGTACAGCCCGTTGAGACGAGTGGCCAGACAGAGAGCCAGACATATGAGACTGAGTCTACAGTAACAGCATGCCCTGCCTCGAGCTATAGGGAATCCCCTGGTTTGTGTTTGTGTGTGTGTGTGTGTGTGTGTGTGTGTGTGTGTGTGTGTGTGTGTGTGTGTGAGAAAAGGATGGGTGTGACTGAGTCTCATCAACCAACCATGATTCACAGCTGAGTCAGGAGCAGGTGCTTCAACTGGACTCCAAAATGAAGCCGTGATTACAACCCCCGAAAAAAACATTCTCACATCTCCCGTTTCCGGACGGCGCCACAACTGTTCGTTTGGAGTCTCATCATGCTCGAGACTCTTCACAGGCAGTGTTGTTACAAAAACAAAATGTGTCGTGAGAAATAGACTTCATTAAGACTGAACATATAACACAGACATTCCCCATCTCTAACGATTAAATCAGGGAGCAGTGATTAATGCTCCTTGAGACAAACATCTCTGAAAAGTTATTCTCTTGTTTACTTTAAAAGCCAGACTAATTTACGGCTGTCTCAAGTAGCCTTAAGGGGGTTTGTAAGTTCAGGATGTGAGCCGAGTATTTCTTTTAAGGTGCTACATCCAAGTTGAAAATATTTAGATCTCGGTGACTCCTCTGTGTGTCTGGAAAAGCACTGAAGGAGCCAAACACTCATAAAACAACTTTTATTTCATGTCTGTTCTTCGCTGTTTATTCCATTAACTTTATTTTGAAACATCACTACATTGATATTCTGCTTCAATCCTTTTAAATAGAGCTGAGAGGATCAGTAGATTAGCAGAAAGTACTTTATTTTGATAACCATTTCCCCTTTCAGTCATTTTTCAAGCTCCTCAAATAAGATAAGTAACTTTTCTTTTTGATTTCATTATAATTAAAAGTCTTTGGAAGATGTCCTCCCTAGGAAATTATCATGGGCATGATCTTCTATGTCTTTGGCAAAAGTCATCAGTTTAAACAGTCTTATCTGATATTTCATAGATCAATTTTATAGATTGATTAATCTAGAAAACAATCAGTAGATCGGTCAGTAATGAAAATAACCACTAGTTGCAGTCTGTCTCAGGACATACATTTGTAACTTCTTTTATAAAAAAAAAAGTGCTAGATAAATAAATCTTCATGTTCTTGTCATAGGACCTAAAACGTGCTTGTACAGCTCAGATACTTAACTGATTAATCAATTAGTCAATCAATTGATCTGTCTAATTTTTTAGATTCAAATAGTCTTGATAGTTATTTAATGACACATTAAAAATTCTCTGTTTCCAGCTTCATAATGTGAAGATTATGAAGAAAAACATAAGTATGGGAATGTGTGATTATGGCTGCAACTAACAACTGTTTCTATTATTGATTAATGTAGATTTTCTTCTCTCCATCTCTTTATTTAGGACTGCAGAGCCAAAAGTATCTTACGTTAATGTACATATCTTATATCTTATCAATTCAAATATATATGACCTGGCCCGTTTTTGCTGACCTCTGTATAGAGTGCTGCAGGGATGAAATATTTTTGTTGGCTAATCCAGAAGTTCGCGTCACCCTCAATTCATCAATTTGCTCATTGGTGCTAAAATAGTCAAAAAATTGTAAGAAAAAAAAGAGTGACATCTTCAGAATGCTTGATCAATAATATTTGTTACTATCACATAAGACAAAGAAAAATAAATCACACGCAAATGTATAGATATAATAAATGTATAGAATAATTCGATTAATTTTCTGTCAATTGACTAATCAATCACTAGTCGTCTTCTGAATCCCAGACGTCCTCAGGTGTCACCAGGCTTGGTTTCTACATCAATTGCCGCAGAGCTTGATGTGCTGAGGATAAGTGCTTTGCTGGGCTGTGATTTTCCTCCCACTGTCCGTTCTATCTGTTCTAATTCTACTGCAAGGTTGCCCGCTTCTATTTCTGTCCACACATTTAACAACACGAGACCTCGGCAGGAAGCAGGTGGTTTGTTTGCTGTGTTGTTTATGCCCTATCTTTTCCCAGGCTCTCTGCGCACACACTGGAGGCTGAACAAGACCCTTGGGTTGATGAGGAGGAGGAGGAGGAGGACGACGGAGCGAGGACAAGGGGGAGATGTGGGGATAGGAGAAGAGATGGTATGATGGTGAGAGGGAGGTGTGGAGAGAAGTGAGGGGAGGCTGATAAGGAAAGGGAGGAAAGCAGTTGAGGACAAGGAAAAGACAGAAGCATGAGGATGAGCAAACCGAGGGAGGAGGAGAGGTGCAGGGAAGGAATGCATGCATGTTTATTGTGCTTTCTAAATAAGGAAATATCCCCCACTGGCTCCAGTGTTTTCATTACTTTTTTTGAGAACTTGAGAAAATATAAGACATCCTCCTCGGCTAGGCTGCTTGCACAAACATTTAGCCAACTGTTATCTGTAATAGAATATCTGATTTGGTTGCATTTGACGTCTCTGCACCACCTGTTGGAGGGATTTAACCCTCAACTCTCCCATCCTCTTTCAACCAAAACACACACGCAATTGAAACTGCATCCAGCCAAAGTCTGCTTGCTTCCAAAGCTACAGATCTGATTACTCCAGCCATTTCTGCTGCTTTTGCTGCATTTAAAATGCATCTAAAGTTGCTCAGCTCACCTATACTGTTGGCCACTTTGTGTCCGAGGTTTGCCAAGTAATTCCACTCGGCTGCATCATCACACTTTTCTCCCACAAGTCTAGGAGGATGTGGGCGTCATGTGATTCGATTTGCTGAGTTGACGGGGATAAAGAGTGCTCATACAGCACGTAACCTCCTCATGAGCAAACACAAAAATGAGCAGAGGCAATCGCTGCACTTTCCTCTAGACCTAGATAACGAAACCATCCTTCATGTTGGTGTACAGGACACAACCTTTTCTAACATACTCTGATGCTAATGCAGTCAACAGCACTGGAGGGACTATTCAGATCCTTTACTCAAGTAAAAGTACAAATGTAATAATGTAAATTTGCTCTGTTACAAGCGTCCTTTGTTTAGTACACAAGTGCCAAAGAAAAGTACTGCAGAAAAATGGCCCTTCCATGTTAGTATTTTTGACATTATTAGACTGTTAACACTCACCCATTGACGTTAAAGCTGGTCATGGTGGATATACTTCTAACTACATTACATTTGGGCTGCAGCTATCAATTATTTTTCATTGACATGCTGAATATTTTCTCAATAAATCAGTTCACTAAACAGAAGGTCGGTGGTTCGATTCGCAGGTCAGCATCTTGCATGGCAGCCTCTGTCATCAGTGAATGAGTGGGTGAATGTGGGATGTGCTGGAAAGCGGAGGGAGTTGTGGGTAGACTAGAAAAGCACTATATGCAACTTAATCGAAAATAATAAGAAATAGCAACAAAGCTATTCAGTTTAATATCACATATGATGAAGAAAAGCATCAGGGAAAGGTCACAAAATACGCAAAATCAACAGCGGCACTATCGTTCTATGCAAGCAAATTTGCATCTTGGCTACGTGTTGAGTTCAACAATGGGGAACTTTGACTGGCGTAGTTGCGACCACAGCCAATAGCAAAGACGTGTTTGTGGTTGACCCCTTCCCTCTGTGTGTCTCACATCCTGCACTGCCCACATGCAATTGCGTATGTGTGACCATAAAACAACCTTCTGCCACACAGATTTGTATTCATTTATCGCTAATCTTACTAGACATGTACTTCTTTAAAGGTTGATTAACCTGCTTTCATCTTTAACACGATGTATACTATAAGGTAATGCAATGTCTTGATTGTGAATTTTAAAAAGTAACCAAGGCAAATAAGTAAAATATACTTTAAATTAGAAATAGTTTTGAGTTTAATTTGAGATTAAAGCCGGTTAAATACCATCCAGTCATCATGTAAAATGTACCTACAAGCCCTGAAACAATAGCAATTTATTTGTCTTAATTAAGAGTAATTATCACATTTAATTTCCTCTAGCCACAGAATGAGAGATACACTTTTAATGCATCACTGTCAAGTGAATTTATAATGACAGTCAATGATTTTCTCTCTAGTTCCTGTGACCAGCCTCCTGTCAAACAGAGCGAAATGTTTCCTGTCCTCTGGGATTCAGATGAAAACAGAAAAACAATCAAATATTTTAAAGCAAAGCGCGTCTGAGAATTCCCGAAGTGGATCAAATCGAAGCATAAAGCAGATCACGAGCCTACAGTTTGATTTCCTGTCAAACACTGAAGGTCGTGTTGTTCCTTTTAACCTCAAACATGTTTCTCTCACGTCACTTTTAAAGTCCCACGATTTTCTCACTTCACTCACATCACATGGAATTTGAAATGGGCTCCTCCATCTAGAATAATTAAACCTGATTTTTTCATGAAGAGAGATTCTCATCAAATCACCTTTCACTGGAAGAGGACGTGTCTATTTTACTTCCAAACCAATTCACAGGGATGAGAATCCATTTACATAATAAGGCTTGATTAAAAATTCTATTACCAAACAGATTCAAACTGTGTTTATTCAACATCTCAACCTTATCTGTGTAATGTATGCAGATGCTGTGGGCACAATCCAGCAGAAAAAAAAAAAAAAGAGGGTGTAAGTGCATTAAATCAAATGGCTTAACGCTGAAAAACAGATGTGTGGCCGCTTTCAAGAGCAACATTGCCAAATAGTGTCAATTAACAGGAAGAGGAAATGCGTCAGGAAATAGATTTGGGTCTTTTAAATGGAGCAATAACTAATGGATTTGTAATATCAATACATTTTTTGTAGCTACTTAGTGTTTGCAGTGTTGTTGGCAGTTGCAGCCTCTCCCACCACAATGGTTGCCATGTCTATAACAGGACTTTGGACGAAGCCATGTAAATAGGCTGGGTCAGTATACCAATTCCTGTGCCAGATGGAATTAAATCTACCAGACATTTAAGCGACACTCCAATTCAAAATCAAATGTTTTAATTATGACACACTCCCTCCCTGTGAGCATATCAAGTTAGAAGTTGCAGACGCCGTGGTCAGTTTGTATTCTGAGTGGTTGGAGTATTTTTGTGCTGACCCAGTTTCACAGCGCACAAAAAGGTCAAAAGAAACATTTCAGACTATTCCTGGAGAGTAACTGTCTTTCCTGTCAGCCTGGATCTGCAATATTTCACAAGCACTCTTGTTTTTGCTGCTATAAACACTGTGTCCATCTCTGTCCGTACATACTACTCTGTTGATCCTGCAAGGAAGTGAGTATGTTAATTCCTGATAATCCGAGCATTTGCCTGCTGCTCTTCCGTTTGTCAGATTGGTCCAGCGCTCTGCCCTGGGGTGTCTCTGTCTTCTGCTACCTGCTTGCACGTTTGACTAATGTAAAGCTGAGATTTCTTCAAGATCAACACCTTTTGAATCTATCCAAGTGTTTCCTGGGGAGGTCACCTGGGAAATCATTATTGGTGATAAGCAGAATTAGCATAAGTAGCAAAGTATCATAATAGCAGCACTTTCAAGGCCTTGGAAGCATTAGCTAAGTGGGCTAAGCAATGATAATAGTGTTAGATTGGTTCGGCATGTCTTTGTCGAGTGAATACTACTAAAAACGAGGATCAGCGTCCTGTTACCATGGAAAACGCCAATTAAATTAAATGACTGGACGCACCTGAAGTCACACCCATGATTTGTGCAAGGTATCATGGAGGCTAGGAATAAGTTGGAAAGGTTGCAAATGTATTATACAGTAATCAACATAAAGTATATGTGCCAAAATAAAACAAAATGTCAACTGTGTTTAGTTATATAATTATCTTTCAAGGAAAAATTGAAAGTCCCAGCTTCTTAAATGTGAGGATCTAATACTTTTCTTTCTACTTTTCTCCTTGAGCTCCAGAAAATTATGACAAGCATTTTCACAGTTTTTAATCTTCTATAGACCAACTAATAAGTTGTATCTCTGGCTGGAGCAACACTTCTTTATATGTTCAAACAGTAATTTAACTTCTACTGTCCTCTGTACATTTGGACTCCAGGCACTGAGTGCACAAATGTTTTATGTAGTAAAACCAGTAGAACGACACACCTCGAGCCATAATAGGTGCAACCATGGTCTTAATAATCACCTGTTTTCATATCAACACTTAAGCCTTCTTCACCACTTGTTAGACCTGTCAATTAAAAAGAGGCAGAGAAGAAGTGCGATTTCACCAACTGTGCCACATCTGCACATCTCATCTAACAACGCCAGAGAGCAGCTATAATTACACACGACCATTGCCCATGGCTGTGGCTATTCATAGCAACTGCATCATTATTACATTAAATGTACCTGCAAGCCATCACAGGTGGCGATATGTCAGTCATTATCATTATTACAGATCAGCAAGACAATCAGTGATGTAGTTTACAGCGCCGTTGCTGTTATCAAAACAGTCTTTGCAAAATGCTTCACAATAGGGATAACAGTAACTTTAAACCAAGACAATAAAACGATGCCTCCAATAAAAAAAAGACGAAATTGCTCACAAAAAAATCCAATTATGCTCATACGCACCTTTCATTGTTATTTTACGACAACGAAAATATCAGACAATCTGAGACTTGAATTGAGGGAGTAAATAATTGTTTCTTTCTTATCACCCGAGACTCTTGCATTGTCTGACATTTCTTTGTGTATCGGAAAGCCTACTCTGTCTGGTACATGATGAGACATTAAAGGGCGGGGTGACGGCACTCATTTTCTCCTCACGGGGAAGTCCGAGAGCTAAAAACAGAGGAGCTTAACTCCTCTGCACACAGGGCAAAGACTATGGTTAGAGGTCAGCGCAGTTGAACTGACAAATCCCTGTCCACAAAATATGTACACATTAAACCCATGATTACACAGAGGGACGCATACAAAAATAGACCATGAGCACTGTGTTCACACACTACCAAAACCCTGCTGCACTGCTCTGGACTCAGCCTGTTGTTTTCTGAGCCCTAAAGTCTTCATCATGTCAAGGTCTCAGGCAGGTGATGGATTGTGGACATAATCTCAAAGAAATCTAGGAGACACTTGAAACAATTCTGAGAATAGGATTCTATTTTTATCTAAAGCATGTAATGTCTTGCCCTTGTTGCAGAAAAGCTTTGAATCCCTCAGATTCCCATGAAAGGCCAGTAGGGGTGGGCAGTTTACTGGTTTCATCACCATCATCAGTGTCAAGTCCTGTTACGACATGAATTTTCAAAATAACTCATTGCTGTCATAAATGTTTTAACAAATCAAAATAATGTGCCTTACTGTGGTTTCGAAAACATGCAGAGAAATGACTAAACGTGTCCTCACCAACACCGACTCCATGTGGAAGGTACAAACCCCACTTTCTCTGTTGTTGTCTGCAATAGCCGACACAAACATCTTCATCTACTCCCACCATCCGGGAAAGTGGATGGGAAGGGCCCGAACAACAACTGGAAGAGTCTTTTGTGTGCGCACTAACCATTTTACTGTGCACTGTTTTCTCAACGAGGGTCAGCCACATAAAAAGCACTTTGAAATTCAAACTCTCTGGTGGATCGCTGTCAAACTTGAAACTTGTATGTTTTGCCATTTTCCATCTGTTGTAGCACACTGAAACAATGTCTAGTATTCAGGGACAATCAAGAGAAATTGTGTGAACATTTATCCTCGTCTGAAGTCGATAATAACCAGAGCAGTAGTAGTTTTTGTCACATTACTCTTTGTACTGTAGATCTTAATACTGCAACGCAAACTTGTACTGACCTTATTGTACTGACATACTTTTTGGGTTTTCTACAAATAAATGCTGTTCAGATGCCTTAATCCTACCCATTGTCTAAATCTGAGAATAAATCCCATTTGTTCTCACTCATAGATACCAGCCACCTAATTATGCCTATTTTTTACATCAAGATCCATGCATTATTTCCTAAGAAATAAACTAAAATGTTGAAAATGCCCTCTTGAACAATGTTAAAGTGAGCGAGAAAAAAATTCCTGGATTTGTCCCTAACCAAAGGTTAATGGGATTTTTTCTTCCATCCAAATTTCGTGGAAATCCATACAGTAGTATTTATGTAATCCTACATCACGGGGCAGGCAACTCCATCATCCCAAAACAAGTGGAGGCCTAAGGATCCTCATTGTTATTCCTATTTGAAGCCAATGAATACATACGTTTGTTTTTTTAATCTTTTTTTCTTTCATAGGCTCCCTTACATTGCAGGTGAAAAAGGGCAGGATCATGTTTGAGTGTACCGTCTGTTTAATGTCACCACAAAAAACGTGATCTCAATTTTAGGTCATATTGTCCACCCCTAAAGGGTAAAATAATCTATGTGTGTTACAACATATGGAGGAGAGCTCATTTAACCTTCAGTCAGACTAAAAGTGGAAGACGGAGAAAGCTGCCTGGCAGGGGAAAAAAAAAAATCTGATGACCACTTACGGAAAAACAACTGACAGAAACAACCACACCGTAACCGTCCTAGCCCCGCTGTGTATATTTAATGCGGGCTCTTCAGGGATATAAGGGTCCAAATGTTCTCAGGGTAATCATGTTATTGTTGGCAGCTTTCAGCAGGAGCAGATATGACGTCTATTTACCGAAGGAGTTGGAGGAGGAGAACGATGTTGGTAAGAGTGTTGGTCATGCAGCACTGCAGATAATCAGAACTGTACGAGCATGACCTGATTACTCATGATCTGGCCGCTTTCTGAATAACCGGTGTCACAGATTAGAAGAGGCACAACGCACAAAAGGCCCCTGAGGACGAGCCTTCATAATAGCCAAAACATGTATTCTCAATGGGAAGTGGCCGGCCTATTCTTCTCTGCAGACTTGTTTTGATTCGGTCAATATGAGTGAAACACAGGAGGAAAGGTTTTTGCAGGGTTCTGTCCAAGGTCAGCAGGGCACGTGTGTCTCTAGTAGCTGGGGTTTTCTTGCATCACTGCGCTCTCTGATCTGGCTGCTTTCCACCCCCCCACTGGCCATTTTGAAGGATAACAGACCATGTTTGGTTAGCTGGTACAAAGAGGGGAGACGACGCAGTAAAGAGCTATTCCATAGAAGGACATATCTGACATGAGAGTGCAGAGATGACACAAAATCTAATCAGAAAATCTTCAGGTGGCTTAATCTCCTCTGACATGTGATTTTGCCACCAATTATATGCTCTTTAATAAGTAAATCTTCTCCAGGAATGATGTCATCATTTGAAGTGCAGCCAGACAGATTCACCTCCAGCTGGGGCTTGTGGGAAAACATGCAAACATGAGGTGCATTTGTTTTCGTCCAACATATTACACGAGATGAAATGATCAGTCGAAACATACTGCAACTACTTTGATAATTGTTGCAATTATTTCAGGCATGTTTTTCCTCACTCGAGGGAATAGAGGGTCTAAGGATGTCGCTCGCTGTACAGATTGTAAAGCCCACTGAGGCAATGCGATTGTGATTTTTGGCTTTATATAAAAAAACATATTTGATTTTGAATTCATTTAGATAGGCAAAACTAACAAACAAAGATTTCCTGGTTTTCTTCACCTTACATGATAGTACTTATTAAAGCCTGACTGATGTATCGGCGGTAACAGCGTATATGTTGCCAGATTTGTGCTGATATGAAAACTTTGTTCTTTTTTAGATTATAATGCGGAAAACTATGCCTCGTAAAATTTCTATTTATCAAACTGCATGTAAGGTCGACGGTTTATTTGCATTGACGTCATTCAAGACAATAAAAGTTTATTGTTAAACCGTAAAAATATCCTGCCTCCATTACATAGCTCTAGCTCTCAGTGCATGCTAACCACATGTGAGTGATTATTGCAAATATATCGGCTGGTATATGGATATCAGAATTTTTTTACTTCCTTAAATCCGACGATTTAGAGAGTTGGTAAAGACAAAGAAAGCCATTGGATATCTTCGCCATGGGCTTAAGGAAATTGTGATGGGCATTTTTCACAATCAGACAGATAAATGCTTGCTGTTCTTTTCATAATGTCGAAATTAAAGTGTCACCGCTGATGTGCGACAGCTTCCAGCCCACTCACCAGAATAAATGTTGCCAATGTACATTTCTGCAGTTCTGCCACAAACACAGCTGGAGATTACCCAACTTCTTGCCAAAAATATCATGTTTTTTGTCGCCACAAACATGGCTGGAAACTGTCCTGAGGACTCGATAAAAACACCCAATTTTGTCACCAGAAACACAGTAGGAGATGTCTTAGCTTCCCATCAAAAATATCATTTTTTTGTTGCCACAAACACGGCTGGAGATGTCCCGACTTCACTTCATAGATAAGCGGGGCTTTTTTGCTGCATACAAATGTTGAATCGCCATGGTCCATCGTTTTAGATGTATAGTGATTTAACACTCATCTGAACATGCTGTCTGAAATGGAAATCTGGTACGTAGCCTTTGACACGTACGAATGCGAACATATCAGTGGTTTGCAGAAAGGTTACGTGCCAACATTTGTGCATTTCACAGTTCCACCCTGATTTCATCAAGCTTATCCCTGTCATTGCATGTCACAAAACAGCTTTGTTTGCCGACACTGGTCTAAAATAAGGCTGGTTGTTATGTTGCAGTACTCCCCAAGCTGTGCTACTTCAATGTAATCAAGATTGTTGGTGTATTTTAAGTACCTAGATTACATGTTACCACGGACCGAGCTCGGGGAGAAGACTGTTTCGGTCACAGTCGGCCAGCCAGATGACAGTGAAGCAAACTACCACCGGCAGGCAAGAGGCCAGTATTTATCTTCACCAGTCCCCATGCCCAGTAACGCTGGCTCCTGCCCAGCAACACTCATGCAAAGTGGGGGGTCCCAGGCTGCTCCCCCACCAGCCTGCTGCTGAATCTCCGAGCACCATCTCCATCCAGCCTTGTCATCTTACAAGACTCACCTCCAGGACTGCGCTGACATGTCCATTCGTCTCTCAGCAGGCGGATTATTGCATTAAACCCTGCTGTCATCGTTGTTATTCTATCGAGTTAGGAAATTTAAAGGATGAAGTTGATTTGTGTTTACAGAGGAGGGAAGGAGGGAGGGAGGAAGGGGGAGAGAGAGAGGGTTGGCTGTCTGGCTGGCTTGCTTGCTTGGGTGCATTGACAGAGCAAAAAAGCACAGTCGATGAGAAGAGGCAGATGAGAGCTTTTCAAAAAGCTATCCAGGCTGTCATTAGCTACCCTGAATGCAGCAGCTAATGTGTGGGAAGAAGCGTGCATGCCAGTCCTTCACACTGAACACACACACACACACACACATAGACGACAGGCATTATGGACACACTTGAATGCCACTCGAGGGGGAAAAAAAAAACAAATGTGAATACCGTTAACATTCATGATATAATTGAACATTAGCTGACATTGGGACGTTGATTTTCAGCCGTTGGACAGATGCGGTGCGTGCACAGTGGACTCTAACGGCTCTGCGTACAAAGATGTATTGTCTAACGTTAGTCGGTGTGCTGGCTGGAAAAATGCCTCATTAAAAATCATACAAAAACCGTCGCTTCGTGACTCTGCAGCTGCCTGCGGTTTGTCTGACCACACCATTTTTTTTTTTTTTTTTTCCCCCAAGTAGGTACATTCACAGCAAAACGCCGTTTTTTGGTTTTTTTTTTTTAAGTAGAAAAGACCGCCACTAACCTTGGTCGGGTCGCCTCCTCTTATCCACTTGTTACAATGGAAATTTAACACCATGGATCCTCAGTTAAGTTTTCCTGGCCGTCGGACAAAAAAACGCAGCACGCCGAACCGGACAGAAACCGACACCGGGCTGCTGTGGAAAAACAGAAACCCCTTGCTGAAGAAGTGTGTGTTTAAAAAGCCTGGGTGTTTTTTTGTGTGTGTGTGTTTTTTCTCGAGATACCGTCGGACAACAACGAGAAAAAGGTTGTGTCTTCAAACAGCTGTTTTCCAAAATGGAGTTAGCCGTGTGAGAGCCAATCAGAGCGAGCCTGTGGAGGCTCCCACTCCTCTGTGGGCTGGAGCCAACAGCACACTGCACTCCCAGGATCAGACACTTAGGAGGGTTTTTTGTTTTTTTTGTTTTTTTTTAGGATGAATCATTGTAGCTTTCATGTCACTGCAGCTTTATTTAGTCGTACATCAAACCACCAGACACCCCAACTGATGACTTTCCTCGCAGGGAACCCCCAGATGTTTTTTTATGTTAATATTTTTAGGCTGCTTGTTTAACTGCACATGGAGGGATCATATGTGATGTGTTGGTACAGGGTAAACCCACATGTTAGACCCACATTTTTTTTCTTCACAATGTTAAAGGGGCACTCTTTGTAGTCGTAAAACCCAGAAATCGGTTAGCATTTTCGCACGTCCGGTTCCCTCGTCTCAAAGTCAATGGGAATTTTGAATGGGTTTTTAGTTAAATGCTTCGAAATAAGGTCTTGAGTTATTTACACGTATTGTTCTAAGACATAAAATACATAATTAAATGTCCCACAATTGAATTATAGTATATTAGCACAGCGAACAGACTCACCTACTCACTAGTCCGTCATTACGACCGACTTCAGTTGCAAATTATTTTAACTTTAGCTTTACAGCTTGTAGATTGATCAGTTTACAGAAAAAAAGTGTACAGTAATTGTGTAGTAAGATGCTTAGCGGCGGTGATGTTTAAGTCATGTGACCACAATATCGTCTGTTTCTAATCTAACATTAGCTTTTTACGTCTAGCGACTTTAGCTAAGCTTCGCAAATCAAAAAACTGGTGTCCATCTGTGAAGTATCACAAACTTGTGTTTGCCACAAAGCTTATTGTCGGCGATATATATAAAAATCCAATTAAAAAATCCCATAAGCTTTTTGACGAGGGGACCAGGGCGATGCCTTCCAGGTTAGCCAACACATATATGTAATCGCTACACCACTCTATTAAGTTGTGGACTCACAGGAGACGGTTTAAATTAAAAGGGTTATAGTCAAAATCAAAGCAGCAGATGAAATTACTTTTTAACTTCTCCTTCACTCCCATTTATTAACCTGACTGCAGCAGCGATCCACTGAGGTGACCCTCATTGTCGGGTGTTAATGTACTTTAATGTTGACTGCTGACTGGAGGAGAAATGTGCTTTACTTCATGAATGTAACATTACAGAGAGGCGAGGGGGAAAAGTAGAGTGAGAACTGGAGTCTCTGGTGAGTGCTGAGTTCAGTAAACACTTCTTTGAGTAACACAAATAAACACAAATGATCCTGCAGTCAAACTCACTTTGCTGGTGGTGAACACACCATTAAACACTCACCATTGCTTGTGAAAATCTGGGTCATGACTCAGGCACAAATGTTCATGGATAAGATAATGTTTTAGTTTAACATCACATTATGTTTAGTCTCATTCAAAGACTTCCTTCCTCATTCTTATAGCAACATGTTACCAAACATAAGGCACCACTACTTTGAGTAAACTTGTGTATTTCTCAGGGTTTGAATGTTGTTTGAAGCATTTGGGATAATGTATGTTTTCCATTGCAGAATACGTATGTCTTTAACACTTCAATGCTGCTTTGAAGGTATTTCCAGGATCTTTTAAGCCTCTTTTCAATCTTTATGAAAAAATAAGCTATTTAATCTAGACTTTTTTAATTCATGTCTTAAGCTATTACATGTATTTTCTATCCAGGTAGCCAGAAGTTACATATTTTCTTTATCTTTTTGTACAACACAAGAAAAATATAAATGAATAACACAAAGAAACATCAACAAATTTAAGGTACAGGTTGTATAAATTAAATAGAAACAGAGCAGAATTGGCTTGCTTGGCCATGTATGTGTGCAAAATAGTATTCTAAGTTGTAACAATAGAAATAGAGTAAAGAAATAAAAAAGAAATACATTGAGTGGATAAATGATGTATACATACAGTATATATACTGTACATTATGAACAGCATGTAGGATTTATACTGACAATGACTGCATGATCTGTTCTGGTGTTATGAGGTTATTGACACTATATAACTGATTTAAGTGCTCATCAGAGTGATGGCCTGTGGGAAGAAACTGTCCTTGTGTCTGGTTGTTATGGCGCACAGTGTTCTGTATCGCCCACCACATGGGAAAAGTTGGAACAGGTTGTGCGCAGGGAGTGATGCAGTGATGTTTTCTGCCCTCTCCAGACCCTGTAGATGCATAAGTGATGAAACAGGCAGAAAACATCACTGCAGACCCACACACTCACACTCTGCACCAAGAAGACAGTCAAGTTCATTTCTGGCCGCCATATTTGTTTTTAATAAGGAATCAGAGTTGCAACTTGGGAAACAGGTTAGAAATTATTTTTGATTGTGCACCAAACAAACTATTTCGTCATCCAGATGGTTTGGGATGTCTGGAAACACCTTCAGAACATCAGTAAGTGTAATGGTGTTGGTGATACACGTGAGGCACAAACTAGGGCCTTTTAAATGCCATCTTCCTTCTAGCTTCACCCCCCCAGTTGACGATGCAGGCTTTCTGTTAAAAATGTGAAGACTCGAACCCAAGCTGCTGATAACATGACATGTTCAGGGTTATTTTTTCTCAAAGCTTTCCCCAGAGCCACAGAAGACATAATGGAGCTGTTGTCCTTGTGACGCATCAACTGAACTTGAAGTGTAAAATCAGTGACGTGTCCCTTTAATTGATCGTCTGCTTTCTTTTTCTTTTGTTATCAACTCAAATAACATGAGTGGACAGCGTGACAAAAAGTCTTGTTGACTAAATAAATGTCATGGTAACAGAAGACTAACAATATCCAACAGCGTAGGCTGAGTGGAGTTAAAATTAAGTCGAAATCTCATTAAAGAAAGAGCACAAATCAATGAGTTCTGAGTAAATCTTCCAGATGGAAATGGTCCCATAACAAACCAGCAGGCTCTCATTCCAAACCTATTTTAGTCTCGAGTCTAAGACACAGCTCCTCAGTGTTTCACATGTATACAGTATATAATTCCATAAATATTAGCCTTGAAATATAATTAACCACTTCATTAAATATGTGATATTGCTGGTCTGATCCCTGAACCCCACATTACTACTCCTGACCTAAAGTAAAGAAATATGTCTTCAGTAGTGGAAAAAACAAGTCACATTTGTGTATGTGCTGTATGCAAGTATATTTTTGAAGTACCTTACTTAAAGGGCACTTATCACACATTAAAGTGTGTTTACAACACTCTGGGAGTCCTGCACATGTGAAAAAGATAGTATAAAGCCTTTTATGGCTCCAGAGGAAGGTTATCTGATAGATTTCCTCCAGTAATATCACTCAGTGGCTAAGTTGCATTGTGGGTAATTTAGTCACCGGGTTTTGTAAAGCAGTCCTCTGGTCCAGCTTTGCTCTCCCGTAGCACTGTTGGACTCATGGACGACTGAAAAACAAATGATCAGGATCGCTAAAGCAGAAAAAAAGAGATATTGCCTTTTTTTATTTTAACATTCTTCTTCCTTTTCAAAACATGGTGCCTGAATTACCCACAATGCAACTTTGTCACAGAGTGACATCACTGGAGGCAATCTATCAGATTCCATGCAGCTTCCTCTGGAGCCACAACAGGCTTTATACTACTTTTTCCACATAGTAGTACTACACAAGACCTGTAAACACCTTGGAGGATTTACTCTTTAAGAGCTAACATTTTACTTTATATGTCTGCTCCGCTACATATCAGAGGGAAAATTTGTACTTTGTGCTTCTCTTCTCTCATTCTTCTTCTGTACACTTAGTACGAGCCTGAGAACAAGGTTTTCAACAGTTTCCCTGTAACTGCTGTCCACATGACAAATAAAGTCCTTAAACTAAAACTCCGCCACTGTGTATCCGATGTCTTTGGGGAGCCATGAGCCCAGTTCGGAAAAAAAGCTGCTCAAGTAAGGCACAATAGTGTTGTGAAAATACCCACAACTTCCCAAGGGCCTGCAGCATACCACCACCCTCTGCCAACAACAGCATCCACAGCACAAACAAGACACAAATAGCAGTTTCTCTGTTTGAGTTTTACTTTACTGTCTTCACTACCGACGATAAATATCCTGGAACACAATACAGCTTATAATCACAGACATGCTTAAAATAAAAATATAAAAGACTGACAATTAAAATAATTCAAGTAAGCTTCGGGCTACCGCAAAAAAAACAGATCCAACATTTATTGCACATTTCTGTACGTGGCCGGGTGTAAAATTTGGCAAACCAGATGTCTATAAAATCAGGACTGAATGTTCCTTCCCCATGTGACTCCTGCAATCAGTAATGGCCCCGTGTTAAGACTGAGTGATGAAACACTGGCAAACAGGTCAAAAAAGGTTTTAAAAAAACATAAGGCAGATTATCTGAACTTAGAAAAATAATCCTCTCAGAAGATTCAGGCTGGAGAAAACTAAAGCATCAACTAAACAAAGGCCCTGAAATACAGTGTGTGTGTTTTCAGCAAAAAGGTTAACTGGTAAACCTTCCTTCTCTCAGCTACAGCAGCTATCTATTATTTCCACTTACTAACAATGACGTACATCCGCTCTTATGCAAGACAAGCCCTGATGAGAATACACAGGAATATTGCTTTGGTTCACACAAATCCAAGATGATTCATGACACATAGGAAAAATACTGATTAACAACAGTTTAAGGCAATGTATTAGACGGTAACATACACTAAAACTGTCTCCATTTTTTTTTTTGTTAAGTTGTGGGGTGATGTAACCATGCAGATAGAACATATGGCCACATTTCAAATTTTACCATGTCTGCCGTAAGACAGTACTGACATGCCCATATATACACTGAAACAGTTTTTGCTTGCTGTAATCATTCAGAGATCCCTTCCTAATGTTATTCCAATGGAAGAGATTGGGGACAAATCCACAGTCTCAGTCAGCCAAATAGAGTGAGTAACTTCAAAAGTTGGCATTTCTAGTATGAAATTCCCTGGACAGCGTTTCTGATCCCACATGATTTGTCTAACTGGTTCTGCCGAAGCCTCATTTTAGTTTTAGCTAAATACAAAAAACGAGGACAGAGAATTTTGTCCAATCTCTTTCACTAAAGACACTTTAAACTGGCAATAGACAACCTTTTTGCTCAGAGTATCATTCTGAATTATATACTGACTGCACAGTGAAGGGAAAAGACACCATCAACCTAAATTTTGGTTCCCTATGCTATTCAGCCTGTTCACAGGGCCCGATTTTTCCTGCAAAAATAGAGGTTACATTATGGCACAAAGGAAGCAACTCAATGCATTGGTTTCCTTGGTTGCTATTCCCAGGTAATGGTGGAAAAACTGGAATAACTGTGGAAACTCTACACTGTGAAAGAAAAAAATGATGATGGAGGGGGCAAAGAAGGCGTAAAAAGGAGAGTGATAGAAACTGAGGTAAAACAACAGTGAATCGACAGACATTCACTTGATGAGAGTGTCAAAGTCTGTAACCCCGCTGAGATGTGTGCTGTCCTACCAGCGGGACTCGAGTAAAACCGGCATTCTCTCTACTAGGTCAGTAAATAACAAAACTTACTTATTAATAAAACCAGGTTTCACTCTACCTTGGCACAGCACTGAGATCAGGGTTTTATATGTCAAATTGGGATTGTTACGGTTGTTTATTGCTTTGGACAGTAGCCAGGCTGTTAGCGGTTAGCCATGTTGTGGCGCCAGAGGGGAGGAAATTGAAAAGCTGTCTATTTCCGATTCAAGAAGGAATCTTTTAACGGCCACTACGGGGGGCGGGGGGGGGGGGAGACTACATCAAGCAAAGCCTGCTTCAATGTTCATATGGGCGCCTTTTGAAAAATGTAATACATGATAATAAATTCATAGAAGCCACCTATAAGGGCTAAACATGCATCTGCTCATGTCAAAGCCTCTTTGCCTGAGCCTGCAGCTGCCTTGGAACCATGTTTAAATGCTGGGCTACGTGTAAACTACAAAAGACTATATCCACCTATAGTAGTGCTGCTTAGTTAGTAAAATAAATCATGTATAATATTGGCAACTTGCCCTGTAAAAGTCTACACACATGTTTCAAATGAAACAGACAATGTCCTCTCAGTGACGGGAGTATGCATCAGTAACAGTAGTACAGCTGAGAGCGCAGGCCCCTGAAGGTGTCATCGTCCTGCCCGCTGGCCTGCTCTCCTTCAAACAGCATGGAGTCTGGGAGTACCACGCCCTCTAGTGGATCCGGCTGGCAGAACTCCACTATAAATTCCTCCTCACATTCCAGCAGCAGTTTCGACCAGGCGCCCATGTCCAACTGGCCCGCGGTGCCGCCGTACTCCTCCGGGAGAACTGACCGGGGGATGTTCCGGTGCAGAGAGCGCAGGTCTGAGCCGTGGAGGATGTACTGTATGAGGAGACAGCACGAATATCATTTCACCAATTATCACCTGATTCTGCAGTGACACTTAACTCTACAGAGCTTTATAGCTTCTTTCAGCTCATTGTTTTGGTTTTAAAGCCCACAAATTTACCGTTTTGGTTCATTCCCACTTCTCCAGCTAGCAAAGTTTTTAAATGGCAGGCAGACAAAGTTAGCGCCTAGCTAGTGAACATAGTGGGGCATCTAGCTGCTAAAGAGGCCGATATTTCCCTCTGGAGTTAATGAGGTGCAAACCAAAGCTAGACCAGTTGCTCAGACACACAAATCTAATGTTGCTTCACATTTGATGATTGTGTAAATAAGCAACTGTATGCCATGTTAATCTAAAAAGTAGCTACATGTAAGCTTGTCTCTGCTGCCCCAACATGAATAACAATCAATTAGTGCAGGTTTAAATGAACACAAAGCAGACCCTCTCATGAGATTTTGAAAAAAAGAAAAAAAAACAGGGTTGTGCTTCTGTTGGTCTAAGTTCATTCCTGTGAAAAGAAAATGCTTGGCCTTCTATTTCAAGGACGAAAATAGAGCAAATGATTTTTTGAGTACAGGCTGCGGATAAAAGGGAGGCACACGATTCAAAATAGTCCTTTGTTAAAAAACAAAAGAGTCAGAGACAATTCAAGGACAATAGTTACCCTCTCTGCCATCTTCTCCTTCAGAAAGGGCTTAATTATAGCAAAGATGCCTTTGAAAATCCTGGGCTCGTTAATTATGTTAACAGCCTTGATCCTGATTGGAAACCCATCCTGCAAATTAGAACAGAAACAGAACAGTCACAGACAAAGTATTTCACTTTGTGTTTTGTGTGCTCAAGTAAATATTCACTCTGCAGTCACGACAAAACTCAACAGGCAGCACTCAAGAGCCACTGCTGTAAATGACAAGGCTTTTATCTTGTGTGTTAACGCTAGGGCTGCACAATCAATCGCAAAATAATCAAAATCACAATATGATTAAGTACAATATCCAAATCGCAAGAACTGCGATTATTTTATAAGAAGGTAAAATGTGTCATAAAATAGTGTGTTAATGAATTTTTTTTTTAGTGCTGAAGAGATGCTCTGGCTAACAAAGCTTCTTCTCCAGATGTAATAAAACATGTTTGTTTGGTAGAGACCAGGAGAAATGCCACATCGTCATGATTTTACTGGTTTTTCAATGAAAAATGAATGAATTGTGATGTAAGATTTAATCATCCATAACAATCATGAATTATATCTGTCAAAATAATCGCAATATCACTTTTTGACCATATCATGCAGCCCTAGTTAACAACAGTTACTCATATTTACTGCTGAGTAAATATTTAACATGCATTTAATTCAAACATACAAGTGTCATCAGATCATCGGATGATAGAGGTCTCACCTGAAGGATGCTCACAACTTTCTTGGCGAGGAACGGGCCCGGATTGGACGCTTGTGACATGCCAACTCCGGTGTAGTCGGCCAAGATAACAATACCATTCACCTGCGTTTCCTCCGGCTGGATCAGCTTCTCCAGAGTCAAATAAATGGCCCTCACATTGTCAACAAAGGGATAATCATTTGGTTTCCATTTTCCTATGAAAGGAGATCGAGTTGTGTAATCGTACAATATGAGAAAAGCCCATCATGGAAGTATAATCAGTAACAGGGTGTTAGCCATACAGTATGTACTTAGAGACTTGTAAAAAACCACACTGACTTTATAATTTATATAATGTGAAGGGCAAATGGAAAACAGTAATTATGCAATAGTTGATACATTATAAAATTGCCGATAGCTCCAATGACACACACCTGGCCGGAGACAGAGGATGTATCTTCCGTTGGGGTCCGGCTGTGGCAGGACCGTGAGAAAGCCCAGGTCCAGGACATGTTTCACTGTGGATGGTTTCAGGTCCTGGAACACTTCTGGCCAAGCCTTACGGCCTGCGTGGTAATTAAGCAGCAGCTGCAGGGCACGGTCATAGTCAAACTTCCTGGCCCGCAGGAAGCGCAGGAGAAAGGTGTCGTCTAGCCTCGTCCTGAGATTTGGCTGTTCCTGCAGAGTTGGGTGAAAAAATATGAGCATGATCTGTGAGAAAACGAGATGCAATACCATTAAATAATGGCAATTTGTTTCTTGTGAGTCTGGTGATATTCTGTATTTTTTTTATTGTCAAGAAAGTTCAAGAAAAGACTAAAGCCAGCAATGAACTGACCCTACTTGTGTGTCTATCTAAAGCCTGATATCTTATTTCTCTGTACAATAGAGCTCCAATGTCATCCAATAAACACAACAGTTATTGCATTCCACTTTACCATATACCATTAATAATCAGAATAAAAATGCAATCATAATAAAAATGGCTCATGTAACCACCTCAATCAGAAGAAACTGATCCAATCCGGCCCAATCTGAATGAATGTCCTATCTGATGATCACTTGGTGTAAAACCTTTATAATCTGTTCGACAGAAATATTAGCGCCTAATATCATCCGTCTGCAGTGAATACTCACCAGAGCACAACGTCTGTGACTGAAAGTGTCACCAACAAATGTACTATTTACTCCTTTTAAACCAACATTTCCCATCTGTATAAATTTTTTTTTTTAAGATATATTTATGAGCCATTTTTAAAGATCTTCAATAGGAACAAGTGGGCTTAGGGCTCAGTGCAACAGGATGATTGTTTTGATTTCTTTTTTATGGGATTTGTGGAAAAGAACAGAAATACAGAATATAATAATATGATGCTGGAAGATAAACAGGAATGAGACTGTTTCTGTTTATATGAATGTCAACATGGTAGAAAAAAGAAATGTACAAAGCAATACCTTCAGTATCATGTCTCGCAGTGCTTGGACATCCCGGAGACGCCACTCTGGTTTCTCCTGGAGCTCCTCTCGTGCCTTGGCCACCAGCTCAGGGGTCAGGGTGCAGGTATAGATGGGTGGAGGGGGTGCAGGGAACCAGCTGTGTCCTGCAGCTGCTGCTGGGTCCACTGGAGGAGACCTGAGATCGATGGACTCATGCTGATCAGCCATGGACTGACTGGGTGAAGCTGATTGAGAAGCAAAACACAAGAGGCACCAGAGAGGCTGTGAAAACAATAAATGAGAGACTGGTTTCTGAGCTGTCATGTTAGATTCTGGCAGGTGACACACACAGTTTACAGCCTTTACCTGAACTGGACAATAGATATTGGAAATAAAACGTTCAGCGCAAACATGCTCACTGTATGTATTTGCTTGGCAATGAGTCAGAGCCTCAGCCGACACGGACTGGCTAATACGACTTGATCCTGAGCAGAACCGATGCGACAGAACTAAAGTCAGAATAATGACTCAATACCAACCCGGAAATGCGTTTAACATTCACCGACTACGACACATAAAGATGCCTTCCATGGGCATCCATCTGAAAGTGATGAAATGTCGTCAAAAACACAGACACGACTGCACAAAACCACAGCATCAAAAATCACAACCGACCTGTCAGGAAAATCCTTTTCCGGGTAGAGAAACGGCGCTCTCTCATTGGTCCATATGCACCGCGTGACGCGCTGCCGACGCGCCAGAGCCGTCGAGTCGTACGTCCGTTGTTTTGACTGTTGTGCTGCCTTCAGTGTCCCTCGGAAACTAACAAAGCACGACATGTCGCGCAGTGAAAATTGAAAACAAATGCTACAAAACTGGGTTTGTGTGCGTGTCTCAAGTTTTTTACTTAAAACACGTTCTTCAAAAAACGATTTACTATTTACTTACAAATAACTAACTGACATAGTAGAATTTTACTTGCTTAAACAAATGGCTATAAACCAATCGTGTTTTCGCCAAGCGCACGAGAACCTCACATCTTGCAAAGGCACTTCAAACAGTAGGCCCACATTTACCACAACACATGATCGTATTGAAATAAAAATAGAGCCTGCAATTTGTTCTTGTTGGAGACAGAAGGCTATTTAACGCATAGCATTAGCTTTCTCCACACTTTAGATGTTCCTCTCTATCTTTATCATTGAAAAATGTCTAGTTAATTAGTTAATCAATTAAACTGCATGCAACACATGGTTGATGTGAGCTAGATGTTCTCACATTTTTTTGTGGACAGATCAGGTGTATCAGTAACACTTGAAAGCGGTAGATGGCAGAGTTGACCTGCATATCGCTCAGCCCCTGTTACTAAGGATCACATGTCTCAACGTCTGTCAGGTATGTTTCTACTTCACATTTGAAAAATGAATTGTTAATCATAAAACATCCAACTAATGTTAGCCTATTCATATCAATGTAGGTGTAAGTACTTTGGGTTTTGGTTGGAAAAAAGTCACTTCCTCGGACATCTTTGAGGATGACCTTCAAGTCTGAAACTTCCACTTGTTTTCTAAAACATCGCTGTCATGTGAGTCTATAGCTGAGACTAAATGCATCACATTGGATTGAGAATGTAAAAATAAATCCTTGACGTGTCCCCTCTCTGTCATGAATCAGTGCGAGGCTATCTGTAATGATTTTATGGCCCTTTATCAGTCTACAACCACATGTTGCATTAGGTCAGTGAACAAACAACACTGCCACGTTGGACCCATTTTTTTCTCCTCTGGACACTTTCCAACACGTCTGACTTCTTTACTAAAGGTGCACTTTGTAGGTTTTTCGTTAATTTCGTCAGAAGAGAAAAATCTTAATGAATTGATTTTCATAATAATCCAAACTGTCCTTAAAGGACAACACAGTTGTATACTGTTTTACTTTGTCTATATGTGCTAAGTAGTCACCTTTATATCTTCATGACAGCTTGTTATTCAGTTAATGGGAATACAGTAATCAAATAGATATCTCTGAGCTTGTATATTATCTTTAAAATATTACCTGTGTGAGTTTGAATTTCTTTTCCAAAACAACACATTGCACCTTTAAATTGTACCATTTGTCATTCAGAGAATCCCATTCACTCCCTCCAAAAACTCTTGTCTTATAATAAAAGATATGAGGTATAAAAGCAGAAAATGCGATGTAAAAATAGACCTTGAGATTTATTAATTCATCTTCACATTGTAAGGCGAAACATTGCCTGTGTTTGTAAGGCAGTACAGGCTACAAGGCACACTTTATTCCACCAGTTAAACCACAACAAAGTACTAAACAAAAAATATAATATATATTTTTTAAAAACCAATACAACATATTATTGGGAAACTTCCTCAGCATGTCTGCTTGTGACTTTTACAAAGTGGCACCACAGACTTCACAATATGTACCAAGATTTCTTGGTGTGAATTACAAATTTTCCTACTGTAAATATGCATTTTCCAGTACATAAAACAAACCAAATATTTTAAGTCCTGTCACAGAATATTTTAAAAGAGACCCCTAAAATGCTGACGTCATTCAAGGGATTTCCTTTAGCTTTGATGAGATGAAATCTTCAAAGTTGCTACTGAGAGTTGACACCATTTTGTCACTAATGAACATAAAATACAATACTGTGCAACACTAGACACATGACATTGTAAGGCCTGTTGTAACATTCATAAAATACTGACATGATCACGTCACCATGTCTAACATTAGCCTTACTGCACACACTGAGGCCATGCTAAAGGAAGCGATATTACCCAATAATAAACTATATATACAACAATGTATTTCTACGTGTCGATCTTACAGAACAACAGCACGACTGATAGTTTGGATGCTTCTAGTCTTGTCTGGCATTCGCTGCTGTGGGAGCTCAACTGCAGCTGCATGTGTGAAACAATAGATCCCTGAAGAAAAACTGCAATCTGCAAGGGACATCATTGTAATTACATTCTACGTATTCAGCTACGAGTTAACAGCTTCAATGCTGATTGTGTATAAACTTACATATAAAGACCCTGGTTTAACACAATAAAAAAAAAAACTGAAGGATTAAGGATTCAGAGGGTTGTTAGATGGCCTCTTGCTTTGTAATAGTAGGCTGAGGGATGGAGGTTGGCTGCTTGGGCACGGTGGCTATGACCCCCTGAGCCATTTTATAATGTTCTGAGCTGGAGGCAGTAGGCGGAGACGGGATCGGGGTTTCAGGAGTGGCTGGAAAGTAGAACACAAGAGAACAGGAGCAGGTCAGAGTCAGAAACTGCAGCATAAGCAGGTGTATATTTACCATTATTCTGTGGTATAACATGTCTTGGGGCGACATAATTTTCAGATAAGGAGTAAGCACTTTTGTGAAATTTCTCAGAGCATTAAACATGTTAAGAAAGAATAACAGAAGTTCTCTTTGACAAAATAAGCCAGATTAGTTTCCATGAAGAATTTAGAGGATTATTCTGCCGAGCCTGTTTGTCCTTCCAGCTACCTGACTAGGCTGCACATGGAGCTGGGTGAGGAAAAAATCTGACGGTCTCTCCTAATTAAAACATAATTGATTTCACTTCACTTATAATAAGAATAATACTTCTACATTCCCAGCTCTTCTAATGTACGTGGCAATGAAAAACCTCAGTATATTTAAGACAGAGAGTTGACCTTTGATTGTCCTTCACATTTTGCACTGATGTGCTTTGTACTTACAGATTTGACCATTATGAATTGGCGTTGGCATGTTGCTGGCCACTATAACATTGCTGCTGAGGTGCTCCTGAACCAGGTGAGGGTGCAGAGAGTGAGGTGCATGTGGAGCCTCATTGGCAGAACCTGAGAAAAACACACAAATATACGGTAAGTCTTCATTCATTACGGAGTATCTGACTGCAGAAGGAACACCACAGTCCTCTCTATTGTCTATACTGTGAATACATGTGGATTCTGTATATTGACCCATAGCTTTTAGGGGTGTTTACCATGGATTTTTATAGAACTAGATAGTGAACCCAAAGAATTTTTAGCTTCCGGGTTTACTTCCTGGTTATGCGACGCACTAAAAAGCTCCCGCTCAGCCGAAAGACGTTACACTGTGATGATGTCACACATTTTTAAATCGCTTTTCTCAGCTTCAGAAAAGTTGTATGGATATAAAACCTCCATGGATCAAAGATTCATAATAGGAAGAGTCATAATTGACCTTGCTTGTCGTGCACTCATGGTGGTTCCAAAGACCTCACCTCCGAGAAGCATTTCCTGTAGCAGGTTGTCGATCTTGGCCATGCCGAAGAGTTTGACAAACTGGATCTGTTCGATCATCTGCCAGGTGATGCTCTGTAGCGTCGGCAGCAGCAGGAGCAGCTCCCCGAAGCGGCCCCGGGAGTCGTACTGCCTGTCGTTGATGTAGTCTTCCAGGCTGACCTGGACCTGGTATCGCATCCGCTTGATCTTTCCAGGGTCACTGAGACCTTTAGCATCTGTAGGCAAATTAAAGCAGGGATGTTTACAGAGAGCAGTGTGTTGTTGGGATGTGACTTATTATCATTGGGTTGGGAAGTAGCTAACACAATCCAAAATCTCAGTCAGTATTAGTACCTGGGTCAAAGAAAACTATGGCTTTCAAGCAGGCATATTCATTGTCGTCTATCTGAAGCTCCTGGAAGGGAAGCACCAGCTCATCCAGGATTCTCACTGCTACCCTGCCCACCTCCAACTCGGGGCAGTTTCTGGGAATGATGTAGTCATTTCCTGCAGGAGAATCACAGTTTAGGGCGAGATTTAAAACACCACATTAGAATTTATCCCCGGGTGAGACGGTGCTTTTAGGTGATGAGTATTGACAATGTTTTACCTAATAAGAGGATGTCTTTGTATAGCATGGACCTCTTTGCGGCGCCGAGCAAGAGGTGCTCTCCAGCGTGAGCTCGCAGCAGCGCCACCTGAAATACAGCAAATTCATTCCTTAGTGGCTGTGTGATAATAATTCAGTTGAATCTGCAATCCTCTACATGCTAATTTGTACGTTGTTTCGGGCACTTTATGGTCCAGTCCCTTCATGTGAAGCTCACTGAGAGTGAAAAACACTGGGTTCCTCACCAATGTTACATCAGCAAATCAGTTACCCAGGCCTGGTGATCACACTGTTAATGATTCTGCACTTTTTTTTGAGAGGGGATGTAACTTCAAAACCAGCTCATCATATTCTAACTCAGAATTAAAATACAATAAGGAATATGAGGTTTTAAAGTGATGAAAAATTCTTCGTAGTCCAAGGAGATTTTTTAATTATTTATCAGAATCGGCATACACATACGAGGAAGGGAAAGGAAAACAAATATTTAACTATTATGTACATTCATCTCTTTTCTACTACATGTTTATTCAGAAGAAGAAGCTTCATTGACTCTACACCCGTGTGCTCCTGCCGCCCACACTGCGGTTTTGAGCCGACTGGTTGATGAGTTACCAGAGTGTCTATACAACTATGTACACTCTGTCTGTGTATGATCCTTACCTGGTCATCCAGGGGCAGGTCACAGAAGGCTGGGATGTACTTGGCCCACTCCACCAAGACCAACAGCTGCTGTTTCATGGACTCACACACGTCTGTGATGGTGGCAATCTTTTTGGTCCTTATGTCGCCGTTCAGTATAGGAGCAGGGGAGGTGATCTAGACAGACGTGAGATCGTTATACGCCTTGCTACAGGTGATCGATCATGATTAGACGTGGTTCCTCAAGGTGATGTAGTAGGTCTTACCTGTCTTGACAGTACGTCTGCCTGGATGAGTGCGTTGATGGATGGTAAACTGCTGTCTTCATAGCTGGATCTCCTGGTGCTGATTCTGTCTCTTTCATTCTGCACAGCTGAAAAACACACACAGATTTATAGCATCATCATCTGCAGGAATGTGAGAGAAATAATCTTCATCCAGCTAATTAAAACAGTGACAAATGTTCCATTATCTCCTTTTCATTCTTGCACAAAGAATGCAGAGTCATTTAAAAGAAAAATAAGTCTTCCTGGGTCGTCATCTTTATCAGTATATGGCTATTATTGCTCGGAAATGTTTGCTCAGCATAAGCTGGTTAGAGACCTCGGCGCTCCAGGGAGTGAACATTAACAAACTCTCGTGGGGATTGCAACACACTCGGCCGAGTCGTGTCGATTCAGTGGGGTGACAGCTCACACTCACACTGATAAAAATGGGAAACTGTGTTTTCAGGAGAATTTCTGAAAAACATGTAGATTGAGTTTATAGATTCAGTCAGTTCCTACCTTCTTTCTTCATGCCGGCTCTGAAGCATTTCTTCAGCCTGCAGTATCTGCATTGATTTCGCTTGTCTTTGTCCACGATGCATTGTCTGTTGAACCTGGAAAAATGAGTTGAGTGAGTTTGTTTGTGCTTTCATAGAGTCAAAAAAAGAGGCTTGAATTAGCGAAGCTTCAGAGCTGCAACGGATAATTGGTCGATTAACCGATTAGTTGATTCGCGGAAGATTAATCTGCAGCAGCTCTGATTATTGAAGGATTATTTTCAACCTTTTTTTTCAGCGCAAATGTCAAACATTTGCTGTTTTCAGCTTCGTAAATGGGAGATTTTTATATTTTTCTTTCAAATAAACTGAATGTTTTTGCATTCTGGACTGCAGGTCGGACAAAACACAACATTTGAAGATGTCACCTTGACCTGCAGGAAATTATAATTGCATTTTTTCCACAAAAAAAGACGAATTGATTAATTATGAATCCAAGAAGATAATCTGTACATTCATTTATAATGAGTTTTGTGGAGTATTTATTTCCAATTTACTGAAAAAAACAGCACAAGTTTCCATTTTGCTGTGTCAGTGTATAGTTGTGAACAGCCTTTACTGGTGTGGCCAGATGTTCAATGCTTTACTTCAGTGCCTCATCAACAGTGAATTCAAAAGTCTGAGAATTTTGCCCTCCTCAGTTGTAGATCCACCCTCACCTGCATGAGTACATGTGGTTTTTGCGAACGCTGCGTCTAAAGAAGCCCTTGCAGCCGTCACAGCTGGACGCCCCGTAGTGTTTGCCTGTTGCTCTGTCTCCACATATGGCGCAGAGGCTGCCCGCCCCCAGGTGGCCGGTGGCGTTCATGTTGGCGCTCTCAGCCGGTGAGGAGTCTGTCACAAGCAGAGAGAGAGAGGGATAGAAAGTCTCATTAGGTCAGAGGGCTGATCAACAGGATGACCTGAAACCAGGGGAAGTGTTTTTTTTTTATAAAAGCTTAATTAATGATATAGCAGTACAACAATCATCAAGATGTTTGAGAAGAGGTTTGACATCAAGAGGTTTGATTTAAGAGGGTGTGAACGGCCGCAGTGATCAGCTCCACTGACGGCTGATCAAACCCAGCTTTCATGAGAAGCTGTGAGGATCTGTTACCGGCCTGAGTAGCTCCCACAGAGTCAACAAACTGATGTGATCTTGATTACCTCTGAAAAGGCAATCACTGGAGACAGTTTTTAGTCACCAGACTGGATCAATCAATCATAGCGTATGTCATGACACATGCTATTGACTCAGAGACGTCGTCATACATTTATATAATGGGGTAGAAACATGGGAAAAACTTGAGTAAGATCCATGTCAAGCTTCCTTTTTTTGTCTCGTTGGGAATTTTAGAATCGGGATCACGTTCAAACGTCATGGGAGACTGCATATATAAATAAGCTGGTGTCATTGTGAGCACCTCTCAAAAAACTGGACCCCTTTTTCTTCATTTAAGATTCTGTGGGAAAAGACCGTTTGTAACAGGAGATGAAGGGTCTTGACACTCAAACTACTGCTTCATCAGAGGATGAATATCGACCCACTGTAATCAATCTGACACCACATCAGCCCACAAGCTGAAACAGGCTCAAATTGCTCCGACCAGATGACATGAGTGCATCGAGAACAGAGCCGAGTCTCGTAAATCAAAATCTCTTAATGTTTCACTATCGCACCCAGAGGTGATAAAAGAAGACCACTGAACAGGATCATCCCTCTGCGAGCACGACCAGATGGACAAATGACCCCTTTTTATCACTCCGTGCCAGAACTCCCCTCCGTCCACTCCTGACCAAAGTTTTAAATCAGTAAAAGTTTCAAAGTTCAACGCCAGAGCTGCATATATGTGACTCACCTGTGCCCAGTGGGAGCACTTGCATGTTTTCGAACTCCAGTGTTGTATAGGCTGGGTCCAGAGCCTCGCTGTAGTCTGCCATGTCCATGTCTGCCAGCGCTTTGGACAAACAAATTCTCAACTACCTGACAGTGGGGCAGAAAGACTTGTCCAAGAAGCTAATGTGCCCCCCCCCTCCTCCTCCTCCTCATCCTTCCCTTCTCACACCCCCAAACACCTCCACTAACCCCCCCCCCTCCGCCACACTTTTTTTTTGAGCCTTGCTCCGCCCTTTAACAAGGTAGCTCCCAGGCCCAGTTGAGTGTGATGGGGACCTACTGGTGTCAGATAGGAAACCAGTGACTGACAGCCGACCTCCTTCTCCTCCTTCCCTCGTGCTGCTAACCAGAGGAGAGGTGGAGTGTCTCTCTGGTTGATGGTTAACCAGCCCCTTCAATGGCGAATCACAGGGTTGTTTTTTTTTTTTGTTTTTTTTTGAGAAGAGATAGCACAACTTTGATAGCTACCATCTCGTCTGGGTTCTCTGTCAGTAATGGATTAACAATTCCTCCACGAGAGCAATATCAGCTCAACCCTCTGCCAAATCACTGCCCCACCACTTGAAACCAGTTCATTTTATAGCCAACCCTTTCTGTAGCATGCTGGTATCACATGCACACAAATGACACATTATGTTATAAAGACAAAATGAAGGTGCAGCTCAGCTTCATGTGTCTGCAGAGAGACCAACAGTGATTTTTACTGAAGTCCTGTACTTCAGTATTTTCATTTTACGTTACTTTATACTTCCACTCATCTACATTTCAGAGGGAAACATTGTACTTTTCACTCCACAACATGTATTATTTAACAACACTTTACAACACTTTTATTAAGTACATTCATTATTCCATGAAGCTCACATGATTTTATGTAATTTTATGATGCGATCAGTTAATCCGAACTCATTCGCCTACACGTTTTCTTCCTAAAGGTCCAGTTTGTAAGATAGTTGATTATTGAGTCTCATTCCCAACTTGTCAAATCACTTTTAATATTTTGAAGTTGGTGGCCGGCCCGACAGAACAACCCAAAACATCAGTATTTGAAGAGTTTGAAGTTACACTCAGTAATCTTGTCTGTACCTAAGTGAAAATTCAATGTAACACTAGTTTACTTAAGTTTTTCCATTTTATGCAACTGTGTACTTCTACTCCACCTCATCTTAGAGGCAAATGTTCAGTAATTTAACTTTGGTGATTTTAATTTTTTCTGGCAAACTGAAGAAATAAGACTTCCTTCATGCATCCCACTTCTTAAGCTTAATAAACAATTTAAAAACGCTTGTGGATTAGCTGGAAAATGTAGCTTCACAAAGTTGAAAACACCACAAATAGTTGACTTTTTAGAGTTGTGATTCTCACAGGAGAGCCAGATTGCAAACATTTCTTACAGAGTCAGATGTATTGCTGTAGATTAAACTACCCAACAGTGTGAATCAGTTCAAATGAGCTGAACCTTAAACATCTACAGCATTAAAATGACACATACGCATTAATGCAGAAGTAATGTTAATCTAAAAACATCAGATATAAAAGGAAAACACGGACAGGGAACATTTTACTGCACAATAAGTACTTTTACTCTTCATACTTTAACTTTAGTAAAGACAAGACACCCAAACAGAAAGACACACAAAGCATTTGTAGTCGTTTTGGGTCTTTTGCAGGTGAAGCAGGACTCACAGGTTCTGCTGCTGCTTCAAAAACTGAACCTGAACTTCGGTATTGGAGAATATATCACAAAGCTCCCTGCAGCAGCAGATCCACACAGACCTGCATAGATTTCATTCAAAATACTACATCACAATATGCAAGATATTTCAAGAAACCTTCAACATAAGCCTGAGGTACAAGTTCTGCCGTCGTGAAACAGAGCTGCTGTTTAAAGCATCAATTTAAATCATGCAGTAATATCATAATAATTATAATTTAACACTCTGAAAAGATCCATTCTGTAGAATACATTTTTTTTTCACATAATGGTACTTTCACTTCAGGAAACATTGTAAATACTTATTTCTAAATCATCTGTCGTCTGTCATATTCAGACCTACTTCCATGTGTAACACGTCGCTGGTTAATCCGAGTTAATTCTCGCATAATTAACAAGAGAAATAACTCCTGCTAATGCAAAATGATGCCTTTATGTAAAAGACTTCATTGTTTGTGAAAATGCAACATGCACGTGAGGCTGATCTGAAAGCTCAACACTTGTTGCTGGAAAGGCAGCTGCTTCTCAACGATTCAGAGCATATTTTATCATCATTTCAGTCGTATGGAAAAGTGCAAAGGATATATTCAACAGTAGGAATTAAACTAAAGTTTCTGTAGCCTCTAAATCAATCACTTCAAAATCAATCAAACACAAAATGTGCTGTCCCAAGTGTGTAGAGGACATACCTTACACAGAACTTAGTTGTTTTGTGATGGAGATTTATTACAAGTGCGTAAGTCGAAATAACTAAACATAACAGATGAATGGTTGAGTGCGGAGGCAGATTTTATCCACTGAAAAAATATTAAAAGCCTCCAGAATCATTATGTCACATGTAACGTCAATACTGATTAAAACATTTCTCACCAATAATACTTAATTTTAAGTCCCCTTATTTATTGTTCATAGGCATATATACACTTGATATATCTTTTTGAACTACTTCCTTCAATATTTATAAAAAAAAAACTCCAGCCACTTACGAAGGCCAAGAGATGTAGATGAAATCTCCAGACAAAATCCAGCAAGTGGACAATCGCATGAGTTGGACATTTTTGATCAAACTACTGAACCTTCAAGCTCATTATGTCCATCATTAATTTTGAACACATTATAAACCCATCTTAGAGTAATTTAAAGGATGAGTTCACCCAAAAATGAAAATGCATTCATTACCTACTCATCCCCATGCTGAGGGAAGGTCAGGGGAAGTTTCGTAGTCCACAAAACATTTCTGGAGCTTCACAGAAAAACAGTGTTACAGCATTTTCCTGACCAACTGAAGTAGATGGAGACTTGTTTTGAAATGTTAAAAAAATAACAAAAAAACAAATGCAAAATGGCTCCATACGGCTTGCCCAGTGTAATCCAAGCCTGCAGAAGCCCTGAGATCCAAAATTGATTTGAAAAGACGTTATTTACACCCTCAGACGGGATACCGTCTACCGCTACAGTGAAGATTTTGGCATAAAAAAGGGTGTAAATAACGTCTTCTCAAATCAATTTGGGGTCTGGAGTCTTCCAGCAACATGATTACATCGCGGCGTTTCTTTATGTTTTAAAACAAGTCCCCAGCTACTTCAGATGTTTAGGAGAATGCTGCAACTCTGTTTTTCTGTGAAGCTTCAGAAATGTTTTGTGGACTACAAAACTTCACCTGACTTTCCATCGGCGTGGGGGTGAGTAGATAATGAATGAATCTTCATTTTTGGTTGAACTTATCCTTTGAATCTCTGCAGTCATAAATCAATAAAGATGATTACAGCTATGTTAGACTGTGATAACAATCCAGGGTTGTAACTGTGACGGAATACATTAATAATTTACTTGTATCTGCTTCCAGCTACATTATATCATCCACTGTTTATCTAATCCTACATATGGATTGATAACGTTCCTGCATATGAATCTAACACTGGTGTAAAAGGACACATGCTTTTACATTTTTTGGGTGCCCTGATTCTGTTTTTAAAAATAAATTCTCTGCTTGCGCAAAGTGGTCGCCTCTCCCATGTCACACAGCAAACAGTAGTCTTGTATTTGAAGAGAAAGTGCCAGTACATAGCAGTAGGTCAACGATCCCGAGTTCAGCCAGACCTCAGAAGCAGTAAACCCCATGTAGGTGAACTTGTTAACCATACACTCAAATTATACTGGGTGCCCATAAAATTATTTTTCTTCCAGCAAGCAAACACCATAACGTTCCCAGAGGCTCCTGTGCATGATGATGTGTTCAATGACAGAAACCTCAGTAATTCAATCAGAGCTGAAAATCGAAGTGATCAACCTTTTGATTAAACCTCTCCAGGATCATGGGTTTAGACTCATTGATCTTGGTTGTCACAGTAAGTAAACGCTGTGAAGATCTTCAACAACCTAATTAACTCAATGGAAACTACGCCCATGATCAAAGAATGATTAGTGGCTTTTTACACACTCTTGCATCAAACGCAGCCCAATCCGAGCGTGTTGTTTCTCTTGTGCGTGCAGAGGTCACCCGTTACGACATTGCTTCACGTTCGATCCGCGCTGCTCTTCTGCAATGACCATATTTGCTCAAGTTGGGTGCTGATTTTTTTTTTTCAAAGCAGAGCAAGCAGAGGGGGAGGGGGGTGAGGACGAGGACGAGGAGAATCGGCGTGGAGCTATGAATGAGTCACTCGGAGCAAATCTTATCTTCCATGTCATTAAAGCGCTTTTATCGCTGCCCCCATCTTAAAATTCTGTGAACTCCTCAAGGAACAGTCATATACAGGACTATAAAGTATAATCTGCCCCGTTACAGCTTTCTTAATCACGAACTGACAAACTGTTCTGATGTGTCAGATAGCTCAGCTCCATATTCTGCCATAACTTATCTGCATTTTGAGGCGGGGGGTTTGTCTCAACATGTCGTTCTCACAGTACACAGGCTGGATTGACACGTGCATGAGGCTATAAAACACAAAGACCTGTAACAGAAAATAGTTATAGCTCCGTTTTTACTTTATATTAATGTAGCCACTACATTTATAGCTTAATTTCTGCTGAAGGTGAAACTTTCAGCTCCTGAAAAAAAATGCTCTTAAGTTTAAAATTTGTAATCGTAAAAAGATCACGCTGGAAGGAATAGTATGAGATTTTGGGGAATACTTTTTCTTCCATCTCTTGCTGAGAGTTAATATGAAGCTACAGCTGACAGCCAGTTAGCTTAGCTTACCACAAGGACTGGAAACAGTTAACAACAGCTAGCTCTGGCATTTTTCCCTTCAGTTGTTGCTTGGATTAAACAAAAGCAAGCAGTCTGCTGTTATTTGATTTGGGCTGTTTTTACTCATATGTGCTTATTTCAATGTCATGTTTTTGGTTTTGGGGTTTTATTTTGTTTGTTTGTTTTATGGCAGATTCATATTTTCATTATTTTTGTCTCAGCAAAAAAAAATTAATTGCTGATAAACAATGGCTGCAACAACTGCCCGACATTAACAGTGGCTGTTAAATACATGCTGAATGCAGTGGGAGGCTGCCATGTTTAAATGAGATGGACCAGAGAGTGCTGTCTTATAATCAGTCACCCAAACTCCTGCCCCGGGGCTAAAAGTCAAAGGATCGCTGAGACCTGATGTAACACTTGTGTGATTCTCCCCTTTGAAACTTCAAACTCCAGTTTGTGAACAAAGTCCTGTCTATCTTCTGAATAGGAATCTCCGACCACTGACCAAACTCCATTTGCAACCACTGCCTATTTGTACCTTCTCCTCAATGACTACATTTCATTTCCCCAAGTCCGATCTCAAAGGCAGGCGTCTGGGAAGCAACCCAGTAAAATCAAAATACAGGAGTCCAGCAGCTGGGAGGAAAAAGACGATCATGTTGGCCTGGAACAGATAATAAGATGTGGAATATACACTGACTGGGGACTTACTTTGTTTCTGACTAAGAGAGCAACACCACAGGGGAAATGTGAGTGTTTGTAAAGCCCATCCAGGAGCGTGTTGATGTTGATAAGAGTAAAAACAGAAGGAGACAATGTGCTGGCTGCAGCAGATTTGAGGCCAGCAGGAAAAGGCTGCTGCTCTGCTCTCCTGCTGTAGATGGAGGAGATAGGTGAGTAGAGTGTCATGGCAAAGACCTTGTCAACAGATAACTATCTGCAAATAACACAGCTTATGCAAGCAACTGTGGCTGACCGCAGGCGGGAATATCATATTTTCTGTGCCACCGGAATATTGTCAATTACTTTCATTGCCTTTAATGACACAGATTGATTTTTAAAGGAGATTAAATTAGCTTTTTTTTTTCAAAGAAAATAATTTCCTAATAGGGTTATGTTGGTGTGTTTAGTCTGACAAACGTTGCTGTACCTTTCTCCCGCTTTTATACTGCAAACTACTTGAGCTCAGCTAAATTATGCATTTTTACTTTTCAGTGTCAAATAATATCCTTCTATACTTTTTGTGGAGCTAATCTGTCCTTTGAGGCCTTCACAGCCTTGTAACTGCAGCCAAATCATGCTCTGTTGTTGTGCTAGGTTCATCATTTTTGGGGTTTTGTGCTGAAAAGACAAAGATATAATCACGTTGCCAAACAGAGGCCTTTCCATAAAAGATAAAAGATAAAAATGTACTGTAAAGTGTTTCATTTTTGGTTTCTCTTCAGCCATACAGTCAAATGTTAAAGGCATGTTTGACTATGTTTTACAGAGATGATTTCAATAAATGGAAAATGGCAAAAAGTTGAAATTGGATCCTTTTTTATGAAACAACAGGAGAGTTTTCATGTCGTCCTCACACATAATGACCATTTGGTCTCAGGGTAATGATAAACCACATGTGCCTATTTAGTTCTTCAGTATCTCGGAGTATTATGGGGTGGTAAAATGTTGTTGAGGAAGGACTGCAGTTTTTAGTTTCTTTTTAAAGAGAGATGGCTAGAAACTAACTTTTGTAAAGACAACCTTGTAGTTCTCGAGCACAGTCGCTTCAAATATGTCTTCATGTCACATTTTTTATGTTTAAGGCCAAAATAGGCCTTCAACACAACCTTTCAAGCTGAAAGAAATATTCTCAAGTGTTTTATCTAGAACACGCTTCATCTCATCCAGTCAGACTGAAAAACTAGAGTAGCCTCTGTGCACCAAATAAGTAAACAATTGCATCAATAAACATGAAGACCCATGCAGGACGTAAATCAATCACAGTTCGTGATAAGCCTCTGTTAATCATTAACTCTGTTTTTGCTGAGAAGTCATTTTGACTGCTGGCCCGATCACCTCTGTCAGCAGCTCTGCTCTGAGTACTTTTTATCTCTCTGATTCTCTATAGGTCCTTCAGTCATCAGCCAATCAATAGACGTTTAACCTCCACGGCTTGAATAACAAGGCACTAAATATTTATGAATCAAACGTTTTCCTGTCAGTGCAGTGGGACTGAATCAAAGAGGACTTCAGCCAAGATTTTAATCTGGGTGAGTTTTCTAAACACTCAGCCCATCTGATGATCAGCCTGCTGACTGCATCACGACACTGTTTGAATATCGGTTGGTCAGTTTAAACACTTCATCAGCTCATTTTCCTCTGTGTTCATTGGCTGCTCTCTTCCTGCCTGCTGAGGTCACTCGCTGCTCTCTTCTGGCCTCGTTCTGTTTGAACAAACCAACTCTGTCGTCTGATCACGCTCTCATTTTTGACTTCAATGTCACAGGCAAACATTTTTCAAAGTGGTGGAAGTGTATTCAAATCCTTTTTCTCGATGAGAGAACTAGAATGACACTCAATAGAGCGCATACCTCCGCCAATGCCCAACAGTCCCCTTTAATTCAATCAGGCCTTATCAAATATCAAATAAAACATATTTAAATCCACTGACATTGAGATTTTTATTAGGCTCTGCATCAAATTGTACTCCACAACAAGAAATGATGCAGCCTGTTCTGGGCCAGGACCCATCCTCCATCCAAGTTTTTTGTAGTAGTTTTTGTGTAATCCTGCTGACAAACCAACCAACAAACAGACACGTGAAAACATAAACTTCTTGACGGAGGTAAAAAAAAAAAAATACTCCTTTACAAGTTAAAGTCCTCCATCTACATTAAGGTCTCGTAAAAGTACAAAATGTCAGTAATATTTGGATGTGTACTCAAATTGCAGCTGCAGACCTCTGCAGTGGTCAATGCTGTAAAACATTTCCTAAAGTCGTACTTGAATAAGTAAAGATATTGTGTTAGAATATTACTTTGGTTAAAGTGAAGTCACCCAGGTGAGTAGTACTTGAGTAAAACAAGTCCTAAAGTATCTAATATTACCTGAACTTAAGTAAATGTAAATGGTGCACATATTCTGTAAGGGCTGACCTATTCCTGTGAATCAGTGTTTTTTTAATCAGAATGCAGATAAAATAAATTAATTTAAAAATGTCCTACTTTGGCTCCGATGCAGCATGTATTATGTAAGATAACTATTAAGTAGTTACTTTAGTTTTGAGTAACTAGTTATTAAACAAATGTAGCGTCCTGCAAAATGTTGTGCCGTAGAAGTATAAAGTAACAGAAAATGGAAATAGTCGAGTAAAGTGCAAACCTAAAAATTGCAGCTAAGTGCAATACTTGAATAATGCACTTAGTTACATCCCATCAGTGGCAGCGGTAGCATAGTATTCTGATCTCCTGTTTAAATTAAAGTGCACGACACTGATAAAATATTAAAAATACTTCATGAAGAGTAAAAAACCTGTCATGTCACTAAAGCAAAAGTGCAAGTATTATTATCCAAATGTACTTAAAGTATTAAAAGTAAGATTTCACATCATGCCGAAAAAATGTTTTAAGATATTCCACATTATATTTGGAGTTATGGTTGACTTAATGTTAAATGAACATGAGTGTAGAACAGTGGTTTCCCTCCAGCATTGCCAGCCAAGCAACATGAAATCACCACTTACTGCTGCCATCATGTGGACGCACACAGTCCACACTCGACACACAGACAACCAGACTCGCACTACATGTTTCATCCATAAACAGCTGAATCACTGAATTATTGTCATCACATGAAATCCAATAATTAGTGTTGTAACATCATTTTAACTTAATAAACATGAATTTCTTGTTGATTTATGCTTCAGGTTTCTCCTCAATAAAGCAGCTCTTGTAAACAGTCAACATTCAGATCTTTACTCTCTCAAAAGGCTCCAAAACTTCTCTTTTGACGGCAGCAAGCAGCAATAAAACCAGAAACACACAACACGACTGTGTTCACTCTCGGCAGCTTTACCTTCCACAGCTCCCTGGTTTCAAAGCAAAAACAGCAGCTTGTTGTTCGCCCTAGATTCAGGAATAATCTACACGCTATTTCTCGGCGTTCCCTCCGTTCACCTTTACCTGGGTTGGCGAAGTGCAGCGTCCCATCTTGGCCATACATCCCTCTGAAGGCCGAGCCCTGACAGTGAGCCGGCCAGCTGAGCGAAGGCCCATGAGCCTCAGCGGCTCTCTCCGGCCCGGCCAGGCTGAGGCAGGCTGGGAGGAGAAGCAGGGCCGCTGTCACTGGATAGTGCTGTGTGCCGGGGCCACCGGGCCGGCTGTTAGGGCCCACAACACCCAGGGATAATCCCCTAATGCCTGTCACAATGAGATTTGATTGGAGACTTGAACACTGGGATTAATAGTGTCAAGTGAACAGTGTGTAATACCGACCCTCCAAACAGGCTAATTGGGCTTTCTGCCTCTGTTAAACTCCAGATATTCTATTACAGAACGGATTATATTTCACTTCATTAGCTGAGGGATTTGTTCACCGGGACACTTTCTGTATGGCTGCAGATATATTTATATGATAGTCATACTTTATAATAAATGATTTCATCACATCAAGTTCAGGTTGATTTCACAAGGTGACTCTTGGATGAACAAGAGAACACAAAGGGAAAATAAAAGCACCCTCTCGTTGATACAGTCAGACTTTGTCATTACAGGAAGTTGAAACAAAGCAGTATACGTTCAAGTATTGTAAGTACAATTTTGGCATAATTCACTTGAGTATTTCCATGTTTAGACTCAGACATAATAATCTACTTTTTACTGTATAAACAATAAGCAGGGCTCCAGGGTGCCACTATTTTGGCTGCACATGCACACAAAAATATGCAACAAAGTGTAACTTAATATTTGTATTAGTTGCGCTGGTGTGCCTGAAATTGATTAAAATTTCTTGTTTGTGTTTAAATTAAGAAAAACACATATGTGCACCTTTGCTGTTGTTTACAGTTATTTACATAATATGTAATAACTGAGTAAACAAGTTGTTCTCAGAGGAAAATAAGGTCAGAACACTGTTTGAAGCTAGAAAGGTGGCAGGGTCCGCCACATATAAACAAAGTGAGTTCCTGGATCCTGGATCTTTGGTCTTATTTTTACAGATTGGGGTGAAATATGTATAAAAAAACTCTACAAATTAAATATCTCTCGCTTGTTGAGTTATAAACAACAAGTTATGTTAACTGCGATTTCATCATAGAAAGACACACTTCAGGTGGGTTGTTAAAGCAATAGAAGAAGAAGCTACAGATACAAATCTAAAGTCAAACTGAGAATAATTCAGAATCAAACATAACTGCAGAAAGATGCCTGGTGTGTGGAGATTACTTGTGTACTCAAGTCCTGCACAACTAAAGTGTGTGTCCTGGATGTATTCGTGCCCAAAGTCATAATAATCCATCCATCCTCTCTGAAAGTAGCCCATAGCTGTTGAGTCAGTAATAATAAAACTCATGCTGTACTCTAAAACCCCGGTTCAAGTAATTGTGTTGAAGTCCAAACTAAAGCCGTTCAGCGTCTCTCGAATTACACTTTTTTGTAGGATTCTGTTTCTTACTTTTAGTTTGACTACCTTCAGTACATTTTGCTGATTATACTCATAGTATTTCTGCCTAAATACAGTTATGAATGCAGGACTTTAACTTGCAGTGGAGTATTTTTTTAAGGTGTGATATTGCTGTTTTTATTGAGCTAAAATATATCAATACGTCTTCCACCTCTGCCTTCAGTTCATATCCTTTTTTTAAATAATTTCAAGCTCACACACTAGCATTAAAAAAAATAACACATCTTAGGTTTTCTCTTCTCCCTCTTGACAAGAAGATGTTGTGTTTGTTCATTTCTAGCCGTTAACTCCTCTATCGTCCCTGTATATCACCGAGGGATCGGGCCTCTCGGTGACCCACTGTCAAGTCATTCAGCTTTGTAGGCAAACAGATATCTGCTGGGGAGCTGTTGAACGGCTGTTGTCATGTTTACATTCACCAAGTGATTCTGCCAACAGCCGAGCTCGAGAGTTTGTCCAGGTTGTGACCGTTGAGCAATCAATCCCATGTGTCTGACACAAAGTTGTGTGTGTCGTGCGAGCTGGACTGTAAGTGAAGAGAGCGGTTTGTCAGTTCGTCAGCGGAGTCTCAAGGAACTAAAAGTAAATTGGACCAGAAACAGCTCAGATTCTGGAGGAAATGTATCCATTTTTTTTGCCACGCTTTGCCTTTATTCATCATATTAAAGAAGCATTAGTGTGCATGACATAGAAATAGAAAAGAGTGTACAAAATTTGCACAGCTCGCTGGAGACGTGACGTCAGCATGTTTTGAAGCCAACTGAACGGTGCTTTGCAGTTTGTTTGGACAAAGAAGCATAGTATAACTCGATCCAAGCCAAAAGGAGCTTAGTGCGGGCAGCTGCCAAAGAATGTATTTGTAACATAAATGTCCCGGTTTTGGAAGATTTGTTCAGCGTATCCTGCGGAGGGTAAACAAATCCTTTAGAAAATGTTGCTATTGTGCTCAAAAACAGTGCAACTCAGTGATTTGGCCTGAGGCGAGACAATTTTCTTGTCATGAATGAAAGAGGTGCCTAATCACGGATCAATCCACCTGTCACTTGTTTGAAAAGAGGAGGCGTGTAATAACTATAATGCCCAAACATTTTCCTGACTCAGTACACTGCGTACAGTCAAAATAACAAACACTGCATCCTCCTGATTCTCTAGTCTGGACTCCTTTTTGTAGCTGTTTAAAACCAAAAACAACAATATGTTAGTCGGTCTATAGTACTTTCAGTCTTCCCTTCGCTGTCTGTTGCCCCTTTGTTCCAACTAAAGATGTAAATCTTGGAAAACAGGTCATGAGTACATAATATGATGTTTAAAAGAAGGCACTGTAGCTTTTAGAAAAGGTCACACAAACAGGAGTAAATAGTGCATTTGTTGGGGACTATTTTTAGCAGCGGATTAAACCACATTTGGAGCTCGAGTGAGTATTAACAGCGGTGCAGTGCAGCAGGTGGAGTTACTCAGAGAAAGAAACTCATCCCTCTCGCAGAAAGATGCATCATACAGCAGCGCCAACTGTTCAGCAACATGAATCGATTTCTTTATCACCTCTTTCTCATTTTGTCCAGAGCTTTGTGAAAATGAATTTGCATCTCCACATCCCGCCGTGACATGCAAATCCTGCAGTGACCATGGGACTAAGAACGAAACCCCCCTTCAACTGCTGTGTGGGAGGCTACAGTCATACAGTGGCTGGTTCACAGGGAGCATATGTAGCCCCGAGCAGCCCTGTGAGGACAGATGTGACTGAAGGGGCCTTTCTGTGATCTGTAAGACTGGACTGTTTGCATCATTTAGCCATGACAACAAGTCGGCTTCACCAAAGTTTCATCTTAGTCATCTTTTCACTGTTAAAGAGAATATTTCCAGCAGTGCAGGCCTCTACTCAAGCATCGTACAAGTTTGACCTACTTGCACTTACAGTTACTAGCTGGCTTGGGGAGTAATAGACTACACGTAACAGATTGATGTAATTACAGATACATATCAGTAGAAAAGGGGATTACTAACAGGATTACAATTTTAAAATACAGAATGATACACTAGTCTGTAACCGTGCACATGTGCACACATGACGACACTTCACGTCTCACACAACATCACTCTGGTCTCCAGTGAAACCAAATACACAAGTGTGTATTCTTACTTGTGTAAAATAAGTCATCTTATTGATATTTCTTTTCTCTACCTTTCACCCTGCTTATGAGTTACTTTTCACACTGAAAACAACATGATACAGTTGTCTGATATGATGCAGTACAGTGTTAGTACTGGTACTATTGTGCCTACATTGACGAACTAGAACTTTAAAAATGCTCTCACATATCTGTTAGTGGATAAAACCATTCTGTGTAACGAGTTCTTCTACTTTTGAGACTTTCAGTTCATTTTGCTGGACGAAACTTATTCTCAAAGGTGCACTCTGTTGTTTTGGAAAAGAAACTGAAACTCAGGATGGTGATGTTCACAATATTTATCAGGGGATAATAATACAAACTCTACAAGAATACAAAATACCCCTTTAAAGTGAAAGTGCAGGAATTATGTATTTATTGACTGTATTATGTCAGTTTCACAGAATCTGGCACTAACCAAGATGAAATAATGTACAAAAAGAGTCTGAGTGTGTCTTCATCACACACACCGATTGCAACTTGTGCCACCATTTTAATGTGCCGCATGTTTTAATAAAAATATCGATATTTGGCGCCAGCGTGTCAATAATCATATCTCAAGAGGAAGTATCACCATATATTCCCATCCCACTTTGAAAAGATCCATTCTGTACCTTTACTCCTGACACCTTCGGTACATTTTGCTTGACAAAAGTGACATTTTGAATGCTGACCTTTATTTGTAATTGAGTGTTTTTAGACCATTCTACGTTTACTGAAGAGAAGGATCTGACTGCTTCTTCACCACCGAGAATAAAAGTATATCTGACATCATCCACCGACGCAGCTTCTCAAAGCTCCCTCTAACACCGGCTGCACCAACAACAACTCCTTTTATACGTCAGGTACATTTTGCTTGACAACACATCTGCACCTTTTCTTAAGAAAATCATTTGAATGCAGGATTTGTAAGGCAAGTAGTCTGATCTCTTTTTCCATCACTGAGAATAAAAATACATCTGACTTCATCTACCTACGCAGCTTCTCTAAACTCCCCCACTTGTATCAGCTGCATCAAAAACATCATGTTCCAGTCCTCCTGTAAACACCCTCAGACTCGATGTGTCCTCTACTCCGACATCTCAAAACCTCTGAACCATCATCACCATCAGGCCCAGCTCCGGTGGCCTTTTTAACAACCTCCATATCTCTGACACACCTCCTGGATTACAGCCGTGTGAAAAAGGCAGACACAAATGGCGAAGACATTGTCCCCGAGGATCTGTTGTGATCCAGCAGAGCTGCGGCGGCTGCCGCAAACCCGCCGAAAAGACAGAAAAAGCCAGCAGCTGCCACGCTCGACCTGTTTGTTTTTCACTGGACATTAAAACAAAAAAAAGTGTGTACTCACCAAATGGAAGTTCCATACTTGAACTGACTTGCGTGTTTACATTGACCATGTCGTCCTCTGCTTCCTCTCAAGCATGTGTTTTTAAATCCACTTTTTTTCCTCCTCAACGCAAGATGTAAAATGTGGAAGTTTGGCACAGGGTGCTGTAGTGTGAGAAGGGTGTTGTTGGTGCAAGGTAAGGCCGGTGTTGCCGCTGTTATCTTATTGATTTTCCTAATCTGGGCAAATGTGGGTGGGGAGGTTAAACAGTAACCAGGCTCGTATGGACACCAATCTATATAGCAGCTGTAACTAAGGCAACATGATGATAGAAACTCAAATAGACATAAAGTTATCATGTGCTTTTCCCTTCTTTCTCATCACCAAACAGCCATTTCTCCAGATACAGATTAGGAGAGAATAAGAGCAGTGAATAAGAAACTGAGTTTATACAAAAAGGAGAGAGAAAGCTGGAGGGTGGGGAGGGACATGAAAGACAGAGAGGAGTGGAGAATGTACTGAGGGTGGCAGCCAACAAACGCTGTATGATGAGTGACGTCATCGGTTTTGTTTTGACTGAGAGGAAAAAGTCATTTACTGCCGAGCTGTCAGAGGCAGAATTAAGCCTGAATCACCTGTGGACACCCACTGAAGTCTAATTTTAAAATGTTATTTCCACAGTGCACCAGCAGAAAAATGGAAACCTCAGTCGTGTTTCACTTCGTAACGGCAAGTTCACATAATTTCGTAGCCGGTTATTCTTCAAAGTATCGATGGTGTTTAACATGATTTACGTCAAAATTAAGAAATATTCAGGATTTATGAAATACTGTCACATCACTGGTGTTTTATGTGAATTACAGTCTCTTAATGAATAGTTCATCATATGAAACTACAGCCAGGAGACAGTTAGCTTAGCTTAGCTTAGCTTAGCATAAAGACTGAAAACAGAGGATAAAGCTGACCTGTCCCTGTCCAAAGGTACCAGTGGGGCTACCAGCACCTATAAACCTCACTAATTAAAATATTATTTCTTGTTTGTTTAATCTGTACAAAAATTCAGATTCAAAATAATAAGATCTTGAAGATTTGGATACTGTCTGCACTTGGAAGTGACCAGATCAGATCAGATCAGATCTGCATTTGTTGCTGTAGTGACGATGTAGGCTTCAGTAACTACAGTGTATCTGATATCACCGTGTAGGTGTCGTTCCCAGTACAACATAATTATTGTTCCACCAGGACGATCATTTCTAATTACCAGAGAGCGACAAGAGACTGAGGTTTGCATCCCATTAAGAGCATATTATGTCAGATCAGTCCAGATATGCCAAGAAAAAACAGATTTTGGTCTGGCAGTCTGAACAAGCCCTGAGAGATTCAGGTAGGCGACTTTGTGGTATTGTTGTAATTGTTAGAAACTGTTTCTAACTGTTCTCTAAGCTAAGCTAAGCTAAGCTCTCCTGTGTGTAGCCTCATATGAACCATACAGTCATGACAGTGGCATCAATCTTCTCGTCTAACTCTCAGCAACAGAGAGAATAAATGTGTTTGCCGAGCTGCGTCTGTGGAGGCGTCGACTGGTGATGACACCTTAAAGACTGCAAGTAAGTTTAGAAAGTCTTCTAAACTTCAGATGTAAAAAATCTTTAATGACCAGAACTCTATTAAAATGAAGAGCAAGCAAAACTTTTCTCTCACACGGGGAATAAATTCCAGCCACTCTCCATCTGTAGATAAAGAGCGACCAAATAAATGGTTGCACCAGTCGCCAAAGTGCTGAGCCTGGTTTTGTTTGTTTCCTGGGTGAAATGGTCTCCATATCAAATATTTTACATGTTTGCCGTGAGAGGCCATGGTGTGTGTGTGCGTGTGTTTTCATGATTTTGTTGGAAGGCACAGCTGATTCCCTCGTATTTCAGACCATAAAGCAGCATTAGTCTCCTGTTTTATGGCAGAGGAAGTCTCTCAGGGGGCGACTGGGGGATGTAATGAGGTGAAATGGAGGACAGAAAATTTCCTGCAGCAGCGAATAAACACATGTCGTGAACAGCAGATTATTTATAGGGATTTACAGCGTCATCAGTTATTTATAACTTAATGAACGTTCAGTCAGGCAAACAGACAACCGTGAATTAAAGACGTTTGAGTTTTATTGAATGACTCAGCAGAGAAGATATTAAATCAGGTTGGGAAGCGTCAATAACACATCCAAGGTTACAGCACTGTAAGTCATCTGTACAACAAGTGCCTTAAGTTTTGGTCAATGCCTCTTAAAAGTCACTCAAACCAACAAATTCATCAATAAAAGTGCAAAAAAGCTCAGTTTTAAAAAAAGATACTTCTTGTGTTGTAACTTTATTCAGATTTTTTTGTAAAATGTGGAGCAGAAACTGATGAAAATATAAACATTAATTAATAAAGATTTACTTTGAACATAGTGGTAACTGGACAGCTGCATCATGTTGTTGTGCAGCCCTGTGTTGGTTAAATTTTTATATGGATTACATGGTCTTTCTCTTCCATTAAAACATGTTAAACATTGTGTTGTGTTAATATCTTGCAAGTCTTCTGGGTTTTGTGTTTGGTGAACACTGGTTTCTCCAGCAGGAGCCGCCGTAGCTCGACGGACAGACAGAACAAGGCTTCCCGGTCCTGTAGGGAGCTTCTCCCACCCAGTTTCCCCTGAAACACAAATTAATGTACAGTAATGTTAGCTCTAAAGCATTTTTATTCTCATATTCTTTTGATATTTTTATGTAAACAATTTCCAGCCATGCTTGCGGCGACCAAAGTAGGTATTTAAACTCAAAAAAAGATGTGTGTTTTGTGCCTAAACCTAACCCGACCATAAGAACAGCATTGTCCCAACATAAAACTGAAAACTGACCCTTAAAAATGTAAAGTTGCAACAAAAAGAAACCATGTTGAACCCTTCAACATATGCATGGTTTGCAGAAACATACACTGCAAACACTTATTGAGGCAAATGCGTGCTAAGCTAAATATGACGCTGCTACTCTCGGCAGTGAATTCGTGTTTTTCCCCAAAAGTCAAACCGTTCCTTCAGGTTCTTCTTACTTTATAGAGTAGTTGCAGACCAGCAGCGTCGCCTCCCTCCAGGTGCTCCCAAACACGTACATGTTGGAGCACCTCCTGACAGCACATCCCACTCTGTTGGTGCTCGCCCACACCATCTGAGAGGGAACACACAACACATCCTGATGCTTATTTCCATGAGTTCAAACCATACATACAGTATGTTTGCATTAAAGTAAACTAAACTAGTTATGTATATGCATATTTGGCAGTTCATCATTTGCAAGGGACTATACAACACATGCTGGGGGTTTAGGAAGCTGACTCTTTGATTTCATCTATAAAAAAAATAGACCAAAAGATCCAGACCATCCCCCCATCAGCAAGAATAAAGAAATATACAACCCTTCCCTTTCTCTGCCACCCTTATAATTTTCATACAGTCCCTTAATAAAGTCACAAAATTACCTTATCATTGGATGAGTTTCACATCACTGTGTTTTAAGACCATCAAATAAATGTTGATGGTCTTCAGTTTTTAGTTCAGTGGGGAAGTGCACTTATAATTTAATCTGTCTATATTTATAGAAGTATACATTTTTGGAGATTTATTATTATTGAGATCTTGAGTTTAGACATCAATCATTGGGAACACTGAGCTTCTCCAAGCGCTCCTTGAACGCAATAAATGACTAGATCCATGCCGACTGTACCTGAGTGTAGTGAGAGCACACAGATCCACTGCATCTGTTGGGGTAGGAGAAGTGATGCCTCTCCTCGTACCAGGACCTGACGAGATCAGTGATGGACTGGTACCTGTCGCATCCAGCACACATTCAATCATTCAATCAGCACACGTTTGTTTTTTTCTAATCATTTTAAGATTCTCAGCTCTGAACTACCTTCCAGTAGTGATTGACAGGTTCTGGCCCATGTATTTCATGGCTTGTGATGGACCGTGATCCCAAACACATCTTGAAGCCCAGGAGTCAGCTGACTTAGCAAGTCCCTCATCCCACTGCTGTAGAGCCATGACAGAGAAGGATTCATTAATTAAAATGATTAATTAAAGTTGTTAGATGCCGAGGTATAAAAAGCGTGTTAGATTTGTTTTCTGAGCTGTTAAAGACGACCCAAAACAAAACATTAATGGGTTAGGTTGAGTTTCCTCTTGAAATAACTTTACTGTAGAAGGCCTCAAAGGCTTATTTTCAAAAATATAATATATTTTTACCTCTATTAATGTATTCCAGTGTATTTGAAAATGCATAAAAAAAGCCATAGACCCAAACTACCATGTGTTCCTGGTGTTTCCCTGTTCAGTGTCTCCTCACCATGAACTCCATATTAGCAGCAGGAGGGAAGACCTGAGAGCGGACTCTGTTGTGGTAGTCCAGCAGGGCGTTGATCTCTCTCGATGAAACGGCTCGCTTACGTCTGACAGCTCCAGTGAGCGTCCTGAAGTCTGACTGTGTCTCAGCTCCAGCCCTGGTCACGTCGAGCAGCTCTGTGGAGCTCGACAGCACAGCTGCTGCAGCTGCAGCTCCCATGTGGGGCTTCATCCACAGGGTGGCAGCCAGCAGGAGCTGAACGCAGGCAGCACCCATCTGAGCCTTGAGGAGGAGGAGGAGGCTGCAGCTGCACCACGAGCCTGCACAGCTCTGAGGAGCAGACGGGCTTGCTGTTAAATACAAGTGTCTCAAAAACTGCTCTTAGATACAGAATATATTAATATTAGAAAACAGATGAAATAACTAGCTAAATCTTCACACACGTGGGGCATCAGGGAGTAAATTATCTTCAGGAAAATTCTCACTAGCTTCTATTTGTAACTTGTACACAAAAAGAGGAAAGAGCTGAGTGTCATACCTTCATCAGTGGATCCTTTCACAGAGAAGCAGAGGAGAGCCTCACTTCAACCTGAGCTTCTGCAAACAAGCCCATCTGTCATGTAGCAGAGAGTTTTGACTGGGCAGAGAGAAACCCTCCTGTACTCTCCTTCTTCTTCTTCTTCTTCTTCTTCTTCTTCTTCTTCTTCTTCTTCTTCTTCTTGGCCACTGTCGTCGTTTGTGGGCTCAACATCATGTCTGACTTCACACTTCACTTTAAAACTGTCCTATTAATAAGAAATACACATTTTATAAACATAGAATAATTTTCAAGCACATTATTACATGTACGTTGTAGAATAGTTTAGTCTTTTAATATTTCCAATGAAAACCTTACAGCTGTGCTTTATTATTTTTTTGTTTTTATTCATTATATACTTTACAACTATTACCCACTGTTTCTTATTATTAAATTACATTTAGGACGTTGAACCTCATAGATTGAGGCTGCCTCACTGACACTGAGCACTGTGGTGAAGGATGCATATTAAACAAACAGGAGAAAAGTGGCTGCCGAGTCAGCGTTCATCTCCAGCTGTTGTCTTTCTATGAAGGACCACACATCCTCTGCCATGTCTAACAACAGACTGAGGACACTGCAAAGATACACTGCACCACTTGAATCTGCAGCTACTGAGGTCAAAGAGATCACTGAGACCAGAGCTGTGACACTGGGGGACAAAAGCAAGGACACAAGATCAAATGACATCTGGTGCCATTATGACATTATCATTTTTTCTTTTTTTTTGGCTACCATCATGTGATTATAAACCCATTGCAGTTGTGTATTCATGCAACTGATCCTAAACTATATGCAATTCACATGATTATCATCTGGATTAAATCCTCAAATCATAGATTTCTCAATCTGGTCTCCTTCAATAAAGACGTCAAGGTGGACTGATCCTGAATGAACACAGTGCGGCTCTGAGGGTTTCTGTGGTCGCTCAGGTAAACTCTCTGAAGTCGCCCGTTCAAAGGCTCGCAGCAGACATCCTCACAGGCTCAGCAGAGTTCTGTCAGACTGTGACTTTGTGTCTAAAATGCACAGACGGCTCCATCAAAGAGGCTCAGAGGGCCTCCGTCGTAAAGGTCAACAGCACTTAAAGTTCCCGGGGTCACGTCTTGTTGTTGCTCTTTGAGCTTGACCGGTTTGCTTTTCCACTCGTCTGAAGGGCAAACTGAATCAACATGAAGTGCTTTTTACCCTCTTCCAGTTTGTTTGTTTTTAATTTAGAGTTGCATGTGTTTTCTAATTATGATTATCGTTGTGTTTTCTTTCAATTTTATTTCATCTGCTTGGTTTAGTCAGATATCTTTAGAGAGTCATATCATCGGTGCAGGCTGGAGGCATTACTCTCTCTGCTGAAAGTGAACCCTTGTACTTGTGGGATCGGGCGTTTTAAATTTAGAACCGGCCACATACGTGCCACTTCTGACACATAGTTAATGTTTCTATCATTGCACATCAAAGAGGGGAGAAAGGCTTTGCAGCAATCTAAAACAGATCCTTCAAACGGGTGAAACTGGTGAAGGTGTGCAGACAGAATGATGGATGGTGGAGAGGGTGCAGTGAGTTTGACTGAGGAACTCTGTTCTTGTGGTTTAAACAACCGAAAAAGTTAAGAACCAGTGCTGTAGTGAATTAAAGATTTGATATTGTAATTCACAGAGTTAGGTTATTAATTCCACTTCCTGTTTAAAATACTAAAGCAGTTTCTAGGTGGTATATCTGTGGATATGTCTGCAGGAATGAGTCAGAAAACAAACTGATGCTGAAATGGGTCAGAACTGGGAGAGGATCATTCTCCACCCAGACTAGACCAGACCAGACAGTCTTCCCAGACCCTCCCACACCCCCTGCAGCATGACATCATCTGTCTGGGTTGAGACGCTGCAGGGCGGCTGCATACAAAAGCTCGCCGTGACCTTGTCGTGTCTGAAAGGTGATGAGGAGAACTCAGTGGCCTCCTGTAATTATCAGAGAGGGAACATAAAAACTTTGCACCAACAGTATTCATGGCGCTTTGGTGGTGTCAGCTAGGTGCCTCTGACAGAGTAACTGTACCACAAAACTCCAGCGCTTACACCTGAGTCACAGCTCTTCTAATTAAATCAGTCAGTGGTTGAAGGACGACCAAACATATCTCAACAAAAACTACAGTATTTGTCTGCAGCATCAGCAGGCAGGGACAGTAAAACAACGTGGTCAACGTGCAGCTTCTCCTCCTGAGTGTTGGAATAATCTCAGAGCTCAGTCGGGACAGTTTTTTTTAAATAATTCACAGCAACAGTTTCCACTCTGCACAGCAAAGCTTTAGCCTGCAGGACAGTTTGTCAGGTTTCACCACCCCTTCTCATATTTACATGAGATTTCCACTCTCAAAGAGGATCCTCTCTGTGTTTGCATTTAGCATGTTCACATCGGGATATCTGCAGTACAGCAGCAGTAGAGGCAAACTGTGAAGCATTTTCAGTATTTTAGTGCATCAGATGTTTCTGGTATGAAGACTTTTTAATCAAACCGCAGTTCTTTTGGATAAATTAATCTTAACTGTAATATGCAAATATTTGATTTAGATGCATTTTGTTTGTAGTCTGGCATCGGTGCTTGCAGAACAATCAGCCAAATACCAGGCAGGCCTGGAAAATTGTATTTTCTAGGAGAGGCTTGTTTGCCAAGTCGGAGTGCATCAAGGACAAACTTTGTCCTGCTTTCAGATGCTGGAAGAGGAGATTTATTTTGCCCCACTGCAATCGCATCAATCAGAGAGAGTCAAGCTGCCTGTTGGCCCAAGTTAAAAATTATTAGTCTATTTTCACAGATGGTGAAATGAACAGAAATCCAAAAAAACTTGTGATTTACATGCACAATGGGCATTCGTTCCATATTAAAGAAAACAATTTCAAGTGCCATTCAATCCTCAAAAGGGATTTTACTATTGTGTGTGACTAAATCCCCACATTATAATGACCATATTGAAATGTTATCAAAGAGCAGAGGTATTGTAGGTAGTTTCATAGATAAATAACGCACAGTGCATCTCCCTGGTGATGAAGCACTGTGCTCCAAGTGGTTTTAAGGTGAAGTGAGAGAAACATTATCACCATAATCAAGCACATACACAACTTCAATTTGAACAACAGTCTCCAGCTGAACAGAGGACAAACATGAATTATTTAGATGCAAAAATCCAATTTCGACTTTCAGTTTGCTTCTCTCTCATCCAGCCAGATCTACAAATATTTGCATATTCAACAACTTCAAGTTGCCAGCATTGTGTCTGTGATTGAGGCTGCATTTGGTCTCTCGCAGTGAGGCCGGCATGAGCGTTAAGACCTGACACGTTGACCCCCTGTCTTACAGCCACATGCCACACGACGAGGCTCCGTCTGAGCAAACATGACCCAGAGCAGGACAGCAGGAGCGTGTGTGTGTGTGTGTGTGTGTGTGTGTGTAGCTGAGTCTTTTCAAACAATGATCCTGAATATTTTTTATTTTATACCTTTAAAAGTTATCTCATTGTCTTTTTTTTAATTATAGTCTGTCACTGTAACCAATAAATAATACATGAGTATTACATGAGTTTACATGAATTAGATTCAGCTGACTGTTGTTCCTAGTACTGCTTAACTGTTGCTCCGTTATGGATATTATCACTGCCCAAATGACAAGCAGGACAAACTACAGTACTAGTTCTTGGCAAAAATACTTATGAGTAATGGGAAAGAAAATGTATGACATGTTGCAGTGGTAGTTAATCTTTCATGAACAGGTTGAGGTGTTATGGGAAGCTGGGAATGGCTGCAGGTGATGAGACGATCAAACTTAAACAATATCTATTTTTTCTACTTGTATTTAACCATGAAAATACTCCATTATATTAATGTGTAAGTAGTATTTCACTGCTGCAGTTGGTTGAGGCTATTTTATTTAATGTGGATAGTTTAAGATAAAATAATCATTTATTAGTCCCACAATGGGGAGATTTGTATTATTAATGCAGCAAAGGGAATAGCAGAAATAGAGAGCATCAATTAAAACAGTAATAATAGTAAGTAAAAAAAAAAAAAAAAAGTAAAAAGGCAGTAAGAACAATATTAACAATAAAAAAAGAAACAAAACTTCAACACAATTGCACATTAATCCATAGTGCATTGTATTGTTTAAGCTCATTATCTGATTTACACGAAAAATTAATTTGTAAAGTACCTAAAGCTGTAGTTAGGTAAAAGGTAAGGTATATAATATAATATAATATAATATAATATAATATAATCATTTGGTATAAGGTAGTACGCTGGTCGGACTCTAGGTGGGGGTATTGCGCCTGAATTTACCGGCTTGCGATCTGCCGTTAAAAATTCATCGAAGAAGAAGAAGAGCTCGGAACACCCGGCCGAAAAGCCTCATTGGCTGAGCCGCTGTGACGTCAGAATCACTCCTGCACCGGCTTGTGTGGTCAGTGTTGTCAACATGGCGGCGGTAGATGTCATTGTGGACAACTTGGTGACGCTGTGGAGGATACCTGCCGTCCGGCAGAACCTCCACTGGATGTTTTTACTCATCTCAGTCGTGGGATCGATTCTGAAGGAGCTGGAGCTCATCCCGCAGACTTATTTCAGCAGCAGCAAAAATGTCCTGAATGTGTAAGTAGCGTTAGTGCTAATGTGTTGTTTGCTAGCTCAGGTTAACTGAACTACTGGATGGATGAACACACCTGTCGCTGACTGTAAGGTGGCCCGCTGATAACAAACATGAGGAAAGTGCCATCACTTATTCTTCAGGTTTTCCCAGACCTTGTGAAAATAAAAATAAGCAACGCCGGAGTAATGTAGGTCAAAGGTAAACTGGAGCTGTGTAGCTAATTGCTTTGCTGATCAATGTCCCCGCCATTGAATAGAAATCAAGTTGGGACGGTTGAACACAAAATAATTTACAAAAGAAAACATAGATTAGATCACTATGAATTAACCGTTAGGCTAACTCAGGGTGATTTTCAGTTAGCAAAAGTCAGCCCAGTAAAAAAAGAAGTATTGGTTTCGCTTTAGCCTTTTATAACAGTAAGCTACATCTCTCTATAAAATGTTTCTGTCTATAGATGGAAAGTGTATTTGAAGCTAACCCCTTTGGGTTTGGTAGGAATAAGCAAAGACTATTTTAATAACGATTTTATATTTTCCTTGTCTCTTTGTGTTCTTGTAGAACATACTTGCTGTTAAGATGATTAGGATTACTAAACCAGTTGCTTCCCACTGTATACTGTTAAATGGAAATTAATATTTTGATAGCTAAATAATAGCAAGAATGCCAAGCATTTGCTGGCTCCAGATTCTCAGATGTGATGATTTGATGTTTTTCTTTGTCTCACATGATACTAAACTAAATATCTTTGGGTTTTGGACAGTTGATTAGACTAAACAAGACATCTGAAGCTGTCAACTTGGGCTGTGGGAGCCGTCATTTCTCATAATTCTCTGATATTTTATTGACAAAAAAATCAAGAATGTAATCACCAGAGTTGGTTCAAAGTGCAGATTACAGTATTATCAGTATATTATTACTGCTAAGTGCGTGTGTGAATGCCTTCCTTCTCTTGCAGGTATTTCGTCAAAGTCTCCTGGGGGTGGACGTTGCTCCTGCTGACACCCTTCCTCCTCCTCTCCAACTCCACCTTCAACAGAAGTGTTTACTTCCTCGGCCGACGCCTGCTGTCTCTGGTGGTGGCAACAGCCGTCTGGTACATCTGCACTGAGACCTTCTTCTACATCGAGGATGTGACCGGCTCGTGTTATGAAACTGACAGCATGGATGTTATCAGCAAGGAGTTCACGTCCAAAGTCAGCTGCAGGCGGGCCGGCTTCCACTGGCACGGGTATGACATCTCAGGACACTCCTTCATCCTGGCCTACTCTGCTCTCTTCATCATAGAGGAAACGGCTCCTATGGCCTTCCTGAAGACAGCAGCTCTCTCTTCACTGCCCAGGATGGTCCTAAACCTGCTGTACGTGGCCTTGAATCTGTTACTGATCATTTGGATGTGGATGTTTGCCTGCACCTCAGTTTACTTCCATGATATGTCTCACAAGTTGCTAGGGACCACATGTGCTTTCTTGGGTTGGCATCTGACATATCGGGTTTGGTATCTAAAACCTTTGTCACCAGGTCTCCCTCCTCAGCGTCACCCAAAAGAACAGAAACAGCATGCTTAAGCTGCAGTCATACTTTCCTGTACAGCCATCCAACAAACACACTACAGTTGATGTTATCTGTCTTCAGGTCCAAGCAGCCCACGCTATTTTAAGTTATTCCCTCCTCACTGAAAGGTCGTTTTGTACAGGATGACTGACTTGCAGTTCCTCCGTGGTGTTTGGCAGCTGCTGTTCCCAAAATGACTCTTGGTAATCTGAGATAAAAGCAAGATGCTGCTCTGCTGCACAGCTTCAGCCTCTCACCTCCAGCCTCTGTGGCTCCCTCGCTGCACCATTGTCTCCCCCGTTTGCTGCCTTATTGTGCTTTACTAAGAGAAATCAGTTTTTAGACAAATGAATGGGAACACTTGAGAATGTTTACAGCTCCTCCAGTTGTATAGCACAGATGATGTGTATTTTTGTAGACCAATGTACAGTAGCTACTCACTGTTTTTATAGGGAACTACCTACAGAACAAAGTCCGAGCAGACACTGTAACTACACCGGCCCGCATTTCATTTAAATGAGCTGTCCATTTTTTATCACATGTTGTTTGGAGTTTGTTTGTCTGTGTGTCAACACTATATGTAAAGGCTGCTCAGAGGATGTAGGACTTGAATAGCAGATGTAATTAAATTAATTTTAATGTGTGATCATATTTAAACTGTAGTTGTAAGCCAAATTACTTGCTTCAAGGTGCAAATTGTGATTATCATTAGTATTATTCTTTAAAAGGTTTTAAAAGTTAAGGCTGGAAATAATGGCAATAACTTCTATTGCCGATTATTCTGCAGATATTTTCAATTGTGACTAAAACAATATATATCTGGATATTTAGAAATCTTCTCAAAAGCAGCTCATACATGCTCAGACTGGATGATAAAATTAATCGTCAGGATATTTTTTGACCAAATATCTCTTTCAATATTGACAATATTGTAGAGACGACTATTGGTGCTTTCAAAAACTACTAACACAGTGGGATTTACAAGTCCAAGTAAAATGATCTGGTAAGTTTAGAAATCGCTTTAATGTAATGCAGCCTTTAAAACCAGGAAAAGAAAACACTTATGGCATATCATGATATAACAATATCTAAAATCTAAGAAGACGATAGTGTCATATCACAATATAATATCGATGTATTGCCCAGCCTTATCAGTGACAGGGGTCCATCAAGGATCCTAACGCCCAAGGTGATGTCTTCAGGTGTCTTGTTTTGTCCAAGCAGTAGTCCAGAGCCAAAAGACATTTCATTTACTTCCACATAGGACAACGAAAAGTACCAGATCTTGATGATTAAAAGGCTGAAACTGGAGGCTATTTGTGCCTAAAAACAATTAATAATTTATCAAAATAGTTGCAGTATTTTTTTCTGTTGATGAAATAACTGATTAATCAACTAATTGTGTCAGTTGTAATTGTGTTTGTTGTCAACAACTTGAAATGACAAAAACTGAATTCAACCCGTGAACAAGTATTGTCAGATGCAGCCAAAGCATGATTAATCTCATTCCTTTGTGCCATAACGCTCTATTATTGTCCAAAAACAGGCTGTAGTTTATTTTCACTCCCACATCAAAAGTCCTGCTGCCATAAATACTCACTAGAGCACCAAATGTGTATCAGTCCACGTCTGAAAATAGTCCCGTTCAAATTGTATTTACCCCCATGTGAGTGACGTCTTATGAAAACTACAGTGCCCGGTTTGTTTTGGATATTACATCTGTTTTAACTGGCTTGAGTTTGTATTTGTTACCTGTTAGTCCTCACTAGGAACCAATAGACTGAGTGCTACAGATATTGGTAGGTAAGCTGTTAAGTATTTAAAAATGTGTTGTTGGTTTTGTTGACAATGACAAGTGGGATTTGTTGACAATGACAATAAAAAAGAATAACAACAGCCTCAACCTGTCACGGGCAATGTTTGGGAACTTAGGTGCATGTAAAGCATAGCTGATTTTTTTAAATTAAATAACTCTGTTCATTACATGTCAAATACATAATCAGAAGCTCTACAGTGACGAGAACAAAGAGGGTGAAGGTGAAATAAAAACCAGGATGTGTGTGTTCCATTTTTCATTATTTATTTTGTCATTGATGGCAACTGAATAAATTAAGGCTTATGAACAAACATCATAAAAAGCACCATAAATAAATGCATATATATAAATATAAAAAATAAAAAGTAAAAAATAAAAAAATACTATTGTGAAATATAATGGCCACAAATCACAACTAGGATTTCTCGACTTGAACTCTTTGTGTGTTCCAAGAAGTACAGATCCGAACCCCCTCAGGTCGCATGATTTCAGTCGGAGGAAGCAGTGGAGTCGTAACAGATGTGCTTGCGGTAATCAAAATGTTCACAATGATTGGCTGGTTATTACGTTTCTTGACGTTTTCCCCCCTTCACGTCATCTGCTGTTTGTCAATTAACATAATATGTGAATGTTTGAGCATTGAAAAGTCAACATAAATAACAAGCGAATGTTATGATTAAATCACAACAGGAAATAGTACTCTGTGTCCTCTTTCTTACCTCCAATCGTGGAAAAATTCAGGTATCTATTTTAAAATCTTCTCCTCTTTTTTTGTGCGGTTCACGTCACTGCTGCTCATTCAAGAACAGTTTAACAAATAACCTCCCTGTTTCATTTAATGCATATCTCAAATGTCTCCCAGGCATTAAGGATTGATGATTCCCAACAGTTAAATCTATATGGCTCTACTTCACTCTCCATATCTCCATTATCAAACATGAAACTGGACACAATGAACTTCTACACTTCTACTTTCTGAATGAAAATCAGATTTATCATCAGATGTGACACAGCACTGCTGCTATTAAAGGAGATTTGATCATCGTCTTTGGTTCAACATAATCTGCCACAGCTGCAGCTCGCTGCTAATCACCCCCTGCAGGGACGAGTTTCTGTAGCAGGAGAAAACAGGGAGCATCCTCACTGAAAAAACTCACATAAATTACCTTCCTTATCCGAGGCTTGACAGTTATCCTCCTTTAATCACAGAAAGAAACACTGAACTGTGAGTCCTCACTGCAAAAAAATGTCTGTATAACCAGCCGTTAAACCAAAAGCAGCTTACAACTCCAGGCAGCACCTCACAGAATGAGTTAAACCTAAAGAGCGCACGGTTCAGGAGCAGAATTACAACATGTAAAACCCTGGAGGGCTGACTAAGAAAAAAGCAGAAAGGCTCCCATTAAGGGTGGACAGAGTGTGGAGCGAGAAAAGTACACTGCATCAACAAACAACGAGACAGCTGGCGAGGCTAGCCGGGAGAAAGGCTTTTTTTCTTTTCCCCCGTCATACTCATTTAAGCCTTCAGATGAGTCAGCTTCTCCTCCCCTGTTCCCCTTATTTAACCTTTGAGCTCATTAATTCAGCAAGAAAAAAATAAACGAGACAATGTATAATTAAAAATATCTATCTGTAAAAACAATCTTTGCATCTGTCAGGAGGAGTCGGCGACAAACGAGCCGCGGTAAAGTCCATTTTTCTCGCTCAGTATTGCTGAGGGACCATCTCCAACACACTGTACAGTGCAGGTGATTCAAAGGTTACAATTAGCGACAGAACGTTTAGAAATCTGTGGTTTTTGATTGTGCGGTAGGGATCATAAATTCTGCCTCTGGGCGACACAAAATCCTCAGTGTCCACAAACGCTAACACAATAAGAAAAGTACCCATGCAATGAAATATACACCCTAAACCTAACGCAACACTTTTGTGCCATAGATGCAGAATTTACAATTTTACCACCAGTTCAGCCAAGTGTAACTTTTCAAACACCCAAGTTTTGTAACATCTGAGCTAAGAGTGACAGTGGACCAGTGTGTGCTGTGTGATCTGTGGTGCTCTAAATAAACTGAGTCTGAGCGCACGTGTGTGTGTGTGTGTGTGTGTGTGTGTTATCGTGTGCGAGGTGTACAGTTAGTTAAAAGAAATAATTCAACATTCTTGGAAATGTTCACACTCTTGCTGAGAGTCAGAGGAGAAAATGGACACCACTCTGTTAAATGTGACGCTACAGACAGCAGGTTGTAAGTTTAGCTTAGCATAAAGACTGAGAACAGGGGGAAACAGCTAGCCCTAATTTGTGCTTGTCATGTATTAACATTAAATTTGAGTCACAGCGCTAAAAATCCACTTTTCCTGAAAAAGATTATACCAGAGAATCTATGAAAAAAAACCCAGAAGATAATTAAATAACACATTTCACTGCTTCCAAAGACTCTTCTGACCAGCTGGATAAAAGAAATATTCAGTTTGCTGCACAAGAAACAAAATATTTTTAAACCACTTTCCAAGTTGCATCTCTTTTTCCAAATCAAAACTAAGACAGCAGCCAGAATCTCCTCGCTTAATTTGTACAATGTGAACCAAAATTGAAAAGAATCAGCTGTTTCTTTCCAATAGTTGACTTTTATATACAAAATAATGCTTGTGTTTTACAAACAGAGCAAGGACTTGTGTCATTTCTGGAAACCTAGATCAGGAAATACAGTAAAAGCTTGGAAAACGGTTTAAAAAAAATCTTTTTTTCCAGCAACAGATTGAATATTTTACAATCCATATGTCCAAGAGTCTTGAGGCATTGTGGGAATACTTGGGGCAAACTGGGGCCCGCTAGCTTCATACCTTCAGAACAGCAGTAAGTGTTGTTTTACAACTTTCTGCGCTTTTCAAAGATTCCTGTTTATATATTTTTTGGAAAAAACATAACCCACTTAAAGGTGCAATATGTTAGAACCAGCCACTTCAAAATAAAGATGGGGAGGCATGTCACCATATTAACTGCTAACTGCTGCTAACTGTAGCTGCCGTTAGCTAGTAAGCTCAGTTAGCTGTGCAGCTAGCAGTAAAGAATGGGAGTTCAGAGCACCGGAGGGGAGCGCTTCTACAAGAGCTTTGAACCAGGATGACCTGGGGCTAGCATGTTAACATCATAAGGTAAAAACTTAAATGATAGTTTTAATGGATTTCTTAATGTTTTTCAACTGAAATTCTTACATATTGCACCTTTAAATGTAAAGATGATACATGATGAGAGGTACAAACTGGGGCTGTGACACAGCTAGCCTGCCTCTGTCTAAAAGTTAAAAAAACTGCTAACCAGCAGCTCTAACGCTCACATCCCAGGAAAACCACTGATAGTCATTTTCACACTTCTAACAAATTAAACAAACGAGCTATATAAGGCTGATTAGTGAGCATTAGAGCTGCTTCATCCAAAGCTAGCCTGCTTTTTGATTAAGCCAGGCTAGCTATGGTATTTCCCCCATTTCCAGTCTTCACGCAAAGCTCAGCTAAGCTACCTGTCTCCTGGCTGTAGCTTCATTTCACAGGACATTCGAGAGAGAGTGGTATCGATTTAAGCATCTAAGTCTTTGCTAGAAACCGAGTAAACGAATTCCCCAAAATGTCCAATATTCCCTTAAAGTTTGCCTCCATCCTTTCATTGTTTCATGTGGCAGTTTCTGGCAGCACAGCACTTATCAGAGAGTCTCTGTCATGTACACGTTCCTGTGGCTTCACTGGTGAAACCTCAGGCTGATGGAGCAGGTATGAGTAATGACTATAATAGTGGCATGCGAAGGTCAGTTAACCCCTGTTGGTGTTACTGTGTTTAACATTTTGTCTGCATTTCTACTTTAAAGTTTCAGTATAAGTGGACCTGATGCATGCCTCCAACAAAAGTTAAACAAGGATTCGCCGGCACAAGAGCGGCGAGATGCCACAAATTAAACTCGATGAAGGCATTGATTACCAGAAAATGTGCTGTCAAGAATTTCTTATTATGGAATGTTTTTATATTCTTTGTTCACCCAGGTAAGTAATAGTGTTCTCTATATAGATTCATTATGTTTTTCCTGCAGTCATAAAACATTACAGAAAAGTTGAAACATCACACAAATACACAGACATTTAACACAACAAGAGGGCATTCACTACATGTATTTCTTTTTTAAAAACCAGTAGGCAAAGTAGCCCATCCCTCCCAGCGAGCCCATGAGAAAAGAGGCCCCGAAGAAGGACGGCGGCTTCTTTTTTACCATCCGGAAGGCGTTGGGTAGGACCGCCGACAGGAGGGTCGTGTGGATGTCGCCCAAGACCTTGCGGAAAGCGTAGCGTTTTTGCACACGCACAAAAAAGGACTGCAGGTTGGGTCGGCTGCCGTCCTCCCAGTATTTCTTAGAAAGTCCCAAGAACTTGAGCCTGTGCAACAAGGCTCCGAGGCAGACGTCAGCTAGTGTAAATTCAGGTCCACATAGCCACAACTCACACTTTTGACCTGCAAGGGAATAAATATTTTATTTTAAAAAAAACTAAAAAAAACATTGTTGGACATATTTCGTGCTGTTACGATGGAAGGTAAAATTGTGTATGGACGTACCTTGATACTCTAGTTTTCTTTTTTCCAGTTCCGCCTCCACTTGATCTAGAACCATGGCTAACTCCCCCAGAATTTTCTTCAGGTAGTTCACGTTATCGTGGTCCAAAATTTTTGCCTGACATTTAAAAAGAAAAAGACATAAAACACTGAAATACCCAGAGGCAAATCAGCACGCATAGCTGGACATTCTTACCATCATATGGTAAAATTAAGGTGTTAAATAAAGACTAAACAGCTGATTTATATTTCTGATAACTAAAATGTTACATAAACATGAAATATATGTGAACCCCCAGTACTTGCAAGTGAAGGGATTTTGTCCCCATGTCAGATTAATAAATGTTGAAAATAACTGTTGAGTCATAGCCGCGCTAATGGCTGAGGCTGCACTGGGGCGGAAGCTAAATGCTAACGTCAGCATGCTAATATGCCCACAATGATGTTCAGCAGGTAATGTTTCCCATGGGGCCAGTTCCAATATGCCCCTGACTGGGCCGTCACAGACTTTAATGAAATAGTCTAGTCGTGTATTACAGTTTGCTCCTTTAAAAAACAAACTGATTGAATAAACATATTTAGAGGACACCGTCGTGCTATCACAAGTAAAACAACAATACATCGGGCTGTTTTAAATATGTATGTTTTTGTTGACTTCTTTCATGTTTTTTTTTTTCTTCTTCTGTTTTACAATGTATAATCCCACTGTCATTGCTGTTTAAAGTTGACAACACTATGCACCGCACTGAAGACAGTGTGTGCAAAGTGTCGACAAGGGTTTAAAAAGTCTTAGAGCCGTTTAACACTGTGCCAATTTCACAGTTGAAAAACCCCCATGGCCTCAGAAATGAATGTTTTCAAAGTCTGTGACACAGAAGTGAAGACATTTGCCACCATTTTTAATTCTAATTAGCACTAAACACAAAGTATTTACGTTCATTTTGCAGGTATTAGGCCATAAGCACAAGTGCTGGACAGTCAGTGGCAGTCTAATGTCAGTATTGGATGGCGCAGTTCAGCTTGAGGCTGAGTTCATGACAACCTTACAATTCACTTGTTTGAACTATATTAAGGCTTGAAGTTATGCATAATGAAGGGAGTGTGTGCTTTGAGTCACTTGCCACTAGCCGTCTCGCTAGCTGCCAGCAACCAGGCTTCATTAGGCTCAACCTCTTTACCATTTTTGAATTACTCAGAGTCAGGCGTCAGCATTGCCAGATGTACGATAATTATCAAATCTGTACGATAACTTTGCCCTCTGTACGACCAATAATGACAAAAATGTACCATAATTTGATCATTTTGTGGCGCTTATATTAGCAGCTGGTTTTATTCTACACTGTCAGGTAATTATCAGGACAATATGGATCCATAGTTTCATGTGACAGCACCACCTGGATATTTTCTCCAGGAGGATAATAACTGTATTTAGGTCAAAGTTATAGTGTGACAGGATCTGTATGCTGCAGAGTAGTGTAATAAGAGGAAACTACTGAAGCCTTTCATGATTCAATTTCTCTCAGCTACAATCATGAAAATTTAATTATCTGGTCCGAGACATTTTGGAACACTAAATAATATCTGTCAGAGTCTTAAAACCTGGATATTAAGGAGGTAAATAAGCCAGAAAACCTGTCAAAATAATGTCTCTATTATATTTCTGTGCTCCTACATACAGTGTAGTGCATGTGTCTGGAATATTTTCAGGTGTAAATGAATGATCTTTAAACCAGGTGATGGTTCAGTTAATAAATTAAGTAACTGAATGGACTGTTATAAAGCAGGGATATTTTAATTTGTACCATAAAAGGACCTTATGTTTGCAATGAATATGCTATATTCCAATTAATAATGGATAAATTAATAGTTTTACAGGGTTTTTAAGAGGCAAATTACCTCAAATTTCACCTAAAGTGCCATTAAGGTATAAATTAAGGGATGATTTCACCCCTTAAAAAGCACTTAAAATCTGAAACGAATCCATTATTATAGTCCATTAATTTACACATTAATTCTTCCCCAAAATCCCATCAAAATAGCTTAATTACATCTTTAGTGATGCATAAATGGAATTTTAGGATTTAAAAAATGGGGTTGAATCTCTTGCAAACAACACTTTGGTATGAATGTGAATGTTTGCCCTAAATTTCATGGAAATCCACTCAAAACCACAAATATCAACCTCATAGTGGTGCTAGAGGAAAAGTCAGCAGGATCACCAAAACTATTACAGTTCATCCTCTGGGGATCATGAACGTCAGCACAAAGTTCATCCAGCAGTTCCTCAAACCAAAGTGGTAAACCGACCGATCAACACTCTGTCATTAGTGAAGCGAAACAAACACTGACTCTCTCTTAAACACAACAGTAAAATATAAAGAGGACAACAAATAGATTAATGCTTTTTAAATCGCGGTACCGGACGCATAAACTCACCATGAGCTTCTTCTGCTTGGAAAGGTACGGTTCTGTCAGCTGGGGCTCCTCGTGGTCCAACTTCATCAGCTCCGTCGCAGCATTGGCCAGGTGTCCTGAAGACACACACACACACACACACACACACACACAGAGGACACATACATATTGATTAACTGTTTGGTTAAAAACAAAATACGATCTAGGGAATTTATTTTTTATCAGACCACATTTTTGGCAATGAGAGTCAGATATTGTTGTGTTTCAAACTAATAGACAAGGTTATTGTTATTTATTTTTAGGGTGTAGTTTAGCTTTTAGCCTCTAAAACTATCTCTCTTAATATCCAGCATATGTTCTGGACCTGTTCACAAAGATTTACATCTTCAGTAGGGACCAACGTGCTGCAGACTGAGTGCCGCGATCACAAAGTGTTGAAAGACAAACACATCGTTGCTTTCAGGATTTGTTACCCTCATCCAGCCATAGATATTTTTATATTTTCAGTTTCAGTTTATCATTTAATGTCAGTATATTAAACTTCTGAAATACAAAGAATATCGTAAGGAGGACTCAGAACTATTAAAATGTGTCAGTGTGGATTCATTTCTCAGTCTGCAACATCTTGCAATCATACATTTCAGACAAATTTGACCCAGCTGCAGACATTACTCGAGTGCTTTTTGATTTTTTTTATCAAAAAAAAGTGGATAATTACACAATAACATAATAACATCACTGCTGCTTTCCATTAAATACTCCATCAGTTTGGCTTGATAGAAACAACACAGGCTGACCAGAGATTCAGTGGATAATGAATTCTGCTGCAGAATTCGGTCGAGTCCAGCTCATTGCTTTGATTTACATGCCGAAGCCATTATCTGATGGAAAGAGCACTACAGTTCAGCCTGGGAGGCCTGATATCAGCTGTTGTGATGAATAAATCTGCCATCACTACAATGTGCTGCACTAAGGGTTTCTGTATTGAGTAGCGTCAAATTACACAGTATGCTAATCATGTTGTGCACATAAAAACAGGGATTTGTTTGCCAATGATGTGGAAAAATGCTGTAAGGAAGATGAATAGCTTTGCATTCATAATGCCTGTCTGTTGGTTTTGCTTTTGGAGACGAGTTTGTCCCCAAAGTTGAAGCCCATTCAACCCTCGAGAGCTTGTAAATGTTCAGTTCACGTAGAGTTCAACACGCTGAAGTCTTTTTATATTATACAACAAAAAAATAGGCAAAAACACAAACAGCTATCTACATTTTTGTTGTCTTGTCTGGTAACCATTGTCTGTTGCTTATAAAAGCTGCTTAAATTATTAAGAGTACAATTTCTGAAACGCTGACAGACAGAAAACATGTTACGATCACACACCACACACCCACAGACACACACGCATGTACTCAGAATATCAAACATGTGAGCACGCCTTCTGAAACGCAGCAGAACAAACTGTCACTGAAAATCATGCCGCATCGCTGCACAATATGAGCTGATTCTGTGAACACTGTGTGCCTTTTGTCTGTTAGACACACTTGAGTGGATTCAGATGTTAGTATTCGTAGTCCAGTCTGTTTCCTGCTAAGTCAGGGGTCTGCCTCTGTCTTCCACTGAGAGTCGGACGCCGGGTCTTTTTAGGAAACAACGGCTCAAAGCTTCAGAGCTGTTATTTTATATTTTTGTTTCTTTGTGGCCTCGCTGAACCTGAGATCGTCTAAAAACCAGGGCAGTTTTAGCCATACGTGCAAACCCTCCCGATATTCCAGGGAGACTCCTGTTTTTCGTTGCTCTCTCACCGACACTTCTCACTTATTTCTCACGATTTCTGACAATTTTTCACCTTTAAGTTACCTCAACCTGCTTCTGCTGCTGTGTCTTCTGCTATACTGTTGTGCGTCATCCTCCCCAGTTAGTGGGAGACGGACAGAGAAATAGAAAGAAGATAGACTATTTAAACAAATTTGTTTAAACCCTGCAGAGAAGGATCTCAACTTCTTACGTAAAGTTTTAAAGGAATGGGACTATAAATTTTGCCACGTCAATCACAGGGGTTGCAAGGCTTCAGTCCCCATTGAGAGGCTCACAAACATCAGGCAGTGGTGTAACTAAATGGGAAACAATGTATGAATGAATGAATGGTAATAAATATGACTTTATGCCACGGATGCATATTTTTGAGGTCTCAAGGTTGGTAAGTATGGTTTTAGCAGAAAAACGACCTGCCCTAGTAAATCAGGCCGTCTGAGTGAGAAACATCTTGTAAATCAATTTTGTTTGACATTTTTCGAAAATACGGTTATTTGCTATCTTTAGAGAAAGATGAGAAGATCAATAGCCAACCACTCTCGCAACCAGCAGCCGGTTAGCTTGGCTTAGCACTGGAAATATGGGAAACATCAGCCTGTATAAAAAAAAATTTTGAGATACAGAGAAAGCTTCTTCGTAAAACGCTCTCGACCAGCATACCCTGATTTCATTTGAGTTCTTGTTTTACTTGACTTGTCTCTTTGTTTTTTTTTATTTAATATAACTGGGATTGGTTTTATATAATTTATTACGGAGGTCAGATCCATTCGATTAGATTAATTTGATGTCTGTGTTGATTTTAATTTGCCGCTTTGTGTGAAGCACTTTTTATCTAACAACTAGAGATCATCTTTTAATGGGGGTCACACCAAACGGGACACTAGGGATGGGACCATGAAAGACTTTATTGTGGATCGTGATGAAAAACACTCACAATAAGTTGATTGTGGTCAACTGTCATTATCAGGATATCAGGAATCGAGATAAACACGAATGACTTCCAGAAGCTGTCTGCCTCGCTGACGCACAGTCCTATATTGGTTTTCCTTGCAGTATGTTTTAGTGCAATTTTAGTTTTCCTCTTAAAGTTTCAAGAAGATTTTGATTATTATCGGGATGATATCGTAAAACACAATTATGTTGGACTGGATAATCATGAGATACAATTTTCATATCGTCCCAAACCTACAGGACACCCGTCAACATGTCCACGTTCATGAAGTCGGACTTTATTTTGATCTCAACAACAGACCTGTGAAGTTTCCTGCATGTTTCACTACAGACAGACATACAAACACCTTGCAAAGTACTCAAAACTACTCCTGTGTTAGTTCCCACTGCAGTAGGTGTCTCTAAGACCACACTTTGCCTTGATGACACACACACACACACACAGACTCACAAAGTGAAAACATTACCAGCCGAAGCTGTTGCGACTGGCTACACAGTCACGCCCGCACAATACGGTGAGCTGGCTTCACTTACTACGTATTTCTGCGGTGGCGTACTTTGGGATCATAGAGTCAGTGGTGAGCTCTGGATGGAGGATGCAGCCGTGTGTGTAAGCGTCCATGGGCAGACCATCCAGTAGCTGACGGTACTGCTGCACACGCTCGTGGAGAGGCGAGTCTGCATCAGGAATCAGCTGCGCCACCGTGTCTGCGGGCGAGACACCGATGTGAAAAGAGGAATGAGGAAAAAACATTTTAATGTAGCTCAGAACAGTGTCCTGGCTCTCTGAGGACATACAGATTCAACTGAGATGAAAATGATATAAAACACATTGAGTTGGGAGCTGGTTTTCTTGGTCTACTTTCATAAACTTCCCAGAACACCTGACGTTTCTAAGCAACTGTTATTAAGCTTGCTGTTATATCCCCAAAATAACACAATTCTTAGTGCTTAAGCTGTCAGATAGACACAGCGTGGTAACCTGGTAACAGATGGCACCCCTCGCTCTCTGAAGCACACCATCGGTCATGTTTCAAAAAGCTTGACATTTAAAACAATACTGACAATCTCCTTGAGACAAACACGCTTCTGAGAGTTCACGCTGACTGGAAAAATAAATGGTTTTTAGCTAAAAACACTTTTTAACCCCATGAGATGAAATTCAAGGACAATCCAGATGAACAAAACACAATATGCACAATAACAGCAGGCCACACTTTCATTAAACATGCAGGTTAATTAGACTCCACTTTAAGCTTGTTCAACCAATCCCCTGCTGGTCTGGTCTGGTCTATTTATCCGATGTTGTTCAGGTTAAAGGAATAGTTCGACATTGTGGGAAAAGGTTTAGATGAGAAGATAAATCTCATGCAGTATCTGTCCCTTAAAGTAGTACTCTAGTGCTTTAGTATTGCACCTCCACGCAGTTATGAGACAAACTGAAAATTGAAGCACTGGAGATTTACCTTCTTTTTTGTCTCTGAGGGTCAAAAATGCTGGATGCTACATTTCCCATCATGCAACTCAACACTATTAGACCATCCATGCATGAGGGGGGGCACCAGGCTTTGAGGCCAATTTAACAAAGTTGCCAAACTATGAAATTACAACATGATGTGACGCACACTGGCCCTGAAAGACTTTTTCCCATAAGCTTACATTGTGAAAGAAATGGCTTCAAGTTAGCCAGGGGCTATGTCGCAAGTCCGGCCCATCAACTTGGAAGATCTGGGTCATTTTAAACCAAGGAGGTCAAACTTTCTGACCTTCATGTGTAACTGAGCAGCTTTCATAGGACGGATCAGGGCTCTGCCTCTGATGCCGGTTCTTATTCTACGTTCGTGCTGCCACATCATGAGGTCAGAACCTCACTTGTAACCCAGTCTGTTCAAAATGTTGTAGTCTCCAGGCTCGAGCTCAGATAACCCTCATCGCATCATCAGAAACTGTTTTCTTTAACTTTTTCAAATTACTCTAGAACCAGACAAGATGTTTTCAGAGGCTATTAAGCCCTCCTGATCACTATAATCTGCTCTTGATTAGAAACAATAGTGGATTGTCCCTTTTCTGCAGCCAACAGCTGGTTAGCTTAGGTTAGCATACAACTTGAAACATGAGATAACCTTCTGTCCAAGGGCAACGAAATGCACCCACCAGCATCTCTCACTACTTTACACACATATATACGTATCTATTTTGTTAAAAAGACTCTTGTCTTGGCAGGCAGAGTGACTTCTTGCAGTTATTGTTGAGGGAACCTGCTTTTATATTTTGCTGTCCTCATTCTTGTGTTAGCTCTCAGCGTGCTGGCTGGCTACATGCTGCATGTCTGGGAGGGATGGTGTTCAACTTAATGACCTGCTGCTGAGACTCAGTATTAAAGATGAGACAGGTTAGCACAGTGCAGACGGAGCTTTTATCTCTTTGCAGGGTCACAGCCAGCCAAACACGGGGACGGCATCGCTGACAAAACAGAGATAATCAGTTGGCTGCTTGAGGATGTTCGGAGGAGCTTGCGGAGGGTGGAGCTGCACCTGGCAGAGCTCCAGAAAGCTGAGTAATCAGTCCCAGGACCGACATGCCGACCTGGGCATGGCATGCAGCGGTCCTGTAGGGGGTCTGCTGCAGCACTGTGGTGAAAATATGACATCAGCAAGAAAACCCATCAGGAGACTGTGATGCACATTGCAGAATATAAGAGGGGCTGAGACTGTGATTGTTTGATTGTTGGCAGTAGACAAACACAGTGAGAGCCCTGTGTTCTGACCCAGCAGCAGGATTATTGGGAAGTGGAGGCTTTCTATTTTTCAGAGCGGGAACAATGAAGCTTTACTTTGAATTGTGCTATTAAATCCAGGTCTGCCACATGTGTTGCCTGTAGCCTACAGCCTTACTGATGCATATCTTTAAAACAAAATAAAAATAAAACAAAGGAGTAGTCAAGTAGCACATCTATTATTTTCAAAATGTATTGAGCTGATACTTGGCAGCTTTTTTCTAAGATCATGACGTGTATAACAATGAGTAAGCAGCAATTTTGTAACATGCCCAGTCCAAACCAATGAAGCGACAGGCTGAATTTACACAGTGAGCCTCTTACTAAATATTGTACAGCTGCCTCCCTACATGCTTTGAAGACTACAGTTTTGAATCCAAATGTCAAACCTACAGACGGACTAAACCTTCAGTCGTACATATAGTGACGTGTTCACTGTTATCAGGTCAGGTCTGCGTGGGTGTGAGACTGTGAGGCTGTGGGTTTGGACCGCCCTCAGGACTCCCAGACTTCCTGCGAACATGCCTGCAAAGCCTAAGACTCCATAAGAGCGGTGAAGGCCGGACATTTGGATGTAGCCCGAGAATTTGCCATAACAGCCGTCGCCATTTTGGGGGTTTTTTTGGAGCCAAAAGTGAGGACTTGAGGACACATACTGGTCTATTTTACTCTAAATGGGACCATAATTCACAAAATGAGCATCAGGCTGTGTTGAAGAAGACTTGAAACTAGCGATTGAGACCATAAACTCATTAGGAAACGTTTACTGAGGTAATAAATTAAGTGAGAAGTAAGGTCGTTCTCTCATAAGCTTACAAACAATCAGACTTTATTTTTACAACCAGTGGAGCCCTTATAAAGAATGCTGTTTTAAGGAACTTCACATTGGCTGCACTTTAGGTGTATTTTATACAGTCTACCGTCCTCAGACTCACATAGGTATTTGTCTGGTTTTGGCCAATCATATTGTATCAAATTTAAACTACAACTACAACAAATTATGTTAATTAATTATTATTCAGCAGCAACTGGAGGGGAGGAGAGCTGTCAAGGACGGGAGCACAGAGGTCATCAAAGTTGCTCCTGGCCCCCTAAACGCCCTCCCATAGCGCTGGATCTGCCTCTGCTGCATCTCAACAAGACTGTTAAGCAGTCTGTGTTGGCACGACGCTGCTCTGTACCGGTGTAAGTCTCTTTTCTGACACATCTGCACTTTCCAGGCCAGCAGCAGCCCACGTTGCCAGCATTCATCAGGGATTTACACACAGAGAAAAAGCATATCTGTATGTCTTTTCTAGCAGATTGATTTCCAGCTTAAAGCATGTTGAGTTTGAGGTCTGGGTTTAAAACATGCGGTGGATTCAACATTCAACATTCAACAGACACTGTATTGTGTTTCAGCTGCAGATTCTTGCACGACTCATTCAATGAATTTGTTCTAGAAGAGATTGATGCAATTACCTGAATGCAGCACACAATCAAACAGCTAAAATGAATGGGTCTGAACGAGAGCGAGACATCAAACACCGCGGTCAGTCGCTGCCTTCGAGCCTTTCATTACTGAGCAAGCAGTGAACCAGATCCCCTATAAAGCTTTCAAGCATCGCTGCTCCAAACAAGTGACCACAAACTCAACTAAGACAAGGGAGGTCTCCGGTTATTGGCCAAGATCCCTCAGGCCTTTACTGGTTTGAGGCTCCCAGGACCTTACATAACAGCATTATGTCTCAACTGATGAATCTATAGGACATGCCACCCACAGATACTATACCACAACACACAGAGGTTACAGGATGTAGTGTATGCATCTTAACGTTTGCTTACTCTTAGCAAAGCCAGCGGATGATATTTCTGGCTGTCGCTGCCTCACAATGCACATTTCACATATTGAGATATCGATTTATTTATTAGTTGGACTCCATGTTTTAGCGAGAATCGCTTGTTAAATCATCAAATTCTCTCTCAGGTTTGAGTCTCGTGTGCGACTGCTACAAATTTCCCCACAGGGATCACTCCAATTGCATCTAATCTAATCTGAGGGAGTCATCTTGGTGACATTGGCTGAAAGACATTGGTGCAATGACTTACAGAGTTTCACAGTACAGTACACACTAACACACACTGTACAAGGATGACAGATGGCTTTAAATGGCTTCCAATCATCTTTGCTACCCCAGTTTTACAAACTGGGAGAGTGCAGCCTGATACTTCATTAGCAACAGGGCAAACCAGGAAACAGGCCCTAGTCAAATAGACCATTTTCACAAGACGGCCATTTTCCTCTGACGTCCTGCTCAGTCTAGTTGTTAGCATTTCAACACTTCCTGATTAAACAGCAACTAAAAGGACAATGGATAGTGACATTTTGCATGACATTTGGCCATATTTCAAAGGTAAAACAATTTATTTTCTAACCCATTTGCTTCTGTGAGACAACCACTAACATAACTATTTCATACTGTTACATGACATGATAGGAGAGGCATAAATATATTCTAAAACATCACAACGCACACTTTTTTTAAGCATGGAAGCGGAACAAAGTGCATGTATTCAGACAGTAACATTAGCAGTTGATCAAATATGTTGTTCTACTTTGAAATATGGCCCATTGTCCCTCCAGATTTTCCCTATCCATAGCCTTTTAGTTGCTGATCAATTATGAAGTGGTGAAAAAACGATTTGTCAGACACAACCTGGAACATTAGCCTATGACATTTGAACTTCCTACCCTGAGCGTGGCGTCAGCGGAAAATGTCCGCTTGTAATTATCTTGCAAATATTTGCTGTTTGGTGTCCTTGATTTCAGACGCTATCAGACAAAAGCAAGCTTCTCATTTTTAGGCAGCAACCATTGATATTGCCACCTGAACACTGGCAGATTTTAGCCCCCTTAATTAAGCTAACATAAGTTTCATACATTGTTTGAAAACCGCCTCCAGCTTGTTTTAACAAAAGATTCTTGTACAAGGTAATGCTTTTTAAAATCAACGTTTAAAGTGAAGAGAAGATAGAGAATCGGCATCATTAAATGGGAACCACATTATAACTGTACCATACCTCCCACAAAGGTTTTCTCCAGGTAATCTATAATCTGGTTGTAGTCACTGATGATGGTGTCCCCGTGGAGGAAGACAGGCACCTCCTCACCCAGGTTCAGCCTCATGAACCAGGGCTCCTTGTGCTCCTGCAGCGGCATGCTCACATCCCTCTCCTCACAGACCAGACCCTTCTCATTAATGACTAGACGTACCTGCAAGTATAAACACACGAGGGTTGATGCAGGGAAGATGACACATGAAAGGCATTCGTTTATTGCTGGCTACACTGTCCGCCTTTTTGTTCCAAGATATCAAAACAAAGAAAATTAAAACTGACAAGAGGTGAGAGAGGTTTGTGGAAGCTGTAAACACACCACACCTTTTTTTTTTTATTAATATAATAAATGAAAATCCATCTGTTGTCACTCCCAATGCGTCTAAAACAGCAGCCTGGTTAGTGGCCTTACGCTTCTAAGTTTGACGCTATCTAGTGTCACTTCTTGAGGCACTCGTCTGAGCAGTAATATAGGAGCGAGTAAAGTCCAAGCCAGGGGGCAGTCACTGGGTCAAATACTGCCTTGGGTCTAATCACTAAATAGTCGGGTCCCAGAACTGCGGTACTGAAACTGCAGCCTCCTCTACTGCAGACACCAAACCACGACCGTTTCACAACATTAAAACAGTCCAAACACATAGTATGTCATAATATGTGAAATGTTTGTCAGCAAGCTTTATTTTGAAAGTCTTAACAGATGTGATAACTTGACCACGGAGCCCTTCATGTCCAAAAGTGACACTAGAGCTAGACTGTTAAAGTTTAAAGCTTTAGGCTGCTGAGCAAGCTGCCACATTTAACGAGTTGGGAGTGAGAATGTGTTGCCAATACATAAGGGAATATACTGTATTTATGAAATAACATGCACAGGATGAACTGGGGAACACTTTGTTCCTTTTTTTCTTTAAAGATATTATCTAAATGGCAAAACACAAAAACAATAGAGACTGATGATATACAATTTTTCTGTTGTTGAAAAGAGTTATTGCCACATTATCAAAACAAAGCATAAACTAAGAGCTGAAGCTAAAAAGCTTAGAGCTAAGTTCATGACATAAAAGATGCTAGATCAGTTCTGATGTAAAGAATTAAAAAAAAGGCTCAGCTGAGATGTTTGTGTGATCTGGCAAAATGATGAGATGCCCAGTGTGCTCAAGTTTGAGCAAAAACCCTTCCAGGACAGTCAGGATCATTTGCTAGAGTGATGAAGGATAAGCCAAGGTCCATGGAGAGCTATTAGTGGGAATAAGATTAATGAAAGGAGATGACACTTAGGGTATAAAGCGCTACATTTGGCTGCTTGGTGGGATAGCTAAAATGGGAGTTTTGCTGAACATGGCCAGACATGGTGTAATGAAATAAAACTGAGTGATTTAGTAACACTAGCAGAGTAATTAGAGCAGGACCAGTGGTTCGGACAACAGGAACAAATCTATGAATGCAGCCGCAAAGTCAAAGAAGTAAAAAGCTTTTTACATCTCCATCAGTGCAGCACTGATAAACACTGAATCAAGGATTTATACAGAACTGTCAAATGTTTCAGGTCCCTGTCTCACACAGCTGAGGTGTCCCTCGATGATGCTCATAATAACACACTCATATTGCTACAAGAGTTTGTTATATAATAATATTAGTCACTCCCTAGTAATGATGCCAAATAGTTCAGCTGCTTGGTAGGCACAAAATAAACACACATTACTGAGCAATAGGCTGTAACCTAAACTACATCTGCATCTTTCTACGACGTTATCTTTAAAACATTTTACATTTAATCTATTTTTGAGGTACTTTACTTGAGTATTGCATATAAAATGCAACATATTGTGAGAAATTAAATTAGTTGTTGCCATTCTTCTTGACTTGTGATCCCGTTCAAAAACACTGTGTCTAGTTGCGATGTTTCAGATGTCTGTGAGGTGTTCGCGCTCGCACCAACTTCTTACACGGTTTCATTAGAAATAACAGTTTGAAAGAGGCAAAATGTAATAATTCCCTAAAAAAAAGCAAACACTAGAGCAAGAGAGAGAAAATAAATTAAAAAATGTTTGGCAGATTGTTTTTAACTTTCCCGGCAAATTAATTATCTCACGGTCCCCCAGAATTATGTTGTGAACCCGTTTGAAGGTAAGTGAGTTTTAAATAAAGAGGGAAACATTAGTAAAATTAGTAACAGTGTGTTTGGACTCTCTTGGCAATTATAAATTGTACATTATTCATGTATTCAATGCAATGCCAAATTAATAGCAGAAAACAGTATTAATATCAATTAATAGTGACAATAGAATATGTAATTCAAAATAGTTACGACACATTGGCAGTTATCTTTGTAGTTGTTTTGTGTCTCTTTGAGGTTGTTTTGTGTGTCTTAGTTTTGTGTCCCTTTGTAGTCGTTTTGTGACTTAATTGTCGCTTTTGTCTCTATAGTTTTTTGTGTCTTTGTAGTCCCGTTTTTTTCTCTTTGTAGTCGTTTTGTGTCTCTTTGTAGTCACGTTCTCTCTTTGAAGTTGTTTTGTGTCCCCTCATGGTCGTTTTGTGTCTCTATGCAGTAATGTTCTGTCTGTTCGTAGTCGTTTTGTGAATCTTTGTAGTTATTTTGGTCTCTTTGTGCTTGTTTTTTGGCTCTTCATTGTTGTTTTGTGACTTTGTAGTCTTTTTGTGTCTCTCTGTAGTCGTTTTCTGTCTCTATGTAGGCGTTTTGTCTCTTTGTACTAATTCATTGTTTCTGTGTAGTCATTTTTATGTGTCTTTGTAGTAATTTTGTGTCTCTGTAGTTGTTTGATTAACTTTCCAGCGTTAAATGTTGTTAAATGCTGTGTGAGTAGTTAAACTAGCTTCACTTCCACCATATAGTACGACCAGCAGTACATTGTTGTCTTGGTACTTTTACTGAAGTAAAATATCTGAATTTGTCTTCCACCACTGGTTGTTAATGCATATTGTAAATCACAAATCTTAAATGACCAGATACTTGGATGCACAATGACACACTGCCCTCTGCACAGATAGAAAACAGCAGAGTGTTACAGAAGGTGTATTGAAGGTGTAAATCTCTAACCTGCAGGCCTTGGGGTTGCCAGTACTGTATTGATCTGTGAAGCCTCTAAATGTGCTGTTACTCCAGGGTATTGAGCTCCATCTGTCTCTATCTTTATCATATCTCTTGTGTTCACAACACATAACTCATGTGAGGTTGATGAATATACTGCACGACCCACTTCAGGCAAAGGGGATGCAAGTTACAGTGGCTGTTAGTCGTGAAGCATTATAAACGCAGAGAAGACAAAAAGGGCTGTGCAGGAGAAATTCAATGGCACAGCTTCCCTCTTTCCTCAGGAACTTGCTGAGGCATACACACACTTGTAAATAATCCCCCTGAACATCTGATGACGAGACTGTCTTCACAGAGATAACGGTTGTTGATCTGTTTGAGAGGTGACCGCTTTGTGATCATCACTCGCTCAGTGTCTCATTGCCAGTGTTTACAGCGGGATTCATTTTTAGAGGAAGACTTTTTGAATCACACAAGACTGACTAAATATAACACGATCTTTTCAGGTTCTGCAGAGATATTTTGACCAATCATGTTGCAAGCTTTTGTGTTATATTAGGGCAGAAATTATTCAGTTCAATTCTAGTGGAGTGGAGAACTTAGTGCTTGGCCTCTTAATCTCATAAAAGCCCTCCCCAAAATGCCATTTGAAGCACGCATCAGCTTGCATAACATCAAATGCTATACAGCATTGTACAAGACTGCTGTGCAAATTTAGTGCTGCTATTTAACCGAAATCTATATATACATTGCTCTAAAGCTGCATGCCCAGTAGTCTGTTCATTGACAGCACACTCACACATGATCTGGAAGTTACTTCAGCTTCTCCAGCTCAAGGATTGAGGTGATAATCATGACAGTGAGCTGGTGTTTACCCTCTGCTGAGTGACAACCAGCACAATCAGCAGCTCAGCAGCAGAGAGCCACCAATGGAGTCTTAAAACAGACGTACCAACATGGGACTGAGCATCCACTCAAGGTTGTTGGTCTACAGTGGAGAGGAGTATACAGTAACACCATCCTTGAGTTCAAAGAGACGGCACTAAAGCTGTTCTGAGTATTGCTAGCCAATATTCAGAGATGGAGGGTGCATTTAGCCACTTCTCGCAACAGAAATATCTGACCTATCGTATAGTAGCATACAGTATGTAACAGAGTGAAACTCACATGAGGTCAAATTGATTCATCTGCCAATTATTTGTTTGATGAATCGATCGAATCGTTTGAGCTATAAAATGTCAAAAAAGTGAAAAATGCTCATCACAACTTTCTAAAAAAGGGATGTCATCAAAGTGCTTCTTTTGTCCGATCATTCAAAAACTCAGAAGATTTTCTATTTATTTTCACATATCACAAAAATATTTCTAAAAAGCTGAAATCCAAAAGTGTTGTATGTTTTTCCTTAAGAAATGACTCAGACGATTAATGGATTGGTTGCCTATAATTTTTCTGTTAGATTTACTAAGCAATTAATCGACTTACAGATTCAGCTCTAAAACAAACGTATACAAATCATTTGAGTGTAATCCATGTGTACACATGACACACAGAGGGAGATCAGCTGTCGCCAACACCAGCTGTCATAACAGTGAACGTGCATCATCTTAAAGGGCTACTCCAGCAATTTAATATTTCATAAATTTCATAAACTGACGAGAGATGGTGAAAATTGAAGCAGCAGAGGCTGAAATATCCTGATGGTCGGTTCCTTTTATGGGTCATGCTCCATAAACACTGGATCCTACATTTCCCGTAATGTAATTCAATAGTGTCAAAGACATTTAATAGTGTCTTTAGAAAGCAAAAGTGAAAAACTGCGCTTATTTTATGTACTGTGTTGCTGTTCTAGCATCTTTGAACAGCAACTTCCCAGACTAACTGAAAGTTTTGGGGTAAACTCAAGCTGACATTTTCTTTAGTCCGGTCCAACAGGTAACTAAGGTCTCCAACTAACCGTTGGTGAGTGTTTTGCATTGTAATTGGTTTTATAACACAAATTTCTACTTTATAACTGAATAAAGAATTCAGCCGTGGGTCGGCGTGTTGTTCACTCTGTAATGTTACAGAAGGACAGTAATTAAAGGACACCCTGTAGTGTCATAGTTTATGTAATATTTCTATTTTATTGACCTTTATTGAACATAATTTCCCATAAACCCACAGGCTGTTGAAGTTTAGAGTACAGGAGCTGCAGCTAGTCAAACATGACTATAATCACTCGGGTTACAACTAACCTATTATCTTCATTGTCCATTAATCTGCTAATTGTTTTCTCAGTCTTAGAAAAAATAAATGAGGTGAAAAACAGCAATCACAAGTTTCAAAAGTGCAAAATGACATCCTTAAACTTCTTGTTTTGTTCGACTACAGTCCAAAACAGATACATTTATTATTCACTGTCATATATTCACTATTTTTGCAATAACAATGACTGAAAAGATTATAAAAGTAGTTGCCAGTTTGTTTTCTTTCAAACAATTAATCGATTAATCTGCTAATTGCTGCAGCCGGATATAGAGAACTGGATCCTGTCGCTGTTTTCAGACAGCAGAGATAACAGATTTTTAAAAAGTTGTGAAAATACCTTAAGAAGAGAACGATAATACATTTTATAAATGTGGACGCAGTAAACGTTGTTTAACTGTGTTGCTGTAGTGGAGCCAGTTTGTCTTTGAATATGGAAAGTATAAAAATCCCCAAAACAAGTTTCAACTTTCACAGAGACCAAAAAAGAAAAGCTAAATGAGGGATTGTATCGATTTAGAGAAACTAGCTGATCAGAGACTTTGGCTCTCTATTACACTCCACTGCTTTATAAATACCACATCTGTCAGACTCCACACACCCAGTTTGGGACACAGACTTTCTGTAAAAACACCTGAAGTCGTGAATGCCAAGCTTGACTCACTATGACATCACAGGTGTTATTTTTACTTTTGGACTTGACAGAAGACCTTAAACATTATGTTCTGCCAGGCTGAGTGGTGCTCATGAAGACATTAAACTCATCTTGCCAAGTACAATTGTAGTACTGCCCCTTTAATATGCAGTTTGAGTAGTAAAGCCCATACATAAGCTTACAAACCCTCCCTACACCTTCATACTGGTGATTAGTGTGAACTAGCCATGTCTCCTCTGAGAGTTTTGAATAGCTTGGCAGCTTAACGACAACATCCTCATCACACATGCTCGCGGTACAGGTGAGTGTCTTGCCAGGTAGCCGAAGACAGACTTGAAATAACAACATATGGTCTGATTCAGCTGCAGAAGGGGGGAGGGTGGCCTTTGGTTTGTTTTGCACATCATTTCAATCAATTATTTAGGATGTCATGTGTCAGAGCACATAGGTTGTAGCCACATCTCCCCAGCCACAGAGACAAAACAGCTCCGACAAGTCATTAAAAAGGTGGAAGCTGGTGAGATATGAACAGAATAATGACCACCAATCCACCTAATGTGTCGAGGAGAAGGAGCCACTGTGCTGCAGCGCTTTCCCAAACGTCTCCAAATGGGAGATCTGCCCAGCTGCAGGATCATATTCATATTCCGGAGGTATGTGCACGAATAAACATGCACGGAAAACAAACATGCTTTGATCACAACAAACAAACACAAGTGGGGGGGGGGGGGCTCCACACTGCTGGAGTATCATGTCATGCAAAGAGACATGGAGCCACCTCCATTTTCAAGCTCTGCTCTTTTTTTTTTTTTTTTTTTTTTACCTTTTGGGAGGTGAAAGACTGCGTCCAGTGATACAAAACGAGCCTGTCTTTATTGAAGGGTTTGGGCTCTGCCGTCGGTTCTTCGCACTCCTCCCCGTCTGTGATTTTGCCGTCTTCGTCCATCGCTGAGATGGGCCACCAGCTACAGTTGGTGGGGGTAACATGGTTGGAAGACGCCATGACAGAGCGTTTTGTGCGTGTGGAGGAGAGGAGCGAGGAGGGAGAGAGAAGAGGAGAGAGAGGGGAGAGAGAGAGAGAGAGAGAGAGAGAGAGAGAGGATCAGCAGCTCGAGCTCAGCATCATCGGTGCACGCGGCAGCAGCAGCATCCGTCAGTCTCGGACAGCTCCGGTGCTGAAATCTGCTTCACCTCCGACTGAAAACAGGAAATAAAAAATAAATAAATAAATAAATAAAAACACCAGCCTGATCCCATATGCAAATAGCTACTTACTCCAGCATGCTGCTTGCACTTACAATTAAAATCAATGTGCGGCCGTGTTACATCACATGATGGAGCCACGCACAAACATGCGCGGTGGAGACCCGCGGAGGGAGCGCTTCAGTGGAAGGTCAGGCGGCTCGTAGTAAGGACATGGAGGGTGTGGAGTACACCCTGGGAAGTGGAGGGTGAAGTGCAACCGTCCGGACAAAACGAGCCAAATAAATGAATAAAACAGGAAAGGAAAATGTCAACGGATATTTGCAACATGTGTGTGGGTCTATATTTTCAGTGGTGGAAAGTAAGCAGCCTACTGTGGGCTACTGAAGTGTGATTTTTCTTTTTTAATAGGCCCATTTAAGACTTTATTAGTCCCTCAGCGGGGAAATGTAAGTGATACAACTGCTTACAAGTGAAAAAAGGGAGTTATTGCCACTATGGGGGTAGACAGAGGGTTAAAGTACTGTAGTTTGTAGTCCTTCAACCCGGATATCAGTTAGCATTTTTGCACATCCGGTTCCCCTCGTCTCAAAGTCTGTGAGGGTTTTTAATTGATTTCAGTTAGATACCTGAATTAAGGTCTCTGGTTACAACAGGCTTAAGATACTTACACGTTTTGTTCCACGACATAAAATACATCATTAAATGACCCACAATTTAAATTTAAAAGCGCTTAAGTGTAGTAAAAACGGCAGTTGCTAACAAGCGGCTACATGCGACTGCAGAAGTTGTCACGTACATTAAACGTCATCACACAGAGACTCGTCTACACTTTAGTCCGTGTTTACAGGCCGACTTTAGCTACAAACTATTCTACCTTTAACTTTACTACGTGTAGATTAATCAGTTTATAGAAAACAAAACACCCGGAGCCTCAGGTGAGTAGACTACTGGATTCACCAGAGTTGACCTGAATGCTTGCTAACGTTAGCTTACGGCTAGTGCACAGTAAGAGTAAGCTAGCTGTTTGGGGCAGATAAACAAAACTGTTCCTGCCTCAAACTCGTTTCAGTGTTGATGTAAACATCAATCTGATGTGACTCAGGCACAAATAATCACAAATAAATGAGCTAATATTTTATTCTATTATTATTAAGTTTTATTCACCTTAAATTTTGTCTTGTTTGCTGACTTCCTGTTCCCGGAAGTAGCGGCGGCGACTTAATGAAACGCACCGCTAGCTTCATTTTTTTTTAAATTAATTTTAGTGCAGAATTCATAGATATCATACTTTTAAGTATTTATTTATTAATACTATTACTAGTATGACTAGTACTACTACTATTATTATCAGTATTTATATTTATTTATTTTTATCAAATATCAAGATGTGCATATAATAGTTTGCCGAGAAGAATCTGTCCAAAATCTTAATATGAAAAATGACAAGTAACTGTGGTACTTTTACTGTAATACATTTCAGAGGGAAATATTGTAGTTGTAGTTACTAAGCAGCTTCAGATTGATATTACAAAATATAAATCAACTTATAGCCTAAAAATGTATTGATATAGATTAAACCACCCAGCAGAAAATAAAGCAGGTGAAACTTCCTTTAAAAAATAGACAGATCATCTTAATTAGACAATTTGAGGTCCTTCTGTAATTATTCCAGTAATAAATACATTAAGTAAAAGATCTGAGAAGCCTGATTACTCCACCACAGCTTATCAATACACCTCAGACATCAATGGTGCAGTTACTGACAGTGCCCAGCAGAGGGAGTGAAGAGAGTGAAGCTACAGTACAGCTGTGTCTTATAATGAAACACATGGATTTCCACTGTTTGTACATAAAATAGATTTAAATGTTAAATTAAAAAAACATATGAGTGGATTAGCAGTAAATTCTGTGCTTTGTAAGTAGGCTCAAGTAGTTATCCAGCAACCTATGACCACTGTCTTTAAAATAAATTAAATAATCTAAGTGATTTAGTATATCACAACATATACACCATAATTTATCATTTATTCATTTCACTATAATTTCATCCATAAGTAACATACTGACAGAATGTATGACTTCAGTCACTTTCTGTAACAAGGAAGAAATAAGAATCCAATTTAAGATCCTTGTAATCACATTTAGAGCCTTTCGTGGTCAGACACCTGCCAACATCAGGGTTTGTTAATTGTTCCTCGCTCCAGGCTAAAAAGGAGAGTAAAGAAAGTGCTTTTGAGGTAATAGCTCCTGTACTTTGGAGGTCTCTCCCATTTAATTTACATTCTGTGGACACTATTGGTACCAATAAAAAGTACCCAAAAGTCATACTTCAGGAAAAGTAAAGATAGTTTGTTAAGATATTATTTTGGTAAAAGTGAAAGATGCCATAATGAATAATACTTGAGTAAAAATCTTGAAGTTCTGATATTTAATGTACTTAAGGATCAAAAGTATGAGTAAAATTATGTATACTACAGGTCGACCGATTATCGGATTCGACTTGCATTTCTTTGATTATCGGAGTCAGATTGCAGATAAAATACATTTTAAAATGTGTTTCTTTGGATATGATGCAGCATGTAATAGCCTATGTAAAGTAACTAGAGTCTGAAGTTATTAAATAAATGTAGTGGAGTGAACAGGACAATATTTGCATCCAAAAGGAGGTGGAGTGGAAGTATAAAGTAAAAATGGAAACGGAAAAATGGAAATACTCAAGTAAAGTGCTGTATGAATAAAGTTATTATTATTATTATTATCATTATTATAAAACATCTAAAAGCAAAGTTTTATCAGGAACCTGGGACAGAATCGTATCAAATGGGGCATAATATTAAATAAAGTTATTACAGCCTCAGCTTCAGACAGCAGGCTGTAATTTCCTGATGGTACATAGTAGAAATATGATCCTGATGCCATATTCTTGATCTATGAGACCATTCGGGCCATACAGGAACATCAATGGGGAATCATAGAGATTTATCTACTTTCATCAAGCTCAACAGCCTATTAGAGAATAATTATGTTCAACTTGCATTAACTGTATGTAAAAGTTGCATGTACTTCAGTCCCCGAGGTGGCAAGACTCTGGCATGGCTCCTTGCAGGCAGGCAGGCAGCAGAGTAAGGATTGGGTTGTATTTTTGGAAGGGTGTGTGTGTGTGGATTGGTCGCCTTGTTAGGTCTGCTGAAATATTTCCAACAGCAGCGACCGTCAGGAGATAGCTGGGTGGCAGGGACAGGGGGGAAAGGGGCTTTTCTCTGTGGCCACCTGGAAAAAGCCATGTAAGATCCCTGGCTTATCAAGACAGAAATACAGAAATAATTCGATTTAACAGGCATAAGTCCAAATTTGTAACAGCACCATCATTTGAGGAAATCTGTAGATCGACGAAACCAGATAGAAGAAGAAGAAGAAGAAGACACTAGAGAAATTAAGTTTGCGTAAAGTGTGAAGTGCGCACCGGAGCTTCATGGACACGCTCAGAAGTCCCCAAACCAACTCCAAAAGAAGAAACCCCCACAAGTTCAGCACCAAGGATATCTCCAGCCGGTTTTGATGTCAGGTGAAGGTGAAGTGAGGCTGACGGAGGTTTTATCTTTAGCCAGGTAACAGACTAAAAAGTGCTCTACTTTCTGTTCGGTGCGTTATTGGGCTGCGGTGAGGCATGAGTGGAGGTCGCTTCGAGTTTGACGACGGCGGAGCTTATTGCGGCGGCTGGGAGGGAGGCAAAGCCCACGGCCATGGCATCTGCACCGGACCCAAAGGCCAGGGCGAGTTCTCCGGCTCCTGGAACTACGGCTTCGAGGTGGTGGGAGTCTACACCTGGCCCAGCGGAAACACCTACGAGGGGTACTGGTCGCAGGGGAAGCGTCACGGTCTGGGACTAGAGACCAAAGGACACTGGATTTACAAAGGGGAATGGACTCATGGCTTCAAAGGCAGATACGGAGTCCGGATCAGTGCCGGCAGTGGAGCAAAGTATGAAGGGACGTGGAATAATGGGCTTCAGGATGGATACGGGACAGAAACATATGCGGACGGAGGTGAGAAATCTGAGAGCTTTTAATTAACAGTGTTGGGGAAAGTATTGAGTTTTTACTTTTTTTAAATACTCCTGAAATGTAGCCCAGTGAATTAAAGGGTAACTTTAGCCATTTTTACACATTGAAGTGTTTTTACAGGTCTTGGTAAGTAATACTGCATATGTGGAAAAAAAGTAGTATAAATCTATTTGTGGCTCCAAAGCAAGCTGCATGTAATCTGATAAATTGCCTCCAGTGATGTCCCTCAGTGGCTGAGTTGCATTGTGGGTAATGTAGGCAGCATGTTTTGAAATGGCGAACAGACGAATCTGGAATTAAAAAAGGTGACGTCTCTGGTTGTTTTTTAACTGTCCAAAATGAGTCCAACTGTGTTATAGGAGTGCGATGAGACCAGTGGACTGGGGGCTTATGTTACCCACAATGCAACTGAGACACTGATTGACATTTCTGAAGGCAATTTATCAGATAACATGCAGCTTCCTCTGGAGTCACAAAAGCTTTAATACTACTTTTTTCACAAATGCAGTACTCACAAAGACCTGAAAACACACATTAATGTGTAAAATTGATGGAATTACCCTTTAGTTTAGTTCCTGTTATTGTTGTTACTTAAGTAAGAGTGTCAACCTCACATTGTTAAAATACCCTTTTACAAATAAAAGTTGTAACATAGTTGATTCCCTCTGAAATGTAATGGAGTAGATGTATCAAGTAGCATGAAATTGAAATAACCAAGTTAAATCTTTCTTGCAGTATTCGAGTAAATAAACTTACATTTCACAAGTGGTTTCTGCACTAACCTCCTGTGATATCACCAGTGATAGCAGAGGTACTCAGGTCCTTTACTTGCGTATAAAAGTGATACCACAGTGTAAAAATACTCTGTTAGGAGTAAAAGTTTCAACATGTAACTTAAGTAAAAGTACATAAGTATTATCAGAAAAATGTAAAGCATCAAAAGTAAAAAGACTCATAATTGGCCTTGTGAATGCCGTCTATATCTATACAATGATGGAATGTAACGAAGGACACCTGATCAAGTACTGTACTTAAGTAAAATTTTAAGGTACTTGTACTTTACTTGAGTATTTCCATTTTCTTCTACTTTATACGTCCACTCCACTACATTTATTTGATAACTTTAGTTACTAGTTACTTTGCAGTTGACCCATAATAAGTTTATATATGCATATGCATATGTATAATTTAGTTTTACTTGTACTTTTGATACTTAAGTACATTTATTGCCACAAAAATACTTTTGATACCTACATGTTTAATATCAGACACTTTAAGACTTTACTCAAGTACTTGTTGTTGACTTTAAATCTTACCAAATATAATATTATATAACATATCTTAACTTTTACTTTTACTTTTGGGTACTTACAACGCACTATATTACTGCATTATTTTTGATGCACTAATGTATAAGAAGTATTTGACTCTTGTAGCTGGTTGAGGTGGAGGCAGTTTGAACTCTTTCAACACTGTTGGGTGATTAGATCTTTATGTTTTATGTTAAATCTTAATCTTTGAAGTAATCCCACTGGACAGATAAGTGTTGTCAGAGAAAGTATCAAGTAGCATGAAATGGAAATACTCAAGTAAAGCATAAATCTGTCCTTCAGTGAAGTATCTGAGTAAATACTTTGTTACATTCCAACACTGGAGCTCTGCATTAAGTTCCTGTGATTACTCCAGTCGAAGAAGAAGTACTCACATTTTTTACTTTAGTAAAAGAAGTCACGAGCCAAAAAAAACGTAAAAATACTCAAGTAAAAGTTCAGCATTTTTTTACTTGCAGAGTTATTACTGATGTAATAACATTTACGCGTTTGCTGTAGCTGGTTGAGATTAAGATAATTTCATCTTTTTATGCTGTTGAGTAGTTTAATTTATATACATTTATTTTGTTACTAATAACTATATTCGATAAATGTAGTGCAATAAAAAAAATGTTAGTAGTATAAAATGTAAATGCAGAAGTAAAGACAAACCTCAAATTGTGCTTGATTAAAACGTTACTTTCCACTACTGGATTACACTGTAGTGTTACTATTTAAATCATGCAACAGTTTTAACAAATATCCCTCAAACTAAATGTGCCATATGGTCTGTTGCACCAAGTTCATTGCAGGCGACGTGGAGACCAATCACTGACAGGAAAAAAAAACAGAGCCGTCTCCGGAAGAAAATATCACCCTGCTGCTGTCAGTCAAGAGGTGCTCACAGCTTGATGGAAATCAAACTCGACAGGAATCTTTCCATTTTGTTGAACTACATCATCATTAACAGTGGTCGAGGAAATATTCAGACACTTAACCTAAGTAAAAGTTAGGTATGCTGACATGTGAAAGTACTCAGTTACAGGAAAAAGCTATACTTAAAGCAAGAGTTGGTTATCTCACAAACACATTTTTAACCCTTAGATATTCTCTGGAGGCCTCTTGTGCATCGTCCATTTCACTCTGTACAGGGAAGCTAAGTATGTTAGACAATTAAAATCGATTGTGGTGATCTCTGCTTGTACAATAGCTGTGGTTTCCCTCCTTAACAGCTGACTCATCAGCTTTAAGCCCAGTCTGGTGGAAGTTGTTGGGGGGGGGGGGATGTGATAGCACCAGATGTCAGGTTGTAATAATAGCCCAAAAGCCCCATGCCCTCCTGGCCTCACGGGCTGAGGCCTAGCTGTCACTATAATCCACACTCATGTCAATTTTAGCATGAGACCAGACCTCGAGATGACTTGTCAGTGAGGGCATTAATGAATGAGACTTTGCACACTGAAGATATCCATGACAGTCTGGTAGAAATAAAAGTGTGGGTAGTTTAATATGGAGTGAACTATTTTTGCTCTATAGCTTAAACAATCCGTGTTTAAAGGTCCAGTGTTTAGGATTGAAGGGGATCTACAGGCAGAAATGGAGAATAATGTTCATGTTTTCATGTTTTTCATTTCGAGTCTTTTATATCTACAGATATGTATGTTTCTACAGTAGCTCAGAAGGGACAAAACTAACACGAGGGTGTTTCATATCCTTTATGTTTTTAGTGGCCACCACAGGGGAGTGTGAGACGAGGCATATTCAGTTAGTTGACATCTGCAACCTCTACCCTAGATGCCACAAAATCCTAGCTAGTGAATTAGCACTAAACATAGAGTACAAGTGAGGCTATTGGGAAGTCACTTACTCACTGTTTTCTGATGCTTCCAGGTACTTTCCAAGGTCAGTTCACTGGTGGGATGCGGCACGGCTATGGGGTCCGTCAGAGCGTTCCTTATGGCATGGCAGCAGTCGTCCGCTCCCCTCTTCGTACCTCCCTGACCTCCCTACGCAGCGAACACAGCAATGGCACCGTACTGCAGCAAGACATCCCCATCATCACCACCACTAACGCCTCAGGTGAGGAGACACCCATTGCCACCCCTACCCAGCTAGGACCATCCCGTGGAGGCTTCGCCCTCACTCTCCAGGTCGACCCAGAAGCTGTCAAACCCAAGAAGAAGGGCCTGTTTCGCAGGGGCTCCCTGCTGGGTAAGCTGAAGAAGTCAGAATCAAGTACCTCGCTGTCCAGCCAGAAGAGCAAGATCAGCTTCCTGAGGACGGAATCAGCTCTCAGCTCCAACGCCAGCGACACCAACTCCACCATCAGCATGGACGAAAGCCTGGCCGGAGCCGAGGATTTCCCCCCAGTGGAGGCCGACATTGACGCCACCACCACAGAGGTCTACATGGGCGAATGGAAGAACGACAAGCGCTCAGGATATGGAATAAGCGAAAGGTCCAGCGGGCTGAAGTACGAGGGCGAGTGGCTGAACAACCAGAGACACGGCTACGGCTGCACCACCTTCGCCGAGGGAGGGAAGGAGGAGGGCAAGTACATGAACAACATGCTGGTGAAGGCCATGAAGAAGAGAGTGATCCAGCTGAAGGGAACCAAGATCAAGCACAAGGTGGAGCGGGCGGTGGAGGGCGCTCAGAGGGCTGCAGCCATCGGCAAGCAGAAGGCAGAGATCGCTGCTTCCAGGTAAGAACGGATGAGTGGAGGGATGATTCTCCTTTGTTCATCTTATTTATCCAAGGTTATAAATAAAAAATAGTACAAGATAAACACAAGTGTTGTTTTATAGTGTGTTACAGTTAAGAAATAGTGAGTGCACCGGCTGAAGTGACTGTTAAATGTAACCACAGGATTTCATATCACCCTCTGGATAGCACATCAGGCCTATCATGACTCTCCGTTATGAATGTAATACAAGTTGTCAGGACTTGAATGTTGCTAACACTGTTAACACTGTTCCCTCACAACTTCTGTCTGAACTGGGAGTGTACTCTGTCTGACATTTCATCAACGGAGACTGGACTAACCTCTAAAGCAGCGTTCTCCCAAAATCCTACTGTGACTGTTGATTTCATCCCCCCTGTGTTCTTACTGGCTGCAGAGATGTCTGGAAAATGCTTTTTAGAGCAGGTTCAGCAGTCATTGGTGAGCTCAGGTTGTAGCAGAGAGAGGAGTCAAGTGTAAATAGTTACAACACAAATACAACAAACATTCTCGCAATATATTTGGTTAATTTCTTCGTATGAATTATTTTAAAAAGACCAACTTTTTTAGAAATTTCCTTGATAATTCTTAGTCCTAAGTCTGACTCTATTTTGGAGAAACTTTTGCACTTCACGGTCACGTTTTTAGCTCAACACGTCCGGAGCACTCAGAGGAATCGTGACAATACTGTATTGAAACAATTCATTGGACAAGAGCTAGAGTTTCATCAGTTGCCAGAGTTTGGTGATAAGACCACTCTCATATCTTACAGTTAAATATGAAACTACAGCATGGAGACAGCTAGCTTAGCTTAGTATAAAGACTGGAAACAGGAGGAAACAGCTAGCCTATTTGTCTGCCAGCATCTCACAAATGATATATAACGGGTTAATTAGTGAGTGCTGGTAGGTGGAAATGAGAGTGGTACAGATTGATTGATTGATTGACTTTGGACATGGCCAGGCTAGCTGTTTCCCCTTATTTCCAGCCTTTAAGCTAAGCTAACCAGCTGCTGGCTGTAGCTTCATATTCAGTTAACACATATGAGAGAAATATTTATAAATCTTTATTTTTGAAAAGGGGCAGTGCACATTAAACAACATTCAAACGAATGTCAATGCACCCAAGTTAGCTGAACGGTTCGTTTTCTTCGGTACTCCCTTTGCTTAAAGTTAATAGGCGTCTAAAAATAAATACAAATAAAACAATAGGTACAGTCGTTAGTATCCATCTTCTCATCGAAAAAATTAATTAATCATATATCCAAAAAATGACAAACTGTTCCTTTAACTTAGTGACAGACCGGTTCCATGAGCATAGCTGGTTGTGAATAATCACCGTGGTTACCTGTTTGAAGTATGTGGTGAATACGAGAATGTTTAAACATCTTTCTAATTATAGTTCACTGAAATCAATTCATATTAAATCAGTTCATCAAACAGTAGTGAAACATATTTCCTTGTTCTTACGTGCACACGTCGACCATCAGTTTGTCTGTGACCTTACAAGGCGGTGGTGTTTTTGTCCACAGTCTTCTTCAGCACCTGAAATAAGCTCAGTGTTTACAGCACTGATACACTGCAGACCACTGTCCCTGCAGATTGAAATCTAAATATTGTACTCTGAGGATAAGCAGTATATAAGAGTTATGGGCCGTGTTCATTGTATCAGTGCTTTAAGATCACCTACAGCAAATCCACAGGCGCCTGGACGGAGCTGAGAATGGAAGCAAACACTTTTTGTGAGACTGCTTTCAGAAACACCGCGGTGGCCTTCACAAACCAAACATGACCTCATAGGAAATATACTGTACTGTTCTTGTACAACTACAAACTACTGGAAGACCAGTGGTGGAATGTGACTACCTTACTCAAATATACTGCAAGGAGATTTTAACTAAATTATTTATTCAAAACAATTTTTAATGGCAGAGGATGAATTGAGGAGAATCACAGCCTGAGAAAAGAAGCTGCTCTGTAGTCTGATGGTACGGCACTAATACAAAGTCAGTATGTTTCACCATCGCTATATTTCAGTTATTAATCTTAAATAACCACAAATACACAGCCGACATTGTCGCTATGCGTCTTGCAAACAGCTGTGTTTAAAATAGAAAAATATTAATAAAAATACTTTGGTGGTGCTAATACCGTTTTTGTCCACAGGGGCCGCCAGAATCAACAAAAGAGCTTTAAGTACTTTAACTTTATTTGACTACTTCCATTTTATGCTACTTTATACTTCAACTTCACTACATTTAAGAAGTTAATATATTACTTTTTACTCCTCTACACCTTTCTGACAGCTAGAGTTACTTTTCTGATTAAAATTTCGTATACAAAACTAGAGTGGCACTCAGCAGAGTGCATACCTCAGCCGAGGCCCAACAGTCCCCTTTTGTACTCATTCATAGCTACCAGCCGCCTAAATACGCCTGATCTTTTTCATCAAGATCCATGCATCAGTCCCAGAGAAAATAATGAAAATGTCGACGCCTTCTTTCACACTATGTGAAACACGTCTATTCTGGGCTGAGTATTATGGAAATCGGTTCAGTAGTTTTGTATAATCCTGCTGACAAACCAACCAACCTACAAACAAACAAACAGACTCAGGTGGAAACATAATCTCCTTGGTGGAGAATCATGAAAGAGCTCCTTGTTGTTATTGAGTTGTTAGCATTTCCACAAAAGAGACATTTCACCTGTGAACTTGTCACATGGTTTCATTTAAATACCTGCTAGATCATCCATAATGTAGAGATCAAAGTCCAAAAAAAATGTCTGTCTCAGAACTTTGTTTCTTCTTCTTTCCTTTCCCATTAATCAACCTTTGTGCGTAAACTTCTTCAGCAGAGTTGCCTGAGGACGCAATTGAATATCAGTGTAAACTGACAATAAAGTTGTATGGTATCTCACAACCGCTCATATATCTCCTATGACCTTTAAGAGGGGCCTTAACCTTAGGATGGCAACCACTGGATTAAACCATCAAACTGTATTTGAAATAGTTTAATCTATCTCTACCTCGACCAGCTACAACAGTAGATCCATCAGTATTAACAAGTAAATGTCATTTTTAATAGTATATCAGTCACAGCAGGCATTTTCTGCAGAAAGAGTAGTTTAATTTGACACTTTAAGTACATTTTGTTGACAGTAATTCAGTAATTTTAAGTAGGATTTGAAATGCAGGACATGTTTGCTTTGTTGTATTGCTAACAGCCCTTCTTGTGTGGTCCTGAACGTTACATTAAAATCAGTTATTATATAAACAGTGGAGACATGACACGTCTGTTCCTGGCAGTGTTTTCATCACTCTGTGATCCTTTGGCAGTGAGGTCGACTGTTAAAAATACATGTACAACCTGTGCGCTGCATGGGAGGGCCAGACCTGGCCCCTTCAAGTCCAGTTAGCTAACATCCACTGGCATTCAGACACTCTGTGGACATTGTTCGGTTGCGTGGGCTGAGCTGAAGGAGGACCTGTGTTGCAGGACGGGGTGTAAATGACGCACACACAGGGGCCCTGTGGTAACAGAGGAGCCCTGACTAAATATGGACAGGCACACTCTTGCTGTATCACAATCACAGGGGAATGCAACAGCTGATTATCCCCCCTCCCCCCCGCCTCCAAACACCATCTTTCCTGCCTAGTCACAGACATACACTGTTTTCTGATGGTGAATCTTAGTGGCTCTTTAGTTTTGTCTGCACTCTTATTTCAGGCTTTCACCTTTGTCCAGTTTTAGCAAATCAAATATCCAATTGGGGTAAATCTCTGCTTGAAAACAGCAGTCTGCCTGCTGCTTTACACTGTTTCTTTCACCCGCTGTGTGCTTTAACTTTTAGCTCTGCTGCTCACCAGCAACAGTTAGAGATCACAGATCTCGGTGCACCTTGCGTCAGCAGCGGTGTCAAATGGTTCCCTGGATATAAATATGACACACCTCATAAGCAAGTGCTTGGGTATAAAGGGTTAGCGTGTATATGTACCACACCTAGCTTTAGTTGTGCAGCTTGGATTACATACTGTACTGCTGATACGAGCATTTTGTGTCGGTGAGCGATCAGTGGGGCGTAACATTTGTAAACACAGTTCAGCCCTGACCTCAGATCAGGACTATTCACACTGTTTTTTATGAGTTACTTATTAAACGAGAAATAATGTGGCAGAGGAAAAATTAGCCGATGAGTAATAAGAGAAACTGATGAGATCGCTGTAGATGTGACCTCTTAGCAATGTTGCAATAATGAGGTTGCAATTAGCTCTTAATGTATGTGTATTTTGGCAAAGTGATTCAATTATACGCCGCAACATTTAGTCGTCTTTTAATAGAAACTAAATCACTCTTTCACACGCCCTCTGTCTCACACACACACACACACACACACACACTGCGACACAGTTGAATAGGACCCTCCACAAAGATCCAGTGGCACATGCCAAACTGACAGAGTATCTCTTGCCATCAACAGCCTCCGGGGCAACTGCAGCATGACAAAAAACAAATGTTACAAAACAGCAGAGCAGTAGGACCCATCTGAAGAACAGCTTTTACATTCGCTGAGCTCTAAATTAAGATTTAATGTGCAGATTATTCTTTGATCTCTTAGCTTTGAGTGTCGGAGGCAGTTTGTTCCTACAGCTGATGTCTCATCTCTCCTCAGAGTACAACAAGCATCTCCTGAAGGCGCCCCTAAAAGCATAAGGGGTATTTAGGTCACAGTGTCAAATGTCATGTTTGGTTGCAGAGAAGCACTGGAGAACCAACACAGTTAGACAACCTAAAAGGCCGTTCTGGCAAATGTCCTTTTGTTCTATTGTTGGTGAGGGCTTAAAAAAAAAATCTGTTTACTCAAGAGATCGCCTCCATTTCCTCTGCCTGCAGTGCTGGAAAGTAACTAGATACATTAACTTAACATTCATTAGTATATAAAGTAATTAAATTATGCACACGTTAATGCATCACCAATTACGTAGACCATATCGTCAGCTTTACTGCTGACAACTTAAAGCGACTTATACCAACACTGACAATGGATCACATGTTTGGTTGGATTAGCTTGTAGTGATGAAATCACATGAAATGATGCTGTAGTTTCCATTTGGCCCCAGCAGGCAGCTGTTCGGGGTGAAAAAGGTCTTAAAATCCACCGTACAACACCTGCTCTGTACCACAGAGGACAGAAAAGATGAAACCAGAGTGTTAATTTTGGACCTAAATTTTACTAAGTGGCCTGTGGACAGATGACAAATGATTGCTAATGTGGCTCTTTGTCCTTTGGGTGTGTAAATAAGCACCTGTCTGCCAACAATTTGGGGATTTCAGCTTAAAAGTTGGTGATATGTCAATGTTGTGTTCATGGCTTGTTTCACCTGCCTGTAATCCACCAAAAAATGTGCCTGTATCTCCTCACTGCCAGCAAGACTGTTTACGTAGCCCCAAAACCATGACTACCACAAATGATTTTATCATGTAATTAAGTTTTCATTGACTTACCATCATTTTATATCACTTCTTGATTTGTTTTATTTTTTGTTTTTTAAGCTGGAATAACAGTTAATACAGTGGTTGAGTGATGCACCAGAGCCTAAGGTTGAAAAGTTACTCAAATGTTCACAAACACTCAACAGCTGAACAATGTTCAGTCTCAGGTCAGGTGGGCATTATCAGTCAAAACAGTCCCCATATAAGCTCTGCCACCTACCATACTGTTAGCAGCTAATTTTAGCAACTATAACGACAGTGGGGGATATATTATTACATTGCTGGTTCTCTATAAATATATGCTTCCATTAGGGAAACTCCATATTAAGCTGCTCTTTACTTCCCAGAGGCACTTTATGATATTTACTAGTGCAGCATACTACATTTGAATAACTTTACTTGTTAAGTAGGAATAAAGCTGTTTTTTCTTTGCAGTGCAATGTAGGAGTGAGCTGTTACTCCACACTAAAGGACATGTGATGGCATCACCTCTCAAGTCTGATGTTTCAGCACATTACCGGTACTAACAGTAGTGTTGGCACAGACTCACTGTGGGTTGTAGCAGCTACTGAAGCCACTTGGCTGCAACGAGCCATCTTCCACCTACCTTCTTTTTAGTGTTGGTGCTGATTCTGCTTTGGCTGGCTACTTTCCAAAGTACTTTTACTTGTTGTCATTTGTCTCGTGAGCGTCTGACATAAGTTTTATTTGCGATACACGACATAACCTGAAGCTCAGTTTTACAGTTCAGGCCTGTTTATCTTTGTTTTAGGTTTGTAAGTGCAGTGATAGTGTAATTGTAGCTGAAAGCTGCCAAAATGAGGATGACCTACACTCAATATTGTGCCTGAACACATCACAGAGAGTTATTCCTGTTATAAAACATTATTTTGTTTTTGTGTTTTCATTGGATTCACTGACAGCTACTTCATAAGTGGTAGTTGGCAAAATTAAAAGTTGTATTCCTAAACACGTTCCTTATATTAGACCGTGTGCGTTGTTTTTGTTGTGCTGCGTTTGTGTGGTATGATTTAGTTTCAGCCTGCCTCGGAAATTGTTAGTATGACTCTACCTTTTAATGAATGATTTCAGTGTCATTATAAACGTGTGTGATTTGTGAGAACAGGCTGAAGGGCTTCCTGGAAGAGGAGGCGCTGACTGTGTGTGGACAGGTGGAGCTCATCTATCTCTAACAGGGAACCTCAGGAGTCTCTAATTGTTCCAGTGGGAAGCACCTTCCCCACCGAGTCTTCAAGCGGAGCAGGCGGCTATTTTCAGCTCAGTGTAAAGTTACAGTATGTGAAGTATCCACAGAGTAATCACAATCAGTAATTCTCACAGTTAATAGCTGCAGCCTTGAACTCTCGGCACTCAGATGCTGTTTTTTTAGTCGTGCGAGCGGTGTGGCTTTGTTGTTGTCAGTCCAGACTGAATTATTCCAACAGATACTTGATACGAGGCCATGAAGGTTTTTTTTATTGGTCCCCAGTAGATGAAGCCAACTGACTTTAGTGATCATCTGAGTTTCCAACAGCAGGTGAAATGTTCTCTGTCATCCAGGTGAACATTTCCACGGCATAGTACAGATATTTATAGTGCCCAGAGGATGGATCCTCATGACTTTGATGATCCTCTGACTTTTTTCATCTGGCGCTGTAATCCATCCAATGATTTGTTTCCCTACTAAATACATGTAAAACTGACATTACCACACACACTGTTTTGTGACAATCATAGTATCATTACATCTGCTAAATATCAGATGTTGATAAATGATGTAAGAATTTAGCTCAAAGCCTCACTGAGCAGATGAGTTTTGTAATTATTGCTACTGTTTGTATTGTGAAAGTGCGCTTAGCCATTTTAGTTTTATTCATGGTATATTTTATTTGCATTAGCTACATAGTCAGTTCTCAGTTGTCTACCTGGAAGTGACTTCACATTGATTCGGTGTCCCCAGATTTCTTCTGCGTGTTCTGTTACTTGTTCTTCAATAATTTAGAGCGGAAGGCTTGAGAAACACAAGGAGGGTTGGTGCATGGTGCTTTTTTCTCTCTGTTCAGCTTCAAACTTGACTGCTGAGACTGCTACTTACCATATCTGCCAAAAGAGCATGGGTCAAACACTTGAGTCAAGTTTTCCAACTGCATATATATAAAAGAATGACGTCTCTAGCAGCTACTGAAACATCTGATCCCTCTCGTGTTTTATTTGAAGAATATCAGCTCCTGCTATTAAAACCTCATTAATATTGTCGAGGCGGCTGTAGCTCAGGAGGTAGAGCAGGTTGTCCAGTAATCAGAGGGTTGCTCAGAGGGTCCCTAGTTTGATTCCCAGGCTCCCCCAGCCTGTCGAAGTATCCTTGGGCAAGATACTGACCCCAAATTGCTCCTGAAGAGCAGGTTGGCACCCTGCGTGGCATCTGCCATCAGTGTGTGAATGGATGAATGTGACGAGTGTTGTAAAGCACTTTGAGAGGTCAGTAGACTGGAGAAGCGCTTTAGAAATGCAAGTCCATTGTAAATTTTAAATTCTGAGTTTGACTTTCTGCTCCAAAACAACATAGTGCCCCATTAAACAGAATATTTAGCGTTCGATTGAACAGACTGTTGAACTGTTAAATCAAAGTTTGGGTTCTTTGTTGTTCCTTTGTGGAAGAATTACCTCAAGAGGCAATAGTCCAATAGTATAGCTCCTGTAGTGTCAGCCGTACACTTTCTGAATTCAAGGTCTCGTCCACAGCTAACTGAACAATGAGCTCATTATCTAGCGAGTGTTGGGTGTTCTCTCCGTCTACCTGTCACATTAAATGTGTGGTGATGGAGCCCTCGATGACTTGCCAGCAACAACTCAATGTCTTTGTGGAGGTGATAAAAGCATAATTTATTTCTGTCCCAGCCCAACAGCAGAGAGGGACATCTCTCCTCTCTCGATGGCTAATAATACTAATGAGCCATATGACCAGAAGTCTCCCACCCCTGGCCTTCACTTCAACATGATTGAATACCATAAACAAGCCCCGCGCTGTCGGTATTTTGGGTCGGTCTTAAACAGTTTAGAGCCATCATCTCCTGGGGGTAATTTTCAAGGCCTGTGCTTTGATTGATTCAAAAAAGATCACAATCAAGGTCAGAGTGCATTAAAACGTTTAGTAATGCATATTATTTACTGACCAAGTTGTGATTCTAGAGCTGCAAATAATTATTTTTATTAATTGTTAGTCTGAAGATTTTTTTCACAATAAATCAGTTTAATAGTTTGGTCTATAAAATGTCTGCTGGTGACTTGTTTTGTTTTCATACCAGCAGTCAAAAAAACACACAGCTAATTAGCTCCTGATTGGGAGCACCAGAACCGGAGCCAAGCGATTGGACATATTAAGAGACAAGAAGGGTCAGGGCTAGCTGATTAGCATGCTAACTTCAGTGGATGTCTCTGCCACAAAATAGATGTTTTTGACGTAACATTAAAACTTCTGTTGATATCTTTTTGAAAGTTTTGAACTAAAATTCTTACAAATTGTACCTTTAAAGGCCCTATTTGTAAGAAAAGTTTATTTTTGTGTCCCAACTTGTCAAATACTGGGATTGTAGGACGGGTCAGCCACCATCCCAATGTGTCAATATTTAACCAGTTGGGATTAAGATTCAAAAATCACCTTTTCTCACAAATTGGACCTTTACGAAAAGTTACATGCTGAGACTTTTTCTGGTTTGAATGGGGTTTTATACAGGTTTTACTCAGGTTAAACAAACAAAAGTTAATTAGTGACCTTGAGATTCTCTGAGGTTTTCTTACCCTTGGACAGAGCCAAGCCAAGCTGTTCCCCCCTGGTTCCAGTCATTATGCTAAGCAAAGCTAACCAGCTGCTGCTCTGGTGTAGCCTACCAAACGGTATTCTCAATGCATATTAACATTACGACAATACTCAGATCATAACTCATGCCACTAACAGTAAAATGAAAATAAAACATCTGGATGATTGTTGTAGTACCATGATTGAATTGTGCTGCATCTGTCCCGTGCAGGACGACCCATTCAAAGGCCAAGGCAGATGCAGCTGAACAGGCCGCTCAGGCCTCCAACAGTGAGTCCAGCATCGCCAGACTGGTGGCCAAAGAGCTCTCCCCTACCTTCTACCAGCCAGGTCAGTGGACTTCTCATCCAAGAGGAATACTGCAAAATGGATGATAGCATGCAAAAACCTCCGGGCTATTAAACACACTGTTACCTCTGTGAAATAGGACAATACAGTGTGGGAACAAAGACTTAATGACTCAAAGCACAGATTTATTCAAGCAGCTACTCTCACCTGAAATTGGATGTCATGAATTATTTATCTTGTATAGTTGGAGTTCATTTTTACCATCTTACTCAAATTACATAAATGCACACCGCAGACAAATCCTCTTTATATTTGTGGCATCAATATGAATAGCACACACATATCAATGTTTTTGTTTAGCTGGTGCAGAGATTGTACGACATTAACAAGAGTTTCTTATTTACTGCGTGACATTTTTTAAAGGAGACGGCAAATATAAACTGATAACTGCTCACCACTCATCTAGTTTATAATGTGTCCCTGTACATACCTCCAGCTTGAGCCGGTGGATCCTTGGCTGAGGCTCCCCACAAGGGTAGACGCATTTGAATGTCTAAAAAAGGAACATCTTATTGGGTCGAAGGGGTCGTATCAGTTTCATCGCGGGTCTGGCGACACGCACTTACATTTACAGGAAAGCAGCCCAGTCATTTAGGAGCTGCTTGCTTTTTTTCTCTCTTTCAAAAAACAGAAAGTCATCCAGCTTTCTGAGCGGCTGCCAGAATTGTCTCTGACTAATACTACAAATGGACAAGGCCTGGCTGAGTCCTGCTTTGCATTCTTCCATGAAAGATCTCTCACCAAGGAGACAACAACACAGAAATACAGTGTCAGCGTGTGCACCATCTGTTACGTTTGTACCAGAAAAACAGCCCTTTAGCCTCAAAATTTTGAGGAAAAGTCTGGTGATATTATGCATTATATCTTCATTAGAAACAAATAGCCTTGGGGCTGACAGCCAACTATCAGCTGAACTAGGGAGGGATGAACTATAATGCAATGTTGATTTTGGTCTTTTTATGAGGTTTGTTGCCATTATGTTAAAATAGTTTTATCCTTTCATATTAAAGGTCAAGTTCACACACAAATAAAAATGCAGTCATTATCTACTCACCCTCATGCCGATGGAAAGTTGGTGGAAGTTTCATAGTCCGCAAAACATTTTGAGAATGCTGCTACATTGTTTAGCTGTGAAGCTCCAGACATTTTTTGTGGACTACGAAACTTTCCATCAGCATGAGGGTGAGTAGATAACTGAATTTTAATTTTAGGGTGAACTTATCTTTTAAGAAGCTCCCCTCCTCTTTGACATAAACATTTTCACTTGTGTTTTTTTTTTTTTCTCTGGCATTTTCCCACCTTTTTCTCTTGGAAACATGAGCAAAAACAACCAACTTCTGAATGAACACATGCATTGATGTTGAGAATTATTATTATTGCCTGTAACAGCCTCTGGAAGCATAATTATAAAGTTGCCTTCAAAGATGTAAAATCTCTCCTCCTGTAGCTATTTCCTGGTGTTTTAATCATAGGTAGTTAATCTGGTTGAAGGATAGCAGGGGATTAGAAAGAGAGTTTCTTAAATTTAGTCTTGTAGTTATTTCTTAGTATAATTAAATATAATTTGCCTTGCAGGGGGAGAGTGAAAAGAGAGCACCATGACAACAATGTTACCTAGATAATATTTTTTCCATGATAGTGACATCAATAAAGCCAGAGAACAGTGCTTATCATTGCTTTTAATATGTTGAGTCTGTAAACACTAATATACTGGTTGAACTGGTCGCACACAGGTCCTGAGTATCTGAAGAAGAGAGTGTTACAGGAGGTCGTGGACGGCAGTGAGAACACAGACATTGTACTGCACGAGCCGCTGCTGGCGGAGGAGGAGCCCCTGCCCACACCGCCGGAGAGCCCACTCATGAATGAACTGGACAGCCTCATGCCTGGCTCATCCCCAGGCCGCACCCCCTCCCCCAGCCCAGGCATCATCAGCAAGGAAGACCCCAAACTCCTCAGTCCAGGAAGCTGGAATGAAGACAAAAGCAGTAAAGGTGGTGGTAGTAAGGGTGGCAGTAAACCCAACAGCAAGCCCAATAGTCGCCCCACTACCCCTTCAACTTCTGTTTCTGCTCCCGCCTCGGCTGCACCTGAGGGCGGAGGGGCCCCCAGCAGCCGTGGCCCCTCTCGCACCCCCAGTCGTCAGAGCAACAAGATCGAGCAGGGCTCTGACCTGGAGATCAAGCCCCTGCAGAAGTTTGACTCTGAGGTTATAGCTCCAGACGTCGCTTCTGCCGCTGCTGCTGCTGCTGCTGCCCCCGTAAGAAATAGCCTCATCGCTCCAGATGAAGACGCACCACGCCCCGCCTCCAAAGTATCCGCAAAAGCTGTCACCCCCGAGCCTAAACCCGTCGAGGTCAAACCTGAAAGAGCTCCATCAGTCCACGAGCGAGTGCCGTCGGTCTCTGAGAACAAAGTGGAGTCCAGGGAGGTGAGCAGGCCTTCCAGCAAAGCAGAGACGACAAAGCCATTACCGAAATGGCAACCCAGCCCAGCTCCGTCCCCGAAACCAGCACCCAGTCGTGAACCTAAAACAGTACCAAAGCAAGTGGAAGCCAAACCCATCGTCGCCAAACCAGCCCAGAAGGTGGATTCCAGAGCAGAAGTCAGACTGAAGTCTGTGGTGTCAAACTCAAGCAACGCGTTGTCTGCAGAGTCTTTGGAGCTGGAGGTAAGACAGTAAATATACACACTGACTCACATTAGATTATTTTTAGACATGTTAGCAGCGAGTCTATAGGGTGTCAGTCTGTCAGTCAGTCCACCACTTTTGTCCAGACGAAAATATCTCAACAACTATTTGACAGATTGCCGCGACATTTTCAGACATTCGTGGTCCAAAGAGGAAGAATCCTACTGACATTGTTGATCCCCTGACTTTGTGATGTGATGGCTTGTAGCAAAAGTTCTTCCTTTACATGACATGGACAACATGTGGTCTGTTGATTTAACAGGGCTTTCTTTTTATACAGTGTTGTCTAGAGTGTTAATATTTAAAGGATACATTCACCCAAAAATAAAAATTCAGTCATTATCTACTTCAGGTGAAGTTCTTGAAGAGCTTCAGAGAAAAACAGCATTGCAGCATTCTCCTAAACAACTGAAGTATATGGGGACTTAAAAGGTAAAAAAAAAAGTTCATGAAGCATAATCCTCTCCAAAAGCCCTTAAGATGAAATCTTCACTGTAGCTGCTAAACTAAAAGCGTTTGTGCGCACCCTGTCTGAAGTGGGTGTCTTTTCAAATCAGTTTGGGATCTTAGAGCCATTTTATTTGTTTTTTTATTTTACTTCGGTTGTTAAGGAAAATGCTGCAACGCTGTTATGCTGTGAAGAAATGTTTTGTAGACTATGAAACTTCACCTAACTTTCAGCATGAGGGTGAGTCGATGATGTCTGAATTTTCATTTCTGAGTGAACATATCCTGTCAGGGTTCGTTAAGTTAAATTGGTTAAAGCCACATGAGTACAAGTTGTTAAATTTCCTACTAATGATTTGGTTTTAAAAAATATTAAAGTAATAAACTGACATATTGGGAAATATGCTGATTTGGTTTCTAACCAAGAGTCTCCCAGCACCTTTAAAGCTCACAGAGAAGATGAAACGAGTTAATTAGTGAGCTTTTGAGGTGCCGGAAAACAGATTTCTTTTGAACCTTTTGACAGAGCCTGGCGAGCTGTTTCCCCTTGCTCCCAGCCATTATACTAAGCTATGGAAAGACATGAGAGTGGTATCAAAAAAGCATATTTCCCAAAATGTTTAACTATTCCTTCAAGTAGTAATTTTAATTCTTCACATATAAGATATGACCTCATATCCCATTTGTTCCTGTCTTTCCAGGGCCCAAACACCATCATGATCTGCATGGTTATCCTGCTCAACATCGGCCTGGCCATTCTCTTCGTACACATTTTGTCATGAGATACTGTCCGCCTCCTCAGGTAGTAAAATATACAAATTCAGTGAACTCTGCCCTTCTTGTAGGTGAGTGAAAGAAGCCCACTAAAAAAATAACAAATTCTATGCTGCAGGTCACCAGCAGTGTTGGAGAGAGATGGCCTGCCTCCTCCTCAGTTAGGACCGGAGATCAACCGCATCGACCGCTGAGGAGAAAAAGAAGCCTCATGCAGACAGCCGCAGCTCCTCTTAAGGTTTTTGTTGGTGTGACTGTGTGAGGCTCTGTGAAGCTCCTCTCTTTCCAGAGGTTTGACAAACTGAAGGACATTGAACGACTGAAAGGATTCAGTACATCTGAATATGATGGTGTTGGTGTGATGAAGTCGGGGCTGGATGGTTAGAGTATGTTCTCAGTACTGGAGAAGCAGGGTGGCACTGAAGAAGTCTCGATCCAACTTCGTCACAGTGTGTCACAGGTGTGTCAACATTTTACAAAAGGGCTTTTAACTCAACAGTGGCTGACTCTCACAACACCGAGTCAGGCAGATCGGACAAACTCAGTAGTTCATTATGTTTTGTCACAAGATATGTTTGCTTGTCATATGTAATCACCGGCTGAAGGAATGTTAAAAACATCCAGACTGAATATTCTCTCCACTTAAAAACTTGATTGTTGAGACACAACTGCAGCAGACGTGTGAAAGATTAGCGTGATAACTGTTGAAAATCATTGTTTTAATTATCTGCAAAGTGGTTAAAAAGCTGAAGTAGATTCATTAAGTAGGAGTATGAAATGTTTTCTCCAGAAAACACTGTAAAGCCAATATTGTTCTCTTCTTGTTGCTCTTCATACTCCATTACGAGTTACATTTCGGCTAATTACATCCTGCAAAAATCTGTATCTGAGACTGTGGTGTACTACACTGTGAAATTTTCTATTTTCACTTGGATTTATATGCATTTGTTGTCATTCTGCTGCTTTGGTTTTGGAGGTGATAAACCAAATAGAGAAAGAAAATAGGAAGCTTATGAGTGTCACTGCTATTGTGTCCGTACTGTATGTTCCTCCTCAATGCTGTATAGCACCCAGGTGGTTTTAAATGAGAGTTGTGTATGTTTTGCGATAGGATAAGCGATCAGAAAAAGGAGGCTGGGATTTTTTCCTGTTTAAAACAATCTCTGTATGTTGTAATAAGGTTGCTCAAGCTACAGATTTATATTAATACAATATTAGCAGCAGGAAGTGGGTTTGGATGATGTGTTTGCCTGTGTAGGGTTCATGGATTCATGTATGTTTCAACATAGAACACTGTCCACACTCTTCCACTGCATTATATTCAGGGCCTGTTGTGCTTCAGAGCCAATTATGAGTTCAACTTTTGTACGCATGTGGGCACTTTGTGTGTATGTGTCTGTATTTTGTACCGTTTTGAAGTGCACATCTTTTCAGAATTCAAAATATTCTGTCGCAGGATTTTTTTTGTCAGAGGGAAAATGCAAACCTAAATTTATTTATTTCCCAAAGGAGTCAGAATACCTTGTGATTGTGAGATGGAGAAAAAAATAGAGAATGATTCTTAACTCCAGGTCTTACATTGAGAAGAGCACTCTCCAGATGTGCCTTTTAATATTTCTTCCCCGCTCTTTTATCCATCAATATATGGGTTTTCAGAGGTTTTTTAGCTGAAATTGTTTTAACACACAGTGCACTGCTTGTGCATCGTTTTCATGCCAAAATAGAAAATCTACAAAATAAAACTGTATATGTGGAATACATTTTGGGTGGATAGTTTATCCTTAGTAACAGAAACAAATTGGCAGATGAACTCAACGCTATGTGCAATAAACAGTATTCATGTAGGAGCCATATTGTTTTGTCTGTTTTAGTGCATTTAATGAAATCAAATAACATTGCTGAATTTGAGGAAGAGCATTTGTGTAGCCAAACCTGGTCAAAATGAACAAAGCTGAAATTAAATAAAAACCTTTTACAACATGTGTGTTTAATGTTTTGGTTAAAGCTCTTCTGTATGCATCTTCACCTCTTTCCCCGTATTATGGTTCTTCTAAATTTTGCTTTATAGGTTCCTAAATTTATTCCATGATTTTCATACAATACCATTCATTATCCAGAAGAAATCCAGACTAGCAACAGAAGAACTAAGTATTTTTAAACGCCACCTGTCTGCCAGCAAGAGACCCCTCCCCCACCACCCATCCCTCCCTTGGGCCAAAGTGAATACCACACCCTATTTTAAACCAAACCAGGGTTAGGCCTCAGTTCTCATGTAAAACACACCTAAAATAAGTCAATCTGAGATTTGCAAATGGAGCACTAACAACACCTGAAAGTGTAAAAGTAATTTATTTTTTAAACTACAGGTTAATGTAGTTTCCCTACTTTGGCATAGTGTGGAGCTGAAACATTTGTTGAACAGCACTGCCCCCAAGTGACTAAACTGCAGCATTAAATTCTCACTGTTGCTGTGTGGAGAGAGTGTATTAAAGAGTGTAAACAATAGTGAACTCAAGCAGATTTTATTCTTTACATTAAAAAGAAAAGAGGCACAGATCAGAGCTCAATACAAGGGAATGCCTGTTTAATATTCTTCTCCTTCATCATCCTCCTCTCCCAGACTGTCGGCTCCAACCTCCTCATAGTCCTTCTCCAGAGCGGCCATGTCCTCTCTGGCCTCGGAGAACTCTCCCTCCTCCATACCCTCACCCACATACCAGTGAACGAACGCACGCTTAGCATACATCAGATCAAACTTGTGGTCGAGCCGAGCCCAGGCCTCTGCAATAGCGGTGGTGTTGCTCAGCATGCACACAGCCCTCTGGACCTTGGCCAGGTCTCCACCAGGAACTACAGTGGGCGGCTGGTAGTTGATGCCAACCTTGAAACCGGTGGGGCACCAGTCCACAAACTGGATGGAACGCTTGGTTTTGATGGTGGCAATGGCAGCATTCACATCTTTGGGCACCACATCACCACGATACAAGAGGCAGCAAGCCATGTACTTGCCGTGGCGAGGGTCGCATTTCACCATCTGATTGGCTGGCTCGAAGCAGGCGTTGGTGATTTCTGACACGGTAAGCTGCTCATGGTAAGCCTTCTCAGCAGAGATGACAGGGGCATAGGTGGCCAGAGGGAAGTGGATACGAGGATATGGCACCAAGTTGGTCTGGAACTCTGTCAGATCAACATTGAGGGCACCATCGAAACGAAGGGAGGCAGTGATGGAGGACACAATCTGACTCATCAACCTGTTCAGGTTGGTGTAACTGGGACGCTCGATATCGAGGTTCCTACGGCAGATATCGTAGATGGCCTCGTTATCTACCATGAAGGCACAGTCGGAGTGCTCCAGGGTGGTGTGGGTGGTGAGAATGGCATTGTAGGGCTCCACCACAGCGGTGGATACCTGGGGAGCGGGGTAGATGGAGAACTCCAGCTTGGACTTCTTGCCGTAGTCGACAGACAGACGCTCCATCAGCAGGGAGGTGAAACCAGAACCGGTGCCACCTCCGAAGCTGTGGAAAACCAGGAAGCCCTGAAGGCCAGTGCACTGGTCAGCCTGAGGACAGAGAGAGACAATGATCACATATGAGATAGAGTTATGTCATTTCATTAGATATTCTGGAGTCAAATTTGCAATTAACTTGTTCTGCTCTGATTTTACCCACCAGTTTGCGGATCCTGTCCAGCACCAGGTCGATGACCTCTTTGCCAATGGTGTAGTGTCCACGGGCGTAGTTGTTGGCAGCATCCTCCTTGCCGGTGATCAGCTGCTCAGGGTGGAACAGCTGGCGATAGGTACCAGAGCGCACTTCATCTAAAATGGAGGAGAAGAAAAAAAGCAAAAAAACCAGACATTGCATCAGAGTGGTTTACAATTATTAGGCATTTCCTAAATTAATGCTCATATAGGAGGAGTCACACTTACCGATGACAGTGGGCTCCAGGTCCACAAAAACAGCTCTGGGGACGTGCTTTCCAGCTCCAGTCTCACTGAAGAAGGTGTTGAAGGAATCATCTCCTCCTCCACGGGGCTTGTCACTGGGCATCCGTCCGTCCGGCTGGATCCCATGTTCCAGGCAGTAAAGCTCCCAGCAGGCGTTGCCAATCTGGACACCAGCCTGACCAACGTGCACTGAGATACACTCACGCTGTGGAAGGGGGAAAAAAGACAGGAAATTATAATAAAAATACGCCAGACCGTTTAAAAGGCTGTCTGAATAAGTTCTAGTAGAAATTGTAACTAATCAGACACTGAAGGCTACTCATCACATGTTGAGGACTTCTCTACAGCTAGTGCAAGATCTGAGGAGGAAAAAGGCTCTTTTGTAGAGAACCAGACACCAGATCATCATGACTAATCCTATCACCTGATGACATGTTGCAGTCTGTTAACCTGTGAACAGAACACCCTACAGAAAACAATATATCACAAAGAGGCTGATTATTCAGACTCACGTGCTTAAAGAAAAAAGAAAATCATGTGATGAGAACAAAACAATCCCCATCAAAGTTCTGTGGTACAACAAAACAAACACACCTGTAGTTAAAGATTTATATTCAAAAAGGTAGCAGACCTCGACAATATACCGCATAAAATATCAAATATGTTAGTGAATAGGTTTTGTTTGAAAAGCCTGCGGTTGCAGTGTCATAAAGGCCAAGCCCCTTCAAACAGGCGGTAAAGAGAGGAATGTTTCAGGCTGAGAGCACATTGACCTCCGACGCCGGGATAAACCAGAAACTGTCAGCCCGACTGAGCGTTTGAACAGTGAACAATTTCTGGGCTGCGCCCTGTCGAGTGACACATTTATCACCGAAGTTACAGTCAAAACGACCCCTTAAAGACGCAGTTTAGCCGTCTTCCATCTTAACTTGTTCTTTCCAATCAAGACTAAATTTTAGGCCGTAAACGCTGCTTCTTTCAGTTGGGCTGCCACACCATGACCCACTTTATAGATTTGAAAATGTCCTGAAATTAACACATTATAACGAAAGAAAACATATTTTCATACTCACCATGTTTCCTGAAGCTGTTAAATTTGTAGTTTAGCTTAACAAAGTGGAAGAGACTACGTTATCTCTTACAGTCCGGCCGTAATGAGTCCTTTGTAAGAAGTAACTGCGGAGGTAATGGCGGGCGGGGCTTTTTATACTGTCTAACCGGCGGAAATGTGCTGATAAATCCGATTGGTTGCCAGAGTCACATGGGGGATTCCTATTGGCCAAAAGGAAGCCGTCAGCTTCCGCGATGACATGACACGAGTTCTGTGCGTGTCAGTAACAGACAGTGTGCTGTGTTCAGACAGGAAATGAATGTCTTTTAAAGGGATGTTTTATAACGAGGTGAAGTAAGTTTTAGGTCTGATATTGGACGGACATTCACTCTGGAGACTCCCAGCGGCGTCTCTTCCTCAGTTTCACCCACTGTTAGCAGCAGGAGGGCGGTTAGCTCGCCTCCCGGAACATCGCACTACGCAGGAGGCTGATTTAGGGACCATCAATAAATGACCCTACTGTTTGTGTGATTTACACAAAAACAATGTTTCTTCATGCTGACTTGATGATACTAGTGAAAATTATGATTTTAAAAAAATAATGCCCATCTCATTTCATGTAGCACACTTATTTTGATTGCTAAAGTGTTATGTATTTATTTTGTTTCAATAGCTTCCATGTCAAATGACCCACTGACTCCAAACTAATGCCGAATTGTATTACTAAATGGGACAAATAAGACACACCTGTTTTTATTATATTTCACTGCTTCTTCTATTTTATATGAATATTTATTATGAAAATTCAGCATTTCATAATGGGGAGTGACTAAGTGCATTTACTCGAGTACTGTACTGATATACAATTTTGAGGTTCTTGTACTTTACTTGAGTATTTCCATTTTCCACTACTGTATACTTCCACTTCATCATATTTTAGATGCAAATATCGCACCTTTGTTACACTATATTTATCCAATAACCTGTTACTTTGCAGATTGCAGGCTACTCAGAGCCACAGATGCACATCTTTAAAAGTATTTATTGTATCAGCAATATCAAATAAACACAAAAATGTAATATTAAATTATATCTGTGGTATAAATAAGCCTACATGTTGTTTCAATTAAAACATGTCTACTTCAGAAGTCAAAGTCACAGAGAAATGGCCTAAAATAGAAAAGGAGGAAAAAGCAAATGGAGGTACAATACAAAGACTGCAATGCCAAGAATGAAGCTTTATGGGATTTATTCAGTCCTAAAACCATTGAAATATTATTTTTTCTAACAATGGCAGATACAAGTTAATCACAGAGAACATTACATGTGAAAAACACATACCATTACACATGTAAAAAACACAAGGAGAACATTACACATGTAAATGAAAAAGGTTTTATTAATTATTCAGGAACTACACTTTCAAGTTTAATTTACTTCGTAAGCCTACTCCTCTCCTTCTTCCTCATCCTCGCCCTCAACGGAGTCAACTCCAACCTCCTCATAATCTTTCTCCAGAGCTGCCATGTCCTCTCTGGCCTCAGAGAACTCTCCCTCCTCCATACCCTCACCCACATACCAGTGCACAAAGGCACGCTTAGCATACATCAGATCAAATTTGTGGTTGAGTCGAGCCCAGGCCTCGGCAATAGCGGTGGTGTTGCTCAGCATGCACACAGCCCTCTGGACCTTGGACAGGTCTCCACCAGGAACTACAGTGGGTGGCTGGTAGTTAATGCCAACCTTGAAACCAGTGGGGCACCAGTCCACAAACTGGATGGAACGCTTGGTTTTAATGGTGGCAATGGCAGCATTCACATCTTTGGGCACCACATCACCACGGTACAAGAGGCAGCAAGCCATGTACTTGCCGTGGCGAGGGTCACATTTCACCAACTGATTGGCTGGCTCGAAGCAGGCGTTGGTGATTTCGGCCACTGAGAGCTGCTCATGGTAAGCCTTCTCAGCAGAGATGACAGGGGCATAGGTGGCCAGAGGGAAGTGGATACGGGGATATGGCACCAAGTTGGTCTGGAACTCTGTCAGATCAACATTGAGGGCACCATCGAAACGAAGGGAGGCAGTGATGGAGGACACAATCTGACTGATCAACCTGTTCAGGTTAGTGTAACTGGGACGCTCGATATCGAGGTTCCTACGACAGATATCGTAGATGGCCTCGTTATCTACCATGAAAGCACAGTCAGAGTGCTCCAGGGTGGTGTGGGTGGTGAGAATGGCGTTGTAGGGCTCCACTACAGCAGTGGACACCTGGGGAGCGGGGTAGATGGAGAACTCCAGCTTGGACTTCTTGCCATAGTCGACAGACAGACGCTCCATCAGCAGGGAGGTGAAACCAGAGCCGGTGCCACCGCCGAAGCTGTGGAAAACCAGGAAGCCCTGAAGGCCAGTGCACTGGTCAGCCTGAGGACAGAGAGACAATGATCACATACGAGATTGAGTTATGTCATTTAATTGAATATTCTGGAGTCAAATTTGCAATTAACTTCAGCTCTGATTTTACCCACCAGTTTGCGGATCCTGTCCAGAACCATGTCGATGATCTCTTTACCGATGGTGTAGTGTCCACGGGCGTAGTTGTTGGCAGCATCCTCCTTGCCAGTGATCAGCTGCTCAGGGTGGAACAGCTGGCGGTAGGTACCAGAGCGCACCTCATCTAAAAGGAGACAAAAACAGAGATTGTATCAGATTGGTTTACAATTATCAGATATTTCCTAAATTAATGCTCATATAGGAGGAGTCACACTTACCGATGACAGTGGGCTCCAGGTCCACAAAAACGGCTCTGGGGACGTGCTTTCCAGCTCCAGTCTCACTGAAGAAGGTGTTGAAGGAGTCATCTCCTCCTCCACTGGTCTTGTCACTGGGCATCTGTCCGTCAGGCTGGATCCCATGTTCCAGGCAGTAAAGCTCCCAGCAGGCGTTGCCAATCTGGACACCAGCCTGACCGACGTGGATGGAGATACACTCACGCTGTGGAAGGGGAAAAAATTATAGGAAATTATAATAAGAATAAAAAGGCCAGGCCTCTTCAAACAGGCGTTAAAAAGAGGGATGTTTCAAGCTGAGAGCACATTGACCTTCGACAAGATGATAAACCAGAATCTGTCAGCCCGACTGAGCTTTTGAACAATGAACAATTTCTGGGCGGCGCCCTGTCGAGTAATCACCAAATTTACAATCAAAACGACCCCTTGAAGACGAAATTTAACCGTCCTCCATCTTGACGTATTCTTTCCAATCAAAAAAAAAAAATTGTAGACTGCTTCTTTCAGTTGATAACGGTTTAAGCTGGGCTGCCAATTGATGACCCATTTTATAGATTTGAAAATGTCCTAAAATCAACACAATATAACATTATATATAAGAAATAATATTTTCATACTCACCATGTTTCCTGAACGTGATAGGGTTGTTTTTTTAGATTAACAAATTGGAAGAGACTACGTTATCTCTTACAAGTGCGACCGTGATGAGTCCTTTGTAAGAAGTAACTGCAGCGCTAATGGCGGGCGGGGCCTTTTACACTGTCTGACCGGCGAAAATGTGCTGATGAATCCGATTGGTTGCCAGAGTCACATGGAGGATTCCTATTGGCTAAAAGGAAACAATCGTCTTCCGCGATGAAATGGCACTTGTTCTGTGCTGGTCAGTAACAGACAGTGTGCTGTGTTCAGAAAGGGCGTGAATAGCGTTTTAAAGGGATGTTTTATAACGAGGGGAAGTTGGCTTTAGGTCGGATATTGGACAGACATTCACTCTGGAGACTCCCAGCGGCGTCTCTTCCTCAGTTTCACCCAGTGTTGGCAGCAGCAGGGCGGTTTGCTCGCCTCCCAGAACATCGCACTGCGGAGGAGGCTGATTTAGGGACCATCAATAAATGACCCTATTGTTTGTTTGATTTACACAAAAACAATGGTTCTTCATGCTGACTTGATGATATTAGTGAAAATTATGATTTAAAAAAAATATACTAAATAATTTCATGTAGCACACTTATTTTGATTGCTAATGTGTTATGTATTTATTTTGCAAAAATATTTTTTTTCAACAGCTTCCATGTTAAATGACCCAGTGACTCCAAACTAATGCCGAATTGTATTACTAAATGGGACAAATAAGACACACCTGTTTTTATTACATTTTACTGCTTCTTCTATTTTATATGAATATTTATTATGAAAATTCAGCATTTCATAATGGGGAGTGACTAAGTGCATTTCCTCGAGTACTGTACTGAAGTACAATTTTGAGGTTCTTGTACTTTACTAGAGTATTTCCATTTTCCACTTCTGTATACTTCCACTTCATCATATTTTAGATGCAAATATTGCACCTTTATTACACTATATTTATCCGATAACTTTAGTTACTTTGCAGATTGCAGGCTGCATCAGAGCCACAGTTGCACATCTTTAAATGTATTTATTGTATCAGCAATCTGTTTAAAATAAACACCGATTCTAATAATCACAAAAATGCTGCATATCGGATTCAATAATGGAACAAGCCGACAATCGATCGACCTCTAGTATGCAGTATATAGCCTATATACATGAAGAGTTCAGTTGCAAAAACAGATAAAGAGAGTGTTACAACTGACACTTTGCATAGAGCCGCTTCCAGATCTAAAATCCGTGTTTGTGCAAAACCCGAGGTCGCCTACTGGAAACTGGGTCAAAGTTAATGCTTTCTGGCAGGAACCGCTGAGCGTTGCTGCGGTCTCTTTGAGCGAATCAGCGCAGCGCATTTAGACCACGTGATACAAAGATGGCGGCGCCAGCGTCCGTAGCAACCGGAGTCCGAATGGGAGTTTTCCGGGTTTAAACTGCTGGACTTCGTGAATATAAGCGTGGATAACTTTGACGAAACGCTACGTTGTCCGATGAGGAGGTAATAAACCGAATCCTGTGTTCGTGCACATGGACATCACGCCAGTTGAACGTAGGAGACCAAAAGTGGCCAGTCCATCACAACAAAAGACAAGGGACAGGAGAAGATCCCAGTCTGCAAGTCATCGTTTAGGAGCACTTACACTTCACTTAATGCCTTTGATTATGTCCAGGATAGTTTTCTGATTGTCTGCATGCACTGTCTGCATTTTTCTCGGACCTCAGTCCTAATGTTAGTTCATTATTTTCCATTTTTCTCTTGTTGATTGAAATTATTAGCTAAAAAAATCGACTTTTTATCTCATAATTGTGACTTATTATCCCACAATATTACTCACTATCTCATAATTTCGATTTACTAACTCATAATTATGACTTACACCATGGGATTTTTTTTTTTTTTTTTTAATCAAGGGTAAGTTTTCTTTAACTGGTGGAAACTGGCTGGATCTCAGGCTCTCCTGGGGGGGAAAAGAGCATTACTCTTAGTGAATAAATAAACTGTTAAAAACAATTGCACAGTTTATTCCATCACAGACAGGGAGCCAGTCCACACACACATTTCACACTACTACTTCCACTTTCAGTCTTGATGTGACAAAGACTACACCCCTCTGTACTGTTAGAAAGGAAATTGAAACCAATCACACCCACCACAGTTTTGTTATGAGGCAACTCTATTATCATAATAGTAATAGCTTACATAACTAAAGGCTAGTTTGTTGATGACTAGTTGTTAGAAAATAAAGCTTTTAATTGATGGATAGCTTTGCGAGTGTGTTGATACATTTTATTCTGTAATTCCAGGTGTCAAGAAAGACATCTGCAACATTGCGAAGTACTGGATGCACTGGATGTCGGCCGGGCTCAGAAAACAGAGGAAAGAGCAGCCAGGAGAGAGGTCATGAGAGATCACATTAAAACGTTCACTTGTAGGGCCAACCATTAGGCATTATATGAGTATAAAGACCTGAGGCTTTTCTTAGATTTGTGCTATGGGCAGAACAAGAGCATTAGTTTATCAGCTATGCTTTTTGCACTGAGGAAGAGAAACAATTCAAAGAACTGAGAATGGAGTATGCCTTTCCAGTCCGCACCGCCTGACCGTGTCTTCAGTCGTTTGGAGCAAGAGATTAGGAAAAAGGACACTTTACTGCTGCCATCAGAATACCTGGAAATTGTGCCCAAACATGAGAATGTCCATGTGTATGGAGAACACTGGCAATGCTATGACTTTAAAGCTGCAGCAGCTAAACACTGTTCCTCCACTCAATCATTTAAAATCAGTGGTCAACGGTGACAGGGTTGCTTTGAGCAGCTGCACAGTGGTGACTTCTGTTACCATGCTCTTTTGAAGCGTGGCAAGATGAGGATGCTTTGGCTGATGTGGGATGTAATGTTGGCAGACAGGACTTGGGAGGAAAGCAGTGGTGAGGGGGAATAAACTAATCTGATGAACTGATAAAAATTAGTTGAGCTAAAGTTCTTCTTCTTTACTATTAGTGGAATAATGAATGGAGTAATACTGAAGCCTTAAGAATACTAACATTAAATACCGAGCAGTACTGAACACTGTGCAATATTGACTATTGAATGTGGAATACTGCAAAATAACTCTGTTTTTTACAGCTAAGTGCAGTTCATGGTTTATTTTTCAGATTTCTGTAAGCAGTTTATCTGCAGTTAGTCTGAACTTTACCTGCTTGTGTTATGATAAATGAAATTACTCTTGGCATTAGAAGAGGCACAGAGCCATTATATGGCCCCTTTAAATGGTGAAACATGAATTTTGGAGTTTAAGTGGGAAAAAAATCTATTTTTAATAAAGTTTAAATTTTTAAGATACCTCTATTTTGTGATGTCATTTCTACTTAGTCAAAGCCATCCATCTTGAATTTGATTGATATTACCTGGAGTAAACAATACAAAAAAAACAAGTTTTATGAAAATGTACATAAATAGAGTTATCTGCTTTTGCAAACAAACTCTTCACATGTAAATATATGTATAATTTACTTCTAATTGTACTTTTGACGCTTAACTATTGGTATGGGCGACTTTCACTTTCACAAAAGTCTTTCCTTTTACTCTAGCATGACTTCTGGGTACTTTATACAACACTGTACTCAAGTATGGTTTTCTGTACTTGACTACACTTGACTATTTAATTTTCTGCTGCTTTACTTCAACACCCCTACAATCCAGAGGCAGATAGTGTAGTCAGCCTTTTTTACCCCTCTTGGCCTATTTTTATTTGCTAAATGTAGCTATTAGCCAATTTGAGGAGTCACATGATTAATACAAAATACAGTAAACAAATGTATTAGAGGCTTATATAGGTTAAGATAAGTCATGATAAAAAAAGGTGATTGATCCCCAGAGGTACAGTCACAATCCACCCAGAAGAATATAAAGTAGCCTAATCAAAATCAGCCCCACTATCACCAGCTGTAGCATCAATGCATCAATAACTAGCCAACAATCCAAAACTGTAATAGACCTTTTTCAGAGAAGGCAACGCTACACAATGAGTAGCTTGCTTTTACTTTAGGTGACTGTATATTTTGGTGCTTCTGCTTCTGTAATTTTACCTACTGAACGTTTGATTGCATGACTGTCACTTGCAACACAGTATTTCTGCACTGTGGGCCTGCTGCTTCCCCCTTGGTGAAATATCTGAACTTAAAACTCAACCTGTTTTCATTGAATCAGTACATTTGAAAGTAACAGCTTGTAATGGCTCAATCTGTTGCAAACTAGATGATACCATTTTGTTCTCTGAACAATTCTTAGTTCCTAAGCTCTAGACACATATTTCACAATTTCAAACTTGTGTGAACTCATTTCTAACATCACCCATGCTGCCAAACTTGAAAAATCAACTCTTCTGTTAGTGTAGACTGTCTTATGATAGTTGGCTTTTTCTTCCAGGCTCAGTGATCTCACCATCACATCAAACTGCTTGATGACAAAATGAATTATGATTGCAGTTATGAATCCATGTCACAGTAATCTGCCCTAACCTGTTTAAGGTGAGCATCGCTTTGTCTTCCAATGCTACTAGCTGATGATGTCAGGGATTAGATAAACTTGAAATTGTGAAATACTGTGTGTATGAAGTTACGGAGCAAAGATTAATATCATGACCAGACATGGAACATGATGACATCTAGTATGCAAACTGAAACTACATGCTGTAACTTGCAAATTTCCTGATGCCAATGAAAAACCAGCTCCATAGGTGTCACACAAAGATAGATCACCTCGAAGTCACAGTACGAATATCTACCCATGAAATTAAACCAATAAAAGGAATATAACTGCCAGTGAAAAGTACAAAATAACTTTTAGATGTACAGAGCTAATTTTAGCAGTTCCTTTTATTTATCCATGTTTGTCACACCTTTAATGTGAGATCTGCACATGGTTTATCAAAAACATCTGATACTGTAAAAGTAATTTAGTAGTTACACTGCAGGCTGCTTGCAACAATTTCAAGTAGTTTGCCATTTCAGCATGATGTGGAGTTCAAACATCTGTTGAACAATACTGCCCCCAAGTGACTAAAGTGAGTGGCCAAACATTTCAGACCTCCGGAGTGTCAACCACATAAATGTACATATGTTGGGGCGAGATTATGATGATGACATTAAACACTAAGTATAATGCAAGCGGAGAAACTGTCCTTCTAGAACAAAGTGTCACTAAAAACTATACCGTCTAAAACTATATGTATATATGTGTGTGTAAATATATATATATTTATTTATATACACACACACATATATATCTACATATCTATAGATATATATGTTATGTATTTTGTTAGTATAGTATAGTAGTATATTTTCTGTAATAAACACAAGTTACAAACCAAAATGAAATGTTTGCTAAGAATTCATTGAAGGGGTATATCTAATTCAGAATGACGACACTAATGAGACTTGAGACTGTAATGTCAATATGGCATAAGTAAGCCTACATGTTGTTTTCATATTAACTTGTCTACTTTAGAAGTCAAAGTAACAGAGAAAGTGTCTTAAATCATAAAGTAAATGGAGTTACAAGACAAAGACTGCAAAGTGAAGAATTAAGCTTTGTGAGGTTTATTCAGTCCAAAAACCATTGAATTTTTTTCTTTTACAATGGCAGATACAAGGGAACACAAAGAGAACATTACACATGTAAATGCATGTTTCAGGAACTACACTTTCAACTTCAATTTACTTCCTAGGCCTACTCTTCTCCTTCTTCCTCATCCTCACCCTCGACTGAGTCGACTCCAACCTCCTCATAATCCTTCTCCAGAGCTGCCATGTCCTCTCTGGCCTCAGAGAACTCTCCCTCCTCCATACCCTCACCAACATACCAGTGCACAAAGGCACGCTTAGCGTACATCAGATCAAACTTGTGGTCGAGCCGAGCCCAGGCCTCTGCAATAGCGGTGGTGTTGCTCAGCATGCACACAGCCCTCTGGACCTTGGCCAGGTCTCCACCAGGAACTACAGTGGGTGGCTGGTAGTTGATGCCGACCTTGAAACCAGTGGGGCACCAGTCCACAAACTGGATGGTGCGCTTGGTTTTGATGGTAGCAATGGCAGCATTAACATCTTTGGGCACCACATCACCACGGTACAAGAGGCAGCAAGCCATGTACTTGCCGTGGCGAGGGTCGCATTTCACCAACTGATTGGCTGGCTCGAAGCAGGCGTTGGTGATTTCTGACACAGTAAGCTGCTCATGGTAAGCCTTCTCAGCAGAGATGACGGGGGCATAGGTGGCCAGAGGGAAGTGGATACGGGGATATGGCACCAAGTTGGTCTGGAACTCTGTCAGATCAACATTGAGGGCACCATCGAAACGAAGGGAGGCAGTGATGGAGGACACAATCTGACTGATCAACCTGTTCAGGTTAGTGTAACTGGGACGCTCAATGTCAAGGTTCCTACGACAGATATCGTAGATGGCCTCATTATCTACCATGAAAGCACAGTCAGAGTGCTCCAGGGTGGTGTGGGTGGTGAGAATGGCGTTGTAAGGCTCCACCACAGCGGTGGATACCTGGGGAGCGGGGTAGATGGAGAACTCCAGCTTGGACTTCTTGCCGTAGTCGACAGACAGACGCTCCATCAGCAGAGAGGTGAAACCAGAGCCGGTGCCACCGCCGAAGCTGTGGAAAACCAGGAAGCCCTGAAGGCCAGTGCACTGGTCAGCCTGAGGACAGAGAGAGACAATGATCACATATGAGTTAGAGTTATGTCATTTTATTTTATATTCTTGCAATTACATTATTTTGCTCTGATTTTACCCACCAGTTTGCGGATCCTGTCCAGCACCGTGTCAATGATCTCTTTGCCAATGGTGTAGTGTCCACGGGCGTAGTTGTTGGCAGCATCCTCCTTGCCAGTGATCAGCTGCTCAGGGTGGAACAGCTGGCGGTAGGTACCAGAGCGCACCTCATCTAAAAAGGAGACAAAAACAAAACAGACATTGTATTAGATTGGTTTACAATTATCAGATATTTTCTAAATTAATGCTCATTTAAGAGTCACACTTACCGATGACAGTGGGCTCCAGGTCCACAAAAACAGCTCTGGGGACGTGCTTTCCAGCTCCAGTCTCACTGAAGAAGGTGTTGAAGGAGTCATCTCCTCCTCCGATGGTCTTGTCACTGGGCATCTGTCCGTCCGGCTGGATCCCATGTTCCAGGCAGTAAAGCTCCCAGCAGGCGTTGCCAATCTGGACACCGGCCTGACCAACGTGCACTGAAATACACTCACGCTGTGGAAGGGGGAAAAATGATAGGGAATTTTAATAAAAATAAGCTGGACTGTCTGAAGAGTTATAGTAGGAATTGTAACTAATCAGAGACTGAAGGCTACTCGTCACATGTTGAGGACTTCTCTACAGCCAGTGCAATATCTGCAGAGGAAAAAGGCTCTTTTGTAGAGAACCAGACACCGGATCATCATGACTAACCCTATCACCTTATGACATGTACAGTCTGTTAACCTACAGAAAACAATATATCACAAAGAGGCTGATTATTCAGACTCTTGTGCTTGAAGAAAAAAGAAAATCATGTGATGAGAACAAAAAAATGTTTTTAAAAAAAATCACATTTCTGTGGTGCAACAAAACAAACACAGCTGTAGTTAAAGATTTTCATTCAAAAGTAGCAGACCTCGACAGTATACCGCATAAAATATCAATATAAAAGCCTGCGGTTGCAGTGTCATAAAGGCCTGGCCTCTTCAGACAGGCGGTGGAAAAGAGGGATGATTCAGGATGAGAGCTCATTGACCTTCGACAACAGGATAAACCCGAAAACTGTCAGCCCGACTGAGCTTCTTAACAATGAACAATTTCTGGGCTGCGCCCTGTCGAGTTACGCATTAATCACCAAATTTACAGTCAAAACGACCCCTTGAGACGAAGAATAACGGCCCTCCATCTTTACGTTTTCATTCAAAAAAAACAGAAAACATATTTTCATACTCACCATGTTTACTGAAGATGTTGGGTTTGTAGTTGAGATTAACAAAGAGGAACAGACTGTTATTTCTCACCGTTAGGCCTTTATGAGTCCTTTGTAAGAAGTAACTGCGGAGGTAATGGCGGGCGGGGCTTTTTATACTGTCTTAACCGGCCGGAATGTGCGCATAAATCTGATTGGTTGCCAGAGTCACATGGGGGATTCCTATTGGCTCAAACAAAATAGTCGTCTTCCGCGATGACATTTTTGATTTTTTTTTTTTCTTTATTGTTCAATATTCGATTACAGGGTGTGTTTCGGAAGGAGGCTGGGCAGGAATTGGAAAGAGGATGGAGCCATCCCCCGTCTCAGGATAGGACACACTGGGCTAAACCAGTGACTTAACAAAATTGTAAAGCATCCAACTGGCAGATGTGAAACATTGCGAACAATCTGAATCTGTAAAGCATGTCCTGTATGAAAGCACGGGCTATGAGGGAGAAAGGAGGGTACTGGCATCATCATTTAAAAGGAGCTGAAGGCAGTTTAACTATAGAAAATCTGATTGGAGACGCATTACAAGGGACATACAAACAGGACAACAAAGGATTTTCCATTCTTTATTTTCTTTAGTCTGCCAATCTACTACTCCACACTCCAGTCTGGTAGGTGGCGATAATGCACATTAAGCTGGTTTTCAAACCGCCATTCAAATCAAAAGAACATTATTATTGTTATTATTATTATTATTATTACTAGTCACATTTTCAAAGCTACAAATTGACACAGTATGGAAATATAAATAAAATAAGGAAAACAAAAGAATGTAAAAGAAATGTGAGAGTCGTAGTCGAGAAAATAAACAAGTCCAGTAAGGCAGCAAGTTTCAGGGCGTTTCTGTGTCTTACATGAAGAGACTTTGTAAATAGCTTGAGATCATTCTTCCATCTGTTGAACTGGGGTTTCACCTCCAAGTATTTGCATTCATGAATAAAATGCTTGCGCAACAAAATTATGTTAGTTATCAAGAAGTCCATGTTTTTCTCCTTCATCTATACTCCAGTTTTAGTTGACGTAACAGTCAGAGGGTGCAGTATTATATCTTTAGAAAGGAGCCATCTTTGAAATGCAGTCCAAAAGTCTTGTACAGGTTCACACTGGAAGAAAACTTGTTCTACAGTCTCAAGATCTCTCACAGAATCCACAACAGTTGTCCCAATTAAATCTCTCATGCATGAATTGGTTAGATGGATAGATGTTATTTAAAACATTTTAGTTACTTCCTTAGCCTTGGGTATGACTGGGTAAGATTCAGCCAGGACAAATGAATTAAAAAAAAAAAAAAAAAAAAGGTAATTAATGTACTAGTATATTAAAAGACAGTAAACAGTAGTGCAGTGATGAACATTTTAATAAACATAAACAAACATTAAAGATGCATGTCTGTTTAATACTCTTCTCCTTCATCATCCTCCTCCTCTCCCACACTATCAGCTCCAACCTCCTCATAATCCTTCTCCAGAGCGGCCATGTCCTCTCTGGCCTCGGAGAACTCTCCCTCCTCCATACCCTCACCAACATACCAGTGAACAAAGGCACGCTTAGCATACATCAGATCAAACTTGTGGTCGAGCCGAGCCCAGGCCTCTGCAATAGCGGTGGTGTTGCTCAGCATGCACACGGCCCTCTGGACCTTGGCCAGGTCTCCACCAGGAACTACAGTGGGCGGCTGGTAGTTGATGCCAACCTTGAAACCAGTGGGGCACCAGTCCACAAACTGGATGGTGCGCTTGGTTTTGATGGTGACGATGGCAGCATTCACATCTTTGGGCACCACATCACCACGATACAAGAGGCAGCAAGCCATGTACTTGCCGTGACGGGGGTCGCATTTCACCAACTGATTGGCTGGCTCGAAGCAGGCGTTTGTGATTTCGGCCACCGAGAGCTGCTCATGGTAAGCCTTCTCAGCAGAGATGACGGGGGCATAGGTGGCCAGAGGGAAGTGGATACGAGGATATGGCACCAAGTTGGTCTGGAACTCTGTCAGATCAACATTGAGGGCACCATCAAAACGAAGGGAGGCAGTGATGGAGGACACAATCTGACCAATTAGCCTGTTCAGATTGGTGTAACTGGGACGCTCGATATCGAGGTTCCTACGACAGATATCGTAGATGGCCTCGTTATCTACCATGAAAGCACAGTCAGAGTGCTCCAGAGTGGTGTGGGTGGTGAGGATGGAGTTGTAGGGCTCCACCACAGCGGTGGACACCTGGGGAGCGGGGTAGATGGAGAACTCCAGCTTGGACTTCTTGCCGTAGTCGACAGACAGACGCTCCATCAGCAGGGAGGTGAAACCAGAGCCGGTGCCACCGCCGAAGCTGTGGAAAACCAGGAAGCCCTGAAGGCCAGTGCATTGGTCAGCCTGAGGACAGAGAGAGACAATGATCACATATGAGATAGAGTTATGTCATTTCATTTTATATTCTGGAGCCAAATTGCCAGTGAACTTGTTCTGTTTAGATTTTACCCACCAGTTTGCGGATCCTGTCCAGCACTATGTCTATGATCTCTTTGCCGATGGTGTAATGTCCACGGGCGTAGTTGTTGGCAGCATCCTCCTTGCCAGTGATCAGCTGCTCAGGGTGGAACAGCTGGCGGTAGGTACCAGAGCGCACCTCATCTGAGCATAGATTCATTCAAAAATGAGGGTTAGACTTAATTTAAGCAAAATAAAATGATGCCATCTACAGTTTATCTAATGAGAGTTTACCAATGACAGAAGGCTCCAGGTCCACAAAAACAGCTCTGGGGACATGCTTTCCAGCTCCAGTCTCACTGAAGAAGGTGTTGAAGGAATCATCTCCTCCTCCGATGGTCTTGTCACTGGGCATCCGTCCGTCCGGCTGGATCCCATGTTCCAGGCAGTAAAGCTCCCAGCAGGCGTTGCCCATCTGGACACCAGCCTGACCAACGTGGATGGAGATGCACTCACGCTGTGGAAAACAAAAAAGGTAACTTCTTGATTTCACCATGAAGATTTGGCAGACATTTACATGTTTTAATCATTTCTACATCAGATGCTTAGACATGATTAAAAGGGAGAATACTTCTCCTATTGAGAATATCCATTACACAAGATCTCTGGAGGAGACATAACTTCAATCTGCCAAAACCAAACAGAGCTGATAGTTCTCATGCACATGAAGCTTTTTCATACCTATAACTAGATCAATACAACATAATCTTACAGATCAAGTGTTTGAGTCATTGAACAGCAGCAAGTACAGCTGAAATTAATTATAGGTTCAACCTTAACCTTCTCATAACAATCAATCTCCGCTACACTTGATATTCAAAAGTGTGAAATAACATGAAAACACAAATCAGAGTTAAGTGCTTCCTTCATACCAGACCTCTCTTTTGGGGTAACATAAGCAAAAGCTAAAAGCACAACAATAAGCTAACAATGATTAATAGGTTTTAATGACTAAACTGATGTGGATTGTAGACTGATGAAAGCTATTCTTATCAAAATGAAGAGTTACTGTTATTCCATACTCACCATGTTTCCTGACACTGTGTCTAAATGGGTAGAAAATGAGGATGAAGAGACTAATTGTGTTCTTACAGCAGTATTTTAAAGCTGACCTGTAAGAAGCTACTCAGAAGTGTTGCAGGGTGGGGCTTTTTAAACATGCATTACGCTGGGAAAGAACAGCTTATCCGATTGGTTGAGAGTCACACGAGCTCTTTTGCTATTGGTTAAGCCAAAACATTCACAGAAAGCACAGCAGGTGTTATTGATAACATTAATCACGGCTCCATGGTTCTGTCCCAGTCAGCCATGTCAGTGTGATAGTTGTTTTCTCTAACTTAAACTCTCAAGTTTAAATGTTCAGTTTATATAATCAAAAATGCAGACCTCAATATTTATATATATATATACTTATATATATATAAGTATATATATATATATATATATATATATATATATATATATATATATATATATAAATATATTTAAAAAAACGTATATGCACTTGTATGTTCTAAGCCCTAGCACTTAAATCATAACACTTATGTACTTAAGGTATCCTTGATAAATAGCAGCTACTATGCTCAGATGAGCATTGCAGCTGTAGCTAGTAGCTTGAGATGGTGACATCTTACAAGTACCTGGGAGTTCACCTGAACAATGAACTGGACTGGACTCATCACACTGCAGCAACATACAAGAAAGGTCAGAGCAGACTCCATCTGCTGAGGAAGCTCAGGTCCTTTGGAGTGCAGGGGGCACTCCTGACTTCTGTCTATGACTCTGTGGTGGCATCAGCCATTTTCTATGGAGTCTGCTGGAGCAGCAGCATCTCGGCAGCAGGCAGGAGGAGACTTGATACACTTATCAAGAAGGCCAGCTCCATCCTGGGATGCCCTCTTGACCCAGTGCAGGTGGTGGGAGAGAGCAGGATGATGGACAAGCTGTCATCGCTGCTGGTGAATGAGTCCCACCCACTGCAGGACACTATCACAGCACTGGGCAACTCCTTCAGCAACAGACTGATACACCCAAAGTGTGTGAAGGAGAGGTATCGCAGGTCCTTCCTTCCTGCTGCTCAGTCTACAATCTGCTCCCGATAGACCTCACTCTGCACTCTGCACTGTCAATTTTCTTAATACCCATATTTATTATTTATATTGTAAATAAAAATTCACTGCTGTTAATTTTGTACAATATCATGTTTATATGTGTGTACAAGTCTATTCTATTTTATTTCTTACCTTTTTAATTTATATTGTTAATTTTTGGCCATTGTTATTGTTTTTTGTAAATATTCTGTCCTTTGGCTGCTGTGGCAAACACATTTCCCCGTTGTGGGACAATAAAGGAATACTAATCCTGATTCTGATTCAGGCTTGATTTTCATTCTTACTTTACTGACGGTGATATGTTGTGGTTTCTTTCTTGTGACAAATGTACTTATTGCAAGACGCTTTGGACAAAAGCGTCTGCTAAATGCCCTGAATGTAAATGTATATATATAAATATGTAAAGTCTGTTTCAGAGAGGGATCACTCCTCAGTAAGTTGAGGTTTCCTCCATTTTTTCCCCCTGTTAAAAGGTTTTTTCCCCTCAATATGGCAAGTCTTTAAACACTGGAATCAAAGGTCTAAGGACGGAGGATGTTGCCCGCTGTGCAGACTGTAAAGACCACTGAAGCAATAGGATGTTGATTTTGGGCTATATAAATAACATTTGATTAGATCATAAAGCATGAATATCAACGTCACTCATTACCTCTGCCAGGGACGTTATGTTATGTATTATGTTAGTATATTCATTATCTATTGGATATTGCATTCCTATGCGTCAAGTTAAAAAAAAAAAAATCAAAATTTCAATTTTGGGGGGAATTGAAGAACAAGTCTTTCAAAAACATGCAAATAAATACGCAGCAGCTTCCATATTACTGTTATAAAACACAAGTTACAATCCAAAATGAAATGTTTGCCAAGAGTTCATTGAAGGGGTATATCTAATTCAGAATGAGGACACTAATGAGACTTTGCAGTAGATGCCTAGGAAATGAACTCAATTAATTTTTCGTGCATGAAACTGTCAATACTCTAAAAACGTAATTATATCTACAGTATAAATAAGCCTACATTTTGTTTTCATATTAACATGTCTACTTCAGAAGTCAAAATCAGAGACTGCCTGAAATGGTAAAAGCTAATAGAGTTACAATACAAAGACTGCAAAGTGAAATAGTTTTATGAGATTTATTCAATCCAAACAATGACAGATACAAGTAAAACACAAACGGAATATTATACATGTGAAAAACAGAACATTTCACATGTAAATACATAGAAAAGTTATTATGCATGTATCAGGAACTACACTTTCAGGTTCAATTTACGTAGGCCTATTCCTCAAGAACACATTGCAATGAGTTATTTCCTGTTTAACTAATGCCTTTTAATATTCCTCTCCTTCTTCCTCATCCTCACCCTCAACTGAGTCGACACCAACCTCCTCATAATCCTTCTCCAGAGCGGCCATGTCCTCTCTGGCCTCGGAGAACTCTCCCTCCTCCATACCCTCACCAACATACCAGTGCACAAAGGCACGCTTAGCATACATCAGGTCAAATTTGTGGTCGAGCCGAGCCCAGGCCTCTGCAATAGCGGTGGTGTTGCTCAGCATGCACACAGCCCTCTGGACCTTGGCCAGGTCTCCACCAGGAACTACAGTGGGCGGCTGGTAGTTGATGCCAACCTTGAAACCAGTGGGGCACCAGTCCACAAACTGGATGGTGCGCTTTGTTTTGATGGTAGCAATGGCAGCATTCACATCTTTGGGCACCACATCACCACGATACAAGAGGCAGCAAGCCATGTACTTGCCGTGGCGAGGGTCGCATTTCACCAACTGATTGGCTGGCTCGAAGCAGGCATTGGTGATTTCTGACACGGTAAGCTGCTCATGGTAAGCCTTCTCAGCAGAGATGACGGGGGCATAGGTGGCCAGAGGGAAGTGGATACGGGGATATGGCACCAAGTTGGTCTGGAACTCTGTCAGATCAACATTGAGGGCACCATCGAAACGAAGGGAGGCAGTGATGGAGGACACAATCTGACTGATCAACCTGTTCAGGTTAGTGTAACTGGGACGCTCAATGTCAAGGTTCCTACGACAGATATCGTAGATGGCCTCGTTATCGACCATGAAGGCACAGTCAGAGTGCTCCAGGGTGGTGTGGGTGGTGAGAATGGCGTTGTAGGGCTCCACCACAGCGGTGGACACCTGGGGAGCGGGGTAGATAGAGAACTCCAGCTTGGACTTCTTGCCGTAGTCGACAGACAGACGCTCCATCAGCAGGGAGGTGAAACCAGAGCCGGTGCCACCGCCGAAGCTGTGGAAAACCAGGAAGCCCTGAAGGCCAGTGCACTGGTCAGCCTGAGGACAGAGAGAGACAATGATCACATATGAGATTGAGTCATGTCATTTAATTAGTTATTCTGGAGCCAAATTTGCAATTAACTCGTTCTGCTCTGATTTTACCCACCAGTTTGCGGATCCTGTCCAGCACCTGGTCGATGATCTCTTTGCCAATGGTGTAGTGTCCACGGGCGTAGTTGTTGGCAGCATCCTCCTTGCCAGTGATCAGCTGCTCAGGGTGGAACAGCTGGCGGTAGGTACCAGTGCGCACCTCATCTAAAAAAGAAACAAAAACAGACATTGCATCAGATTGGTTTACAATGATCATATATTTTCTAAATTAATGCTCATCTAGGAGTCAAACTTACCGATGACAGTGGGCTCCAGGTCCACAAAAACAGCTCTGGGGACGTGCTTTCCAGCTCCAGTCTCACTGAAGAAGGTGTTGAAAGAATCATCTCCCCCTCCAATGGTCTTGTCACTGGGCATTTGCCCGTCCGGCTGGATCCCATGTTCCAGGCAGTAAAGCTCCCAGCAGGCGTTGCCAATCTGGACACCGGCCTGACCAACGTGCACTGAGATACACTCACGCTGTGGAAGGGGGAAAAAAAAGATAGAAAATTATAATAAAAATAAGCTGGACTGTCTGAAGAAAGTTATAGTAGGAATTGTAACTAATCAGAGACTGAAGGCTACTCATCACATGATGAGGACTTCTCTACAGCTAGTGCAATATCTGAGGAGGAAAAAGGCTCTTTTGTAGAGAACCAGAGACTAGATCATCATGACTAATCCTGTCACCTTATGACATGTTGCACAGTCTGTTAACCTGTGAACAGAACACCCTACAGAAAACATTATATTGTAGTGTACTGGACAAACATAATTCACCATAATCTGAGTGGTTTCCCTCTCTCTGACAATTGACTGGTGGGCAATGCCCCCTTGTAAGCGTTAGTGTTTAACCATGACAACGGAGAATTGGGAGGGGCTAAGGTTAGCAGTTTTCTCGCTGTCAGAGTTCCGGTTTTAGTCAGAATTAACGGCTAAATAAACTTAGTCAAAGAGAGAAGTTGTTCGCCTCCCGTTTTCCACAACTTCTACATTGGATCACGTCGGGGTCACCAATGTAGCTGTGTTTGTTTTGTTTTGTCGACCTCGCAATGATACCTCATAAAATATTTAAATAAAAGGCCGTTAAGGATGCTAGTGAGTAGGTTTTCTTTGAAAAGCCTGTCGTCGCAGTTTCATAACGGCCAGGCCCCTTCAAACGGGCGGTAAAAAAGAGGAATGTTTCAGGATGAGAGCCGTTGGCCTTCAAAACAGGATAAATCAGAAGCCGTCAGCCCGACTGAGCGTTTGAACAGTTAACATTTTTTTTCTATTTCCAACTCCCTGTCGAGTTACAGATTAGTCACCAGATTTTCAGTCAAAACGACGAAGATGAAGATTAACCGTCCTCCATTTTAACGTTTTCTGTCGAATCAATAAAAAAATATATCTATTCAAACTCACCATGTTTCCTGAAACTGCTCGGTTTGTAGTTTGGATTAACAAAGTGGAAGAGACCACGTTAACTCTTACAGTTCGGCCGTAATGGGTCCTTTGTAAGAAGTAACTGCGGAGCTAATGGCGGGCAAGGTTTTTTATACTGTCTTAACCGCCGGAAATGTGCTGATAAATCCGATTGGTTGCCAGAGTCACATGGGGGGATCCTATTGGCTAAAATTAAACACTCGTCTTCCGCGATGACATGGCACGAGGTCTTGTCTGAGCTCCTAATAGGTCCATGGCTCTGCGACAGTAGGCTTCAGCCAGGAAGTGAATATCTTTTAAAGGGGTTTTTACATGGATCTATAATACATCCATGGGTTTTTACAGCTTTACTCTTTTGTATTGCCTCTATTATTATTTATGCGTCTTTACAGACTCACTGTATTTAACTGTATTATTCGTTGTTCCTTTTATGTCATTTAAAATCAGCTGTTTGTCTGCTTTTAACCAACAAACGGCAGTTGAAGTCCTCAGCAGTGGTGGAGAGTGACTAAGTGCATTTACTCAAGTACTGTACCTAAGTACAATTTTGAGGTTCTTGTACTTTACTTGAGTATTTCCATTTTCCACTACTCTATACTTCCAATTCACATTTTAGACGCAAATATTGTACCTTTACTCCACTGACACCTTTAGTTAATAGTTACTTTTCAGATTGCAGGCTGTCATTTCATTTGGTGTTTTTTTTTTTTTTAGGAATGATGTCCCAGAACCTGTGTAATTTATAGATAACAATGTCAATAAAAGGTTTGCATGAGACAGATGTAGGACTGGTAAAATAATACAAATTGATAATTATTACTCCAATGGTGCAACTAAATATTGAACGGTCTCTATGGCCAACTCCAAGTGGGTAATAAAGATGTACAGACATTTAAAAAACAACAAAAAAGACAGAGCAAACCAAGCAGATATCAAAAATTGAAAACAATTTATTTTAAATCACAAAATGTTATAAAATGGACAGATAACTGAAGTAGTGAACCAATGAAATACCAAAAAGAAAATTACAGGCTGTCTGATAAATCAAAAGTACAATTAAACACTTACAGTACACACAAATAAGTGAGTTACATCATTTAAACGGATTAGCATTATTTCTAATTAACCACAGATTTGAGACTCAGTAGATAATTGACAGATTTTTCTGTTTGTTTGTTTTCCAAACCTTTTTCGTCACAAACGTATCTTTGTATTTAATTATACTTTTGATTTAAAGGAATCCTATGCACAAAATTTGTCGTCTTCGGGAACCTCTGTTGTGCAGTCATGAAAATGCTTTACAAAAAAAAGAAAAAGACAAGCTCCTAAACATCATTCACACAATTCCAAATCTTTCGGCACGCTTCATCTTCTTCGCCTGTAGAAAGAAAGAAAAACATTGACATTTATAAAAAAAAGTTACTGCATTGTGATGAAATATAACTGATCTCCATTGTCATCAAAGTCAAACGACAAAAATGGCAGGAATGGAAAGAAAACATACCTCGACATCGGCTGAACCAACTGAACCACCTGAAGCTGCACTTGTTAAGGCCCCAAACCTCTCCTTTCTCTTTTTCAGCTTTTCATCCTCTTCAATCTGGAAAAAACAAAACACTTTAAAGCCAAATTAAGACTCTAGAAGAGCAGGGAACATATTTAATCAACAGAAACTGTAGAAATTGAAGTTAAACCATGAATATCTGCGTGCACTCGAGCTCAAAGTCACCTTTTGTGAAACGGATGAAACGTTCATGCCGAATCTTTCCGCTCTCTTCTTCAGCTGATCGACGTTCACCTTTATGAGACACAAAAATGCCTCCATTAACTTCATTGCATGAACTGGAGGAATGAAGAAATGTGTTTACTAGTCAATACTTACAGGGGCTTTACTGTTAGCAGCAACGCCTGTTTGGGAGACAAATGGATAAAATTGTGAAGTGAGAAGCGGCAAAAAGATTTATCAGGTCATTGAGTTACATTGTTGGCACTTCAGATTGTGTTTTCTACAGGGTTGAATGCTGGGGAATGAGATTACGTTTCCAAGTAAATGATTCCTGATGAAACCTGTGATTGTTATGTGTCTGAGTATGTGTCTGTATGTACCTGTGTGATCACATACTGAAGACTATTGTAAGGACCCAAATAAAAAAGCATTCCTCAGACCATACACTATCACACAGCTGTCGCACAATTATAGCTCAACTTTAAATTCTATTACAGTAATAAAACTGAATCAACTTTTCAGCTGCAGCTGTTTCTTACAGTTACCTTTAAAGCTAAAATACCAGCACACAGTCCAGCTCTGTGGTTAAGCATGTTTAAAAATTAATAATGATAATAAAATAGTCTCCTAATCCTGAAAACACAAACACTACAACAAGGGGGCTGCATGTGACCTTTGGGATGTACTATTCTGATTCTGTAAAACTGTCATCTCAAAGTTAGCGCACTTTTCACAGGAATTGTTCTTCTACCACATCATCTGATGGTTATGAAAGAACAACTTAAACTAGCAATGAACGTCATTTCATGATTGGTTATCCAGGGCTTCCTTCATGGTGAGAAATCCCAAACTGCGCAAAGACTGATGTATTCCTAGGAAGCAATCATTATAAAACCAAAGGAAACCCTTCAACCCAAGTTCTCTATACATACACCTTTGTTCTATTAAGAACATAGAAAATTCAGTTTAGTGAGAATGAGTGAAGAAAGACAACGGACCTGGAGCGGGGCTGGAAGTTTCGGCTGGTAAGCCAAACCTGAAGAAAAGGAGCATAATCATTTAAACATGACTATTTACCTTGACAATTCCTATAAGTAAAAACTAATTTATACCAGCTCAAATGAATGATGGCCAAAATTACAACAATTAAATTCAAGTTGTACTAAACTGTATCCTTTCACAGACACTCAAAGAAGGAGTCTGGTGAAGTCTTACCTTGCCGCACGTATGGCCTTTTTGCTTTCAGATGACGCAGGCATGTTGAAACGTTCAGCTCTCTTCTGTAGTCTCTGCACAACCAAAGGTGACATTTGAAATCAGAACACAAGCTGCTGGCTGAGGTGGTGATTTTGTTCATGATTACATGTAAAAGTGAAATAACTCTAATATGTACTATTACAGAGTTCTTTGGTTTTACACCATCGCACACTTGTGCAGATGAAGTGCGTATGGAAGTTCCTGTTGGACAAGCATGCAACATCACGTTTTGGTGTGTTTTTGAAATTTCAGATAATTATAACTCCTACACGTGACAGTGATCGCTGAATTAAAACACTTGGATTATAATGCTTCAAATCAATTTATTAGTGCATGCAAACATGTCATACGTACTTCACTGGAGGATGATGGAGGAGATATTTTCACCACCTTCTTATCAGCAGGTCTGAAAGAAAAAAGTGAAATGAGTGAGGATTAATTAGACTTGTGTGGTGAAAAGTAATGAACCATTATGAACCTTATAAACAAAGGGCTGATGCACTCTTAGAGCTTTATTTTGTAGAGTTTTGTTTTTATGATGAACTCCTGTACGTAATATGTTATGTCAATGTTGTATTATTTTAGGATGATGTGTACTGGTTGTGTTGACTACTGTTGCAAACCAAATTGCCTCTTGGGGACAATAAAGACTGCTCAATTATTTTTATATCACGTAGACCTACCCTCACGTGCGGCCATTTAGAAAAGAAGTATGCATATTGGGCGTGACATAAATTCTAGTCACACAGCCCAGTCCTAGGTTTAAGACTGTCACTTATTGTGTAGACATTATTAAAAGGAAAAAAATAATGCAACGTTTTAGAAAATAACTCGCAGATGAACACATTTGATTTGGTTTGTTTGTTAAAAAGCATGTACACTAACGTGACAAACTTACGTCTCAGGATCAGGAGACTCAGACTCCTTGTCATCTTTTACACTGTTGGCAGTCTCAACTTTAGTGAAGTCCTAAAAAGGAAAATAGAAACATTTATCACTACCTCACAAAATGGTCCAACAAGGTCTAAGAAGGCAAGTTAAAGAGCTCACATCATGAAATATCAGTAATCACATTACCTCAGTATCCTCTGCCAGCACGTCATCTACATCCACATCTTCCTCTGTTGTAAGGATTAGGGGATAAAGAAAATTTCAGGAAGTATGAAGAATATACAAAGTCTCATCATCATTTGAGAACTGCCAGGTCTAAAGTGTGTCACAATCTGAAGGGTATTTTGCCTCACCATGCTCTTCCAGATAGGCTTGCAGTCGGGCAATGAGTTCTCCTTTGTTTCCCTTGGTGTCCAGGCCTCGGGCCTCACACTCCTGCCGCAGTTCAGCAAGCTAAAACATTGGGAGAAACAGAAAGAGTACTTTAAATATATCAAGCACCATTTACCAACCTTGCTTTGCTTTTCATCAGGGGCAATTTCTGTTTTACAATGTAGCTCTAAACAAGGGAGTTGCCAAGTTGATGTAGAACTTAGGTTTGAAAATAACAAATTATCATTAACATCGAAGGATGTGATAGGTAACATTTATTGCATTAAAAATGTCTCAAATGACTGGACCATTGCTGTGTATTTTGTTGAGCCGTGGACTAATAATATGCTAACTGTTTCCAACAGTATTCAAACTCAGAGAAATCAGGATTTCTTTTGCTAAGGCAGCGATGTGTTTCAATTGGTCACCTGCCACTTTAACTTCCGGGAGAGTCAGCGAACAAGACTAAACATAACGTGAATAAAACTCTACACCATTTTCATCAGAAAACATTTCTGCTTGAATCACATAGACAGATTTTCATCCGCAATGTTGGTTGTTATCAATGACGACAGCACCTCACATGACGCAATGCTATTTATGTCTTTTTGTTATGTTCTGAGAGGGGCCTGGTTGCAGAAATCACATACTGGGCATTTAATGTTATAATTATTCCCATGATTAATCATTTGGTCTGTAAACATTTGCTCTTGTCTTTTATTATTTTAAAATGTTACTAACACAAATCTTTTCTTCACTGAGAAGATGGAACTTGGCAATGTTTGAAAAAAATATGTACTTAATAAACTAAGTATTATTAAAATAGTTGCTAATAAATTATGTGTCTAAGGATTTTAGGGACTTCTCGTCAATGTTGGCTTAAAACTTGAGTTTAAGATGATTCTTCAACTCGGAAACAAGAAGGTTATGAGACACTGAACTAAACTCTTTAGTAGAAAGTGAATAAGTTTAGTAAATACACTGAAAACAATTATAGTAGAGGAGTTGCAGTCTTCTACACAGCTTATAAACGGGACAACAAGGTGTTTTAGTGGATCAGAGTTTCGCTAAGATCAACGATTTGACTGACGGAGTTCAACCCGTTTAACCAGTGACGTTACTTTAATTGGACCGGACATGTTAGGGCGCCTTTTTACCCAACACGAGCAGCAACATTTGCAGTTTTAACCCAACAGTACACCTTTATCTTTTAATTTAAATCACTTCCCAGCTGCCCGTTTAATCTAAAGCAACGTGTTTAACTTATGTCGTTACGGTCGGCTAAGGTTAGCTTCGCAGCTGAATGAACAACGTGAACACACGCCGGTTATTTGCCTCCACAGCCGGTGGAGCCATTTTGTTCTTCAAACCTCACAGTTATCCGTAAGCTCGCGCTCTGGTCTTATAATTAACAATTCATAAAACACATTGTTTGCTCATAAAGGTACCTAATGTGTTAAATAAATACATATTTAAGACTCCGCCAACCTTCAGTTTCTGCAGCTCTATCACTTCGGCCATCTTTCTTTGTTGATGTATTACTTCCTCCAATCAAAGTGGAGCGGCTCTACTTCTGAGCGCCTCAACTGTGGCTCACTTATCGAACAGCGCCTCCTGCTGGACAGTCAAAATGACATTTAATTTGTTTGTTTTTACAAGAGTTTTTATTATAATTTCTGTTTTGTTTTTGTCTCTTTCAGGTGTATAACAACAGCTACAGACTGAATAAACTCATCAAAAAGGCAGGGTCTGTTGTTGGCTCTAAGCGTGTCACCCTGGAGGAGGTGGCGGAGGGCAGGCTGCTGGCAAAGTTGCTGGCTGTCATGGACAATGCCTCTCATCCCCTCCACAAAACTCTGGACAAGCTTAAGAGCAGCTTCAGCTTCAGCCACAGACACATTAAATTATTTTTTATTATTTTACTACTTATCTATCTAAGGACTTTAGGAGTGTCTAACCCTCCCTAATCCTCGCCCTTTGACAATTTCCAATTCAAATCTATGTTTCCTGTTGTTCATTTGGCTCTTTTTCCACAGAGGACATGTTGACATGTCCCAGTACAGAAAGCACAGGTGTAAATAATAAAAAGAATGATGGCTGAATTTAATCCAGTTGTTTTAGTTTCAGTGTCCTGGTACCGTTCATGCTGACTCATGGTCATGTTGTCATGACTCGTGAACAGATCACAGCCATTGTTAATGTTATTAGTAACACCTGTGATGAGTCAATATGTCTACTGGAAAACAAGACCTGTGTTATAACTTATGAACTGGTATAGGACTAAATGAATTATTTCCTTCATCTTTTTTATACTTAGTTTCAAAAATTAGCCAGATGCTACATAGCATATTGAGGGAGTTCTCTACTAGTTTCAGTCAACAGAGCGCAGGAGGTTTTAAAGCTCATCTTGGGGTTTGGATAAATGAGGGATATAAGACAACTTTAAAACTGTGAACTCCTGACCTCTTTGTCTAATTTCAATATGTTTTAGTCGCATAAAAGTTCATAAAAGCTACTGTTAACCATTGTCAGTTTTTACCTATAGAAATACACATGAATATGTGTAATGTCAAACTATGGTTTACAGATGCTTTTGTCTACCCTCGGTTTGCTATGATAACCTAACTTTATCCAGGTTTGATTTTTATAATCTAATGCAAAAATCGATTAAATAGTACCGAGATTTCATGTTGTACAGTATGCTTCATTATTTTACTATTATCACTATTATGTACAGACACGTACATGCATGTTGAGGCCTGAATGGGAGTTCAAGGGTTCACGACAGATGAAACAGGCTTTAAAAAGGATTTGCTGTGAATGCTGACATTGTTTAAAAAGAGGTTTAAACAGTGTCACAGTTTGGCATATGATATGGAGACAAAAAATCTTTCAACAGTTACTTTATAGTCCTTGGGGGTAGAGGGACAAAGCCGGATGAATTTAGGGAGTCACAAGTGCTTCAATAATCCTCATTAAGGCTACATTCCTCCCATTTCTGTTCTCCAGGCACGGCCTTGTTCGAATGACACAGATATGAAAAACTCCCTGTTACACAAATATTGAAACATTTACATTTTATCATATTTAAGAGGAGAATTTTTAGCTGCGGATCTAAAGTACTTTTTCTATGACGTGGGTTTGACGGCAGATAACCATCAGTAGCGACAGTATTTCAGAATAAATCCGCACATAATTAGGAACAATAAGACGGGCAAGTCCAAATGGGTCAGGTGATTTGAGCAGAGATTTAGGTGACTATTCAGACTGTGTTGAAAGCACATGCTTTGTGGAACTAACACCCCAGACCCCCTAAAAAATCATGATAATGTAACCCTCATGATCTGAATATGATCCTGTGGTATTGCACTGGGCTTTAAACAATCTAAATAAAATAATTGTTTCTCTAAATGTATACATTTTTTGTTGTTTGCATTAGAGTTATTGTATAAGGTTGGTAATGTTTTTAAAATATTGACTTAAAAGCTGATACAATGCCTCTTCACGCATATATAATCATACTCAAAACATAATCTGCCTAAAGCATTGAGTTTAAAGGTGCAATATGTAAGAATTTCAGTTGAAAATGTTACATTTTTACTAAAATTATCAACAGAATATGAAGAAAAAACAGTTTTGACATAACGACGTCAGAGATAACTACTGAAGTTAGCATGCTAACCAGCTAGCCCCAGCACGTTTGGGTCCAAAGCTCCTGTGCTAGCAGTGTAAACACATTCCCTGAGTCCTCCAAGCTACCCTGGACTAGCTGCACAGCTAACAGAGCTAAGCGGCTAACAGCAGCAGCTAGAAGCAGTTGGCGGTTACATTAGTGATAGGCTGCCCCCTATTCCAATTCTTACATATTGCACTTTAAATATTTTAATTGCATGTACATGTTCCATCAATTTCTATTATGTATGTTCAAGATAAAGGGTCACATTGAACACAAATTAAAGGTGCAATATGTAACAAAACAAATAGGGGGCAGCACATCACTATAGAGCGATCGCTAACTGCCGCTAAGTGCAGCTGCCATTCGCAACTTAGCTCAGGTGGCCGTGCAGTTAGCAGTCCAGACTAGGAGTTCGAAGAAGCATTTTTATATTTTAATTCAATAGATGTAATAAATTAAAACTTCTAGATATTTCATAACTCTTGCTATGACATATAAAACTACAATATGTTCCTCTCTGAGATGTAGTGAAGTACAGATATATAAAGAAGCATAACATTGCTGAGTACAGCTTTATACTCACATTTGCAGAATATTTATTTGAAAGTTATTTCTTTTGTTCGTTTTCTGCACTCGAGTTCGTCTTGTGATCCAAATTCTGTTGCCATGCAAAAAAAGGAATTTTGCATTTCTTAAGTGATTATGTGGCGCTTTCTCTACTGTACGTGCGACCGTAATCCGCCGGACGAGCTTTTACTGTAAATACACAAATCACGACCTGATTGGAGGAGGGTCTTGCTGCGGGGCCTAATGAGGAAGGAGGCGTTTCCTCAAAGATGTGAGGTCAAACATAGAGTTTATAAAGCTGGTTTTCTGCTGCCTGGTGCTCACAAAAGGGATACTTCTTAAAGAGGAGGGGCATTGACAATGCGGACGTCTGCTGTACTGTTGGTGTTGCTGGCTGTAGCTTCACACACTGTGGCAAGTAAGTACAGAAAAAACATTTTAAACTGAACTTTGCATTTCACAATAATGAGAGAATGTGTCTGAATTGACTGATGAGGCTGCAGATTTCAAATTCATCCTTTACTTTACTCAAAGCTAAAAAGTATTTCAGAGTCAAAGCAAGAAAAAGAGATCGTTTACTGTATTTAAATGGGATCAATAAAGTTAAAGTGCTCACGATTCAGGGAAAAAACCCTGTGAATGTTATAATTCACAATGTATTATATTATTATTACTGATGCATTAAAGGAGCAGTTCACCCAAAAACTAAAATTCAGTCATCATCTACTCACCCCCATGCAGATGGAAAGTCATCGGAAGTTTTATAGTCCACAAAACATTCCTGGAGCTTCGCAGCAAAATAGCGTTGCAGCATTTTTGTTTGCTGCAACGCTATCTTGTTTTAAAAGGTAAAAGATCCCAAGCTAATTTGAAAAGTTATTTTCACGCTTCTTAAAACTGAAATTTGAACTGAGGCTGCTAAGCTAAAAGCTTCGGCGTGCACCCCATCTGAAGTGGGTGCAAGAGCTCGACCACATGTCAGGAGTGTAAATAATGTCTCAGGGCTTCGAAAGGCCAGACGAGCTCTATGGAGCCATTTTATGTTTTATATGGAGCCTGTTTCTTGTTTTTTCGCTGGTTTTCTGTGAAGCTCCAGAAAGGTTTTGTAGACTATGAAACTTGACCCAACTTTCCGTCCGCATGAGGGTGAGCAGATAATGACCGAATTTTCATTTTTGGGTGAACTTATCCTTTAATGTGTAAGTAGCATTTTCGTGTTGAAATTTGTCGAGACTGAGAAACATGTAAACACCTTTATGTAAACTATTGGGTAGTATCATCATCAATAACAATATATCGTACTTTATAAGATGATCGTGTGTTTTTTGTATGTAAAGTATCCATTTGTAGCGTAAAGTAAGTAAGCTGTAAGTGAAAAGTGCAAGATTTCCCTCTGAAGTATACACATAAAGTAGGGCAACATGGCAAGACATGTGGAAAGTTCCTAAACTGTATACTTAAGTACCATATTAAGGTACTTAGTTAGTTTCCACCACTGCTTTTTAACAAACAGTACTTCAGACAATATTAAAGCGTCAGCTCTGAAAATCAAAGTTTCCCTGAGGCTCCCTTTAGTTTTTAACAGAATTAAGAAATTAACAGAAAGTCAAAAATTAAGTCTGATTCCATTACCATTATTTTCATTTCTTACATGAAAGTAAATCCAGTTTTCTAATAATGTAGTTCTGCAAATGTTTTAGCCTGTAAGATCCAGATATTTTTCCCACGACCTCTTTACTCAACCATGCATGAATCTGAACGACCCAGAATGTGACCTTTGTAAAGCAAAGCACTGGCTAGTCATCATAATCCTACACACGTACATTTGAAGGAGACTAGAAAAATGAACACACCCTTTAGCAGTCTGGGAAACAGACAAAAACATCATCTAACGGATGGAAAGATATATTTCTAGACATGCAAATAGTAACACCTTTCACCATTTGGCATCCACTTCAACCAAAAATGGGGAGTGATTACTATAATACAGGCACAATTCATCATCACATTCAAAAGTCTGGTTCAGCTGATAATAAGCTTTGTTGTCTGCGTTCATATTTAATCCAAATTCAGCCCTGTGACATTGTTAATCTGTGATAAAATCATGCACACGCTCAGCTGAGCGTCACATGAGGGGGATTGAAGGGACAACAGACTCAAAATTGGCAATAAAAGACCCTCGTTTGAGCTTTGGTGGGCATCACAAGTCACATTTTAGGACTTAAAAGTATCTTTAAAGTATAGGAATTTATGAATTTCAGCTGACCATCTGCGCACTGGCCCCTAGAATTAACTGGAACTGATTAATTGATTTTAAGTGTACCAATTGAACATCATCTTTTTTTTCCCTACACAAAAATTAGAAAGTTCATCTCAGGAAACACTTTATAACAATATAATATATTCATGCTTGGTGTTTCAGAGCCCAGAAACCGCTTCACTCGCTATCCATCATGGAACACTAAGATGTACCCAATCTGGAAAGATGGAGACCCACGATACAAAGACTCCTGGAAAGGTATCTGTTGAAATGTTGTTGCCATAATCACGGATTATGATTTTCAACATTAAATTATCTCGGGGACATTTTTGTGAAGGACTGATTTACCTTGAACTGATGACATGGTCGAGGCCACCAGGGTGCATCGTCACCTTATACTCTGTGTCGTCCTGTCTTCTTCATCCAGGTGGAAGAGTTTCTTTCAATGTTGGGAACGATTCACCAACTCTGACTGCAGCCAAAGTCACCTTCACCATCGACCTGGAGTTCCCACACAACCAGAAGGTGCAGCCTGATGGAGACGTTGTGTGGGCCAAAGACTGCACAGTCAATGGTAACACACCCTGTGCACACACACAGAGAGACACAATGGTGAAATGCTATACACACACTGCACAATACACACTTTACTGTATTTTTAAAGGTTCAACACTTTAGTCCTCACTGAAATATCTCAACAAAATGGAGCCCATAAAGTCCTATACCTGTAATATCAATAATAGACAACCATTTAAGCAACTTTAAAATCATCTTAATCTTATACTATTACTACAAACATCCCATTATATATGAATCAATGACTTAGACAGATAAGTGATTATTATGTTTATTTTATAGGGGAGCCTATGGTTTCAAAGTGAGGTATTAAAAGCAATTTTCTGGTGATAAATGTACTTCACGCTAAGTATCAAATGTACAAGTTAAAGTAAATTATACATACAGTTACATGTATGTACTGTACTACCTAAAATTATCAAGTACATGTAGGCTAGTGGAGTAAAAGTATTTTTAGAGTAGCAAAAAATAGAAATATTCAAGTTTAGTACCTCAAATTGTACTTGAGTACTAGCTACACTACTCACTAACTTAGTTACTTTCATTCACTTCCTGTTAAACACCTGTATGTTAGCAGCATCCTCATTAGCCTGTTAGCATTAGCATGTAGCTCAAAGTGCAGAGCTGCTCCTGATAGCCGTCCGTGTGGCTGTAGAGTGGTTTAAATGTCTTTGTCGCTCACATATTGCTCTTTCTCCTGATACAGGAACAAAGTACCACGAGTCTGAGCCAGTATACCCAACTCAAAACACGGACTGGGAGGCTGTTTTTCCTGATGGGGCGCCAGTTAAGAAGGACAAGAAGCCAAACTATGTGTTTGTCTGGAAGACGTGGGGTGAGTGGAGCCTTCGTCTCTCTTCAGATGTCTCTAAATTATGTTTTTTTTTTCTGAGGGTCACTGAGTTTCTTATGTCACATGACATGACCTGAAATATGACCCTGGGTGGATTATGTATGAGCCTCATCATATGATCAGATTATGTCACTTCATTTGTCCACAACCTCAAATCCTCAACACAAACAATCCATGACTTTGGGATTCAGATTTTGCATATCTTGAGGATTCATTGAAATTATCCCCAATGTGACTGTTAAGAAGAACTTCACATAATTACTTTTTAAGCTGTTCATTGTGTTGTCCATGATTTTATAACTCATGTAAGTCAACTAAGTAAGTTTGGACCCTGAACGCATCATACAAACATTTTAAATCATTCCTCTAAACACACTTTAAAGCTGCTTTTATCCCCTGAATTCAATGTTTTCATCTTTGTTTTATTCGGGTTTTACTTATTTTTATCCTCTTGTGTTTTTCCTTCTGTTTTCTTTATCTTTATATTTGTAATTCCCATTGTAATACTTGCTTTTCTTTGTGACTCTTTCATTGTTTGCTGTGTCGTACGTATGCACAGCACTTTGTAACTCAGGCAGGCTTAGTGTAGGCCTATCACATAGTACTCATGAGGCTCTGGGTGCTCATTCGACAGGTCAGTACTGGCAGGTGGCAGACGGACCCTCCTCCTCCCTGACCATCGATACAGATGACATCCCGCTGGGCTCCTACACCATGGACATCGTCATCTACCACTACCGCAGCAAGGAGAAGTTCATTCCTCTGGGATACGCCTCCACTCAATTCTCCATCACTGGTGAGTTAATCTTTTTTAAGAGGAGAGAGAAAACGCCTTCTGTTTTTCTGTTTCAAATATTCTGTATTATGAGGCACTTACAACTACATTAATCTCTTTTTAAATAATATAATAAAATGCATAAGGGAAGGCTGAAAAAAACTCCAACTCCAGGTATTGCCATGAATTGTTGAAGTCATTGATTTGTGTTCTCCTCAGATCAAATCCCCTTCGCCGTCTCCCTGGACCAAGTGAACGACATCGTGGCCGGAGACATGCGTTTCATCCAGAACAGAGCGATCGCCTTCACCATCACCCTCCACGACCCCAGCGAGTACCTCAGCAACGCAGACATCACCTTCAACTGGGACTTTGGGGATGAGAGCGGAGCCCTCATTTCCAGAGAGTTGACCGTCACTCACACATACATTACCTCTGGCTCATTCAAGCCTCAGGTGGTGATCCAGGCGGTCATCCCAGATAAGGCCTGCGACCCTCCAGTTGATCCCCCGACCAAAGCTCCCGGGCCACCTGCTGATCAGGGAACCACAGGTAGGGACAGATGCTGCAGTTCAGAGTAACTTTTAGATTTCCATTCATGTGATCATTCATTGAGCTAGTAAACGATAAACTTTGCAAAACAGCTACGACAAATTCCAAATTATTCATGCCTTCTTGTAAATTTGGCACCAAATGTAACGCATAAAGTTGTTTATTTCCCTGTAAAAAGTCTACATGCCAACATTTAGCAGCTGTTTCAACACTGTTTCAACTGATTTCACCTTTTACACTAAATTTCTGAAAGAAAATAACATGATATTGATGGTAAACACATTAAATTCTACAAATACAGTAAACAGTAACCAATACAGGCTACTTCCGTGTTGCCTGTGGAGAAAGTCACCAGATTCCATAAAAAAACTGCACAATTTTGTGAGTTTTTGAGTTAGGAGAAACTTTATAAACTGTATGAAACGCTGTCTGACAAATTCTTAATCATTCGCACTTTCTTGTAAATTCGGCAAATGTCATACATGAAAATATTTCTTTCTTTGTGTTAAAAATATTGTGTCCCTATGTCCCAGTCATATGTTTTTTCGTCATAGATGCCATATAACACGGGTCAGTGAGATCCGATTACAAGTGGACACTTAAGATGTGTGTCGAGACATGTTTGATGCCAGGTGTGAAATGACGGACTGACAGCTGTCCACTTGTGATCGGATCACTCAGGCTGGATGTTAATACCAGGTCTGAGAAGGCCTCTTGACTGCGGTGGTGTTGATTTTGATTTTAAAACACACTGAAAGCTTTTGAAGCATTTTTCCGAAAAATGTCCAACTATTCAGTCTAAGCCAAAAATATAAGAATATATACAATATTCTGTACCCATGTACCTCAGCTCCACATATCTTATTGAAGCACAGACCTGACTCATCAATCTTCCCTGTATGTAGTGAAAGCTGCTGTACTGGTGTCTGCTGCCCCCATACTGGTTTCCACCAAGGCAACTGTCCTGAATGTCAACATGGTTCCTTCAGACACCGAGGAGGACAACACTGAGGATGAGGCCTCCACTGCCTCCAATGCTCAGCCTGCCCAGGAAGCACCCGCAGTGGCCAAGACTCCCTCTCCTGTCAACAATGAGATGCCAGCTGACAGTGAAGCAGCAGGTAATCTTGGTGTATAGTTTATCAGCACTGCCTAGCTAAGACAGTTTGATCAGAGTTTGGTGAGACGCCCCTCACTCGATCCAAGACGGAGAAAATAATCTTAATTTGCACCACATGCAGTTTTTTTTACGATCAATATACTCACTTCCTGTTGTTTAATCTCATCAGGTGCAAAGCAAACAGTGACACTGACAGGCCGAGCCACAGTGGTCGTAGTAGCTAAGAGGGATGCTGACGATAAACCCTCCGATGACGACTGTGTCATATATCGTTACGGCTCCTTCTGCACCGGCATTGAAGTGTTTGGTGAGTTTCATCAATGTTACATTCATTAAAATGTAACATAAACAATTAAGATGACTGTCAGTGATCCTTTCCCTCTTGTCTTTGTCTTCAGAGGGCATTGAGAAAGTAGAGATCGTACAGATGGACAATGCTGTGATTGCAACACCTGAAATGGACAAAAATGTTTTGGATATCACTGTTACCTGCCAGGGAAGGTGAATACTCCTGCAATTTATCGAATAATCCAAAATTCTGTATCTTGTAAAAGCATTATCTTGTTTATTTTGACTCACTGGAGCATCTTCTTCCTCCAGCCTTCCTAAAGAGGTGTGCAGTGTGATTCTGGATGCAGAGTGCTTGAAGCCCATTCATACAGCGTGCAACATGGTGGAGCCCTCCAAAGAGTGCCAGATGGTGTTACGTCACTTCTTCAATGACTCTGGTGTCTACTGCGTCAACGTGTCAATGGCCAATGACGTCAGTTTAGCTGCCACCAGTGCTAAAGTCAACGTCGACATTGGTACGCAGCATTGACCACCGTGCAAAAGTCCACAAATGAGTGCATGTCTGCTTTGTCCTGCTTCTTCACAATGTGATCTTTGTTTCAGGTTCAGGTCTGTCCTCGCCTGGCACCATCGCCATGGTCATGGGTGTCCTGGTTCTCGTTCTAGCAGTAGGGATAGTCGCATATTCTTACAAGTAAGAACTGACTTTCTTTGTAGATATCATTTTTTTTAATTTATTTCAATCTAAAACAACCTAATTTATTGACTTAAAAGGAAAAAAATCTGGTGATATTCTATATATGTTCACAACTTGTCACAAATCCCAAGAAAACTACATCACCCACTCCCTGATACACCCTCAGAATAGTTTGGTTTATGCACAAACACTGCTCGGTGAGGGTTAGAAAAAGATATCATAGTGATGAGTCATGTAATGAAGTGTAGTGTGCCAGATTGCAGCTGGACCCTTCTTACTTAAAAGGCAAAAACATGTCAGTGTGACTTGTTTTTAAGATTCACGTCTTCCTCTGAGAGCAAAAAATAGTCGTGTTAGTCATTTTGTTTTCTTTCCAAGATATTTTGTGGAAAATTTTAAAAAACATAAAACATTACCGGCCTATCTGTAAAGCACATGTAATTTAAACAACGTGTTTGGATTTTGTGTTTTACTCAACAGGCGCTTTAAGTCCTACCGTCCTCTGAAGGAAGACATGATTATGTCTGCAGGCCAGCAGCCCAGCCGGGCTCACAGCTGCTCTGGAGCCTCCATGTTCTGGAGTCTTCTGAACAGACGGGGAGCTGTGGACAACTGTCCTCTGCTGCAGGAAAGGCCGGTGTGAGCCATCGCCAGCCTCTTACAACCAAATGCAAAACCAGGCAACCTATGATTTGCAAGTTAAAGGCACCTTTGAGGTCTTTTTATACTTTTTTTTTTTTTTTTTTTTACATGTTTTCTAAATAACACATTCATTTGTAATATTTGGGTTTTCAATCGAATGTTTTCCATTAGACATGCTCAGATCTTTTGTACCTATTTGAAGCAGGTTTGGTTGTACACGTGTGTGCTTTGATTTGGATAAAACTGAATTTGTGTGTTTTTTTCCAATAAACTTTGCTCAAAACAGTTGTGTACTCTTGTTTTGCTGTGATTCTAACTGATGAAGCAGCTACACTAGTGTTGTAAATGAGATGAACTCCTTAATCCCATCCAAAATAATCTGATGCTGGGTTTATCCATGATCCATGATATAACACTGACAGCCAAAAAGACTTCTCCCATCCCTCGGTAGTAAGCACAATCTTGATAGTAACAGATTTTGTTCAAAATAATCATCACAAATCATGTTATGATTTCAAAACCATGCACAGAAATCTTATTATACCAACTGAGATGAGACATTAGCATGTACATTTTCATAAATGAAACCATATTTCCTGGATAATCAGGGATTGGACTGCAGTTGAGAATCCATAGCTTCAACATGCTAACTTAATTAGCCTTATAGTTGTTTATTCCTGTATATACACCATATGCTGCACAATTTAATAAGAAAACACTTAAATTTGTGGTGTTATAAGTCTATAACTTGAATACATAGGATCTCCAAGATTCAGAATGTCAATACTTTGTATGACTATACACCAAAAATATATTAAGGTTGAATTAACGAAAGACAAACAGATTCACGTGTCATAGGAACTTTATTTAGAACAGAGCCAAACTGGTAATTGATAGACATATGTTTGGAATGCATTCAAGAACACATTGCAATCAATTATTTCCTGTTTAACTAATGCCTTTTAATATTCCTCTCCTTCCTCCTCTCCCTCACCCTCAATGGAGTCGACTCCAACCTCCTCATAATCCTTCTCCAGAGCTGCCATGTCCTCTCTGGCCTCGGAGAACTCTCCCTCCTCCATACCCTCACCAACATACCAGTGCACAAAGGCACGTTTAGCATACATCAGATCAAACTTGTGGTCGAGCCGAGCCCAGGCCTCTGCAATAGCGGTGGTGTTGCTCAGCATGCACACAGCCCTCTGGACCTTGGCCAGGTCTCCACCAGGAACTACAGTGGGCGGCTGGTAGTTGATGCCAACCTTGAAACCAGTGGGGCACCAGTCCACAAACTGGATGGAACGCTTGGTTTTGATGGTGGCAATGGCAGCATTCACATCTTTGGGCACCACATCACCACGGAACAGCAGGCAGCAAGCCATGTACTTGCCGTGGCGAGGGTCGCATTTCACCATCTGATTGGCTGGCTCGAAGCAGGCGTTGGTGATTTCGGCCACTGAGAGCTGCTCATGGTAAGCCTTCTCAGCAGAGATGACGGGGGCATAGGTGGCCAGAGGGAAGTGGATACGGGGATATGGCACCAAGTTGGTCTGGAACTCTGTCAGATCAACATTGAGGGCACCATCGAAACGAAGGGAGGCAGTGATGGAGGACACAATCTGACTGATCAACCTGTTCAGGTTGGTGTAAGTTGGACGCTCGATATCGAGGTTCCTGCGACAGATATCGTAGATGGCCTCGTTATCTACCATGAAAGCACAGTCAGAGTGCTCCAGGGTGGTGTGGGTGGTGAGGATGGAGTTGTAGGGCTCCACCACAGCGGTGGACACCTGGGGAGCGGGGTAGATGGAGAACTCCAGCTTGGACTTCTTGCCGTAGTCGACAGACAGACGCTCCATCAGCAGGGAGGTGAAACCAGAGCCGGTGCCACCGCCGAAGCTGTGGAAAACCAGGAAGCCCTGAAGGCCAGTGCACTGGTCAGCCTGAGGACAGAGAGAGACAATGATCACATATGAGATAGAGTTATGTCATTTCATTGGATATTTTTGCAATTAACTCGTTCTGCTCTGATTTCACCCACCAGTTTGCGGATCCTGTCCAGCACCAGGTCGATGATCTCTTTGCCGATGGTGTAGTGTCCGCGGGCGTAGTTGTTGGCAGCATCCTCCTTGCCAGTGATCAGCTGCTCAGGGTGGAAGAGCTGGCGGTAGGTACCAGTGCGCACCTCATCTAAAGGAGACAAAAACAGCTATTGCATCAGATTGGTTTACAATTATTAGATATTTTCTAAATTAATGCTCATCTAGAGGATACTTACCGATGACAGTGGGCTCCAGGTCCACAAAAACAGCTCTGGGGACGTGCTTTCCAGCTCCAGTCTCACTGAAGAAGGTGTTGAAGGAGTCATCTCCTCCTCCCAGAGTCTTGTCACTGGGCATCTGCCCGTCAGGCTGGATCCCATGTTCCAGGCAGTAAAGCTCCCAGCAGGCATTGCCAATCTGGACACCGGCCTGACCGACGTGGATGGAGATACACTCACGCTGCGGACACAAAAAACCAGGGAGGTTATTCACCTGTCTCAATCTAGTTTTTTTTAATTTCACACTCATTTCCAGACACTGCTGGCTTTTTTTTTTACATGTTAAATCGATAATTAAATGCATATTTACATTGGGAACATTGAGCTGCTCCCCCTGTCTGAGTTGAACAGTCGGTGCAGCAGCAGCAGCAGCAGGAGGAGGAGGAGGCACCTCCCTGCGCCACAGTCAGTCAGCAGGGGACAAAAAAATGCCTGACAGCAGCCCCCACCGAGGCAGGAGGACGCTGCTCTCGTCTTTCCTACAGTCTTTTTTGTCCTCTTGTCTTTTCATCCCACACTCTCTCCCTCTTTTGCAAGCACGGGCACGAATGCAAATTCACGTGCGCGTGGCTCGCGCACACCACCATTCTGGAATATTCCACTGGCTCTCGTGCCTTGAGGACGCACAATCACAGCGGAGGATGCTTGAGAAACAAAAACATCAATCCATCCCCTCCAGTCACATCTGGGTCATTTTGTATCGTGGAAATCTTCATGTGGTGCAAATTTAGTTATGTCTCAGGTGAAACCAATCGATAAGTGGCTGTATTATTTGGATTTCGTGTTTCAAAGGGTACCACTGTGCTGCAATGAGTTTTAAAAACTGAGATTAGGATTAATTAGCTGCTGGATCATGTGAATTAGAAATGATTAGCTGCAGTCTTCTCCATCCACCCCCACGCCAACCTGCCCCTCCCTGCATTGAACCGGTGCAGGGCATTTTTTTTGCAAGGTGACAGATTCAATTAAAGATTAAATTTGAGTACAAAATAAAAAAAATATATATTTGAGAAAACAATGCATTTTTTGTGTGAAGTAAATCAGATTCATCCTCCTGATTGTCTGCTACTGGAGCCAAGTCGGTGCATTGTTCTCATCTCCAGACACACAATAACAATCACACTGTGCCAGTGCTGCAGAACAAACCCGTGTGTCAACACTAACATTACACTCCGTCCCTCAACACGACCGCAAGCAGCGTTTAAAACTGAAGTCACAGCGACTAAAAAACGCGCTGAAGCTGCCGGGCGCTCATCGTCCTGAGGTGGGAAATCCTTCACGGCGTCGTCTGACAGCCGAGACGAGCAGCAGCCGCTTCACCTTCATTCCTACCTCACAAAAAAATATCTCAAGACACACGTATGAGGAAGATTTACCTACCATGTTTTCGTCTGAGGTTTCAAAGAGGAAGAGGAGAAAGAGAAAACGTGAAGAAAAAAGGCGTTAAAAACGGTGCGTCGCGTGGTGTACCCAACGGGGTCGATGCAACAACTGCTGAATGGGAGGGCGGCGCTCTCCGGTTTATATACGCAGGGCAGGGGATTTGCTTCTGTGCACTGAGGGGAGAGAAAAAAAAAAACCTTTTACTACCGCCATTTGATGATGCTGCTTCAAACACAGCCTACTATTCTGTCTTCCGCATTCAAATATGCAAATAATCATCATTAAAACGTCTATTGTAGTGCTTCACGGTCAGATAAATCATCCTTGACAGTTTGTTTTTGATGTGAGTGAGGAGGAAATACAGTGTGATGGGCCTACTTTTTCTTTTTCTTTTTTTTTGCCTTGCCAATTTTATTTGAATAGCTCCAACAAAGCACATTTATTATGCATGCAGAGGGGGTGAGAAAAGACTGCATTCATCTATTATTGAGGCGTGGCAAACTGCTAATCAATAACCAATAAAAAATGGGCCCTGTTTATAGCCTCACAGGCACATCCTGGTGTTTGTACAGGCCACTTCTCTGTGCACGTCTGTGATTGTTGTCGATGCATTATACATGATGCAAAATGGCTGAATGCTTCCGCTGCACAAGATGTGCATCCATCTCACTGGAGCTGATATGTGCCGGGTCTCCATGTTGCAGCTGAGGCCTGCCATGGTGCTCCTCGCCCATCCAGCGTGCCAGCTCTCCATCTCTCCTCCCTCTTTGTCCCCGATTCTCTGCAATGATGTCATTCAGTGGGCCGATCACGTGGCTCCATTTCTGCCTGTCTCTGTGTGCCTCTGCTGCTCAGGGTGTGTTTCCTCTGGTCCTGTCTTGTTGGAGGAACTGAAACAGCCTGAGTTGCATTTATTTGACATTATGGTTGTACTGAGGTGTGTGTGTGTGTGTGTGTGTGCAGTTTACAACATTAAATCCCTGGATGCCCCCTAAAGCTGCCTTGAATCCTGCAGCACATGAGAGTCATTTAAAGGAGACATATTATGATTATTTTCATGTTTATAATTTTATTAAGGGGTTACTCCTGGAATAGGTTTACATGCTTTAGTGCTGAAAAAACACATTGTTTTTCTGTTTTAGGTCCTGTCCTGAGCGGAGTTGCTGCAGGAACTATGTCCTGCTTATGTCACAGAGTCAACGAATCAACAGCGAGACTACTGATGAGGCGTTTCAGGCGCAGTGCATTCTGTGGGAGAGAGGAACTTCTGTCGGTGTGGTCTTTGACCTCTTTAACTTTCAAGATCGCTTACATGCACACCAACCCCTATGAAACACTGAAGGACGGGAAGTAAACGAAAAAAGCATGATAGATCTCTTTTAAAACACAATACAGACAAAAATCTTCACTGCAGTATGAACCCAAAACTTTGCTTTTTTGTGTGTGGGAGTCATCATTTATTCAGCAGGGAAGTGATGCATAATTTACAACCATCTTTTGGTTGTTGCTGTACTCAAAGTGAACTGCAGGGGATGAAAGAGAAGGACAGGAAACAGCTGTGGCTCTCAGCCAGGATTTCTTGAGAGAATATTCTCCAATCCTCCTCCTCCTCCTCCTCCTCCTCCCGCTCCTCCTCCTTCACAGCAGCTGTGAGACAGGGAGGGTCTGAGCAGCTGCACACCAAGAGGAGAGAGGGAGGATGGGAATGCTACAGAGATGGGAGTGGTCCTCCATGGCATGAAACTGACCGCACTGCATCATGCAAACAGGGAATATGATACCCAACAACACAGTTACAAAGCATATTTTCCATCTGTCACAGCAGAAGGCCTGTGTTGATGTTATAATGCAGGTGAAGTCAGATAAAAGAAGGTTGTGATGTCCTAAAAGTACTTTAATTAATGAGTGGAGACACTAAAACATTTTGATTTTTGCGTATTTTATTTGATTGGTCGGTGACGTTGCACAGGAGGGACGGATCCTAACAGACCGGATATTCAGTGGCCGTGTATATACTGATATACATGTTGTGGTTTTGCACATCAGAATTAGCTACTACTGAGATGTGGTGACTCGAGATTAACATAATTGTAGCTTCATCTGTGACATGCAGATATAAATAAACTACAAATAAACAATCATTCAAAAGATGGTTAGCCGCTCAGCCATTTTATTTTAGCTGCTGCCCCCTGTGATGATTTTGATCTCACATTTGGATGATAAATAATAATAAAATAATAAATAAAACTTATTCAAACTTAACTTACCATGTAATAGATAATCAATTAAGCCATTCGTTTATAGATCTCGATGTCACAATTCATCAGCAAGCATTGTATTCTGTACTGCAGGAAGTTATAGATACAGAGGAGACACAGAGAAAGAGAAGAGGAGATTGGAAAGAGCAGCTGTGCAGGAAAAGGAAATGGCTCGTTATCAATCAACAGAATCAAAGATAAAAGAGGCAAATCAGGAAGGAGGGAGACATAATGACAGTAAGGAGGCAGACACATGAAAACAGTGTTTTCAAGCAAGGAAAAACATTTAATTTGCTCAGTGCAATCTCTCTAAAATGTGTTGTAGGTATTATTGAAGCTCTTTTTTGTACTTCTGTTTATTGGAGGGTTTAAAATACAGTTACATATCTTATTATGTAAAATTTTGTACATCAAGGTAAAGGAAATGGATACATACAAAAATACAAAAATAAAATAAAAAAACATAATAATAATAATAAAGACAAAAGTAAGTAAATAGAAAAGTACTGTATAACTTTAGGTAATACACTATGTTATCATTACCAGTCATCGGTTTAACTTATTGAAATAAATAAATAATGATATATTTTTAAAAGGTTGCCATATCAAATATAATGTATTCATCTGTCCTCTCAGTGAGAATTAATTTAATTCTAACTGTAAAGTGCTTCTATATTGAAACTCTTTAATGATTTATTTTTGAAATGAGAATAAATCTGATCACCTGTGTGAATAGTGACATTTACTTTGAGGCATCAGATATCAGAAGCCAGAAATGCTGATGGAAAATGCAATGGCTATAAAGACAGGCATACATGTCATAGTTTGTGTTCAAAATGACCCACCAAACAGAGGCGATAATTAAACAGGTACTTCAGCAGTCAGTCAGTATAAACCGTCATCAGCTTCTCTTGACTTTGCAAGTCAAAATCTGGGTTATTTTAAGCAGCCCCACATTCAAAGAGGTATCGGTTTCTTCCTGTGGGACAACTGTCGTCCAAGAGATGCCTTTGTTGTTAGCAACCAAGTGGCTTAACTGTCTGTAAGTTTGCTGGGCTATTCTAAAGAACAATTTACAGCCTTTCTCATTCAAAGTAGAATTTTTATGACAGAGTCCAACAGAGCTGCCACGCACATCCAGTAACATTACTGTCTCCAGGAAGAAAGAGCTTTTATGTGACCAGCTAGTGCCTCGATGAAGTGTGTGAACAAAAAGAGCTGACACACATTTCATGCCAGGCATCTTGTGCCGCAGAGGCCACACCCCATCATCCTGACATGACATGACATTTTATGTTCTTTGGTCATCAGTTTTGTAGGAGGAGGACACATGCAGTTGTTGGTGGGAGCAAGTGCATTTCCTTAAAGACACAGGACATCAGGGTGGAAGTTTTGGGAAAAGAGGTGTCTGTGGCGCCTCAAATTCCCCAACTGAGGCAGCTGCACTGCAGCCCATTAATGCTGCCATTTAAGCTGGGTCACATGACTTCCAGATAAAGGCGGTCTATGTGGATACTAGGCTGTATCCAGGCAACTCCGTTATTCATTTCCTAGCAACGGTTAAATCTTGGGAGGAGGGCTGGGGGTTGGGTGTCTGTGGCTGTCTGTAGCCTACATGTTCCTCTCCTATGGCTGGGCAGCTTGACCTCTTTTATCTGGGAAAGACTGAAAATGAAATCAGAAGACATGAAATAAAATCAACAGATACTGATGCTCAATAAAATCCACAGCCAGCATGTGAACAAAGATTTTTTTATATACATATGTAGATTTTTGGAGAAACTGCATCATGTATTTATAATAGGGGGCTGAAGAGGACACCACAGATATTACTAATCTCACATAATCTACCTGGAAATAGAGTTTAATATACTTAAGACATTATTCATGAGCTGCAGACACACATCTATACTGTCTTCAGGCAGAATATCACATTTTACCAGCATCCCAATATTGATGGAAGATTTGTATAACCCAGCAGTCTGGACACATCCATGAGATGATACTCAGGCAAATGGTTACTAACGTTGCCAAAAATTAGGGGGGAAGATGAGTTGACTTGCTTTTCTAATTGATTTTGCACTGGCAGGTGTTCAGACATCAGTCACTTGTAATATGAGGCCTGCTAAGATCAAAGATGAAGATCTGTTCAACTGTATTATAGCTTTCTTTTTCTCTTGAAGTCTTTGTTATTCCGTTGGGATTCATTGTTTAGACTGTTTTCTGTGTGGGCATGTCTGTCTGGTATCGGCATGCCTAAAATTACGCAGCATTTTCCTTACAATGACAAGCGCCATGCTTACAGCACAATAACCAGAGGATGACGGGATACGGGTGGGGTCTGGGAGGCGGTCCTTGTGGCGAGAGACGCGCTCATCCAATAGAAAGCCGCGGACAGCTTCGAACGCCAGACTGACAGGGAGTTGACCAATGGCGACACAGCAGGCACCGGCGCGAGCGCCGCACTTGCATATATACCGCTGTCCATCCTCATGTTCGCCATTATCTCTTACATCGACCCCATAACTGTCGAATTGTAAGATACTCTGTCAAGGAGTTCCTGCAACCTTTTACCGCAACAACATCAGAACAAAATGGTAAGAACTTGTCTAAACTTTGGTAAACAGACATATTTGAGGTTTACATGTTGCTTTCACTTTTTTAATTGACGTGACTTGATTGGATGAGGAGGAGAGGACGATGGCTCAGCGTTAATGGAAGAGCGTTTTTTTTTAAACGTCACCTAAAGTCGATTTAATGTTATAATGTGAGGTTCTGGTGGTCTTGGATGGGCAAGCTTGCTACGTGGCGGGAATAAAATAGGGGTTTTCTCAACAGATTGCAGTGTGGACAGAATGAATAATGTGGAGTCAGGCTATCGTCCAGCCGTCGTATTTTATGCTCTCCCTTCGGCATGACTAAGCTCCGGTCATCACTGCTCGTGACAGCACTGCCCTGTAACGTTAATTCAATACTGGCAGGGAGGATGCGCATAAGCGGTACCCGTCTTCAAATGTCACAGCCAGAGAAACCCTAGCCGGAGGGGGTTAATGGGTGAGGTGCTCTGTCAGCATTAAAAATTCATGATTGTAATGGATACTGCTGAGTTGGCCCCGGATAACTAGCCATTATTTTACAATCTCTGTGACCAAAACGAGCGTTTCTCGGTATCTGTGGGTTTATAGATTAACTGGGGTTTTTTAAGTTCTCACACCAGAGCGGAGCGCCTGTCGCGTAGCGCCTGTCGCGTAGCAACGTGGTACCCAGCGTAGACACAAGGCAGTGCGCCAGAAAAAAAGTTTCGACCGTTGGACTGAATTTGGATGTTTTTTGCTTATCAAATAACATTTCTACTGCCTTTAAAGCTCAAATAAAGAGCTGCTCAATTTATATTCTCAGGAAGGATATTTTGTCCACCACTTCTTCATCCAGTACATCTCAGAGTGAGCCTGTGTGACTTAAAAATGATTTACAAAGCTGTAGAATTTAAATAACATGATCATAATACATAAAAAATACATATCAGGTAAACAACCTCCTTGTTTTTTCCTTCCACAGCGTGAGTGTATCTCCATCCACGTCGGTCAGGCCGGTGTCCAGATTGGCAACGCCTGCTGGGAGCTTTACTGCCTGGAACATGGGATCCAGCCGGACGGGCAGATGCCCAGTGACAAGACCATCGGAGGAGGAGATGACTCCTTCAACACCTTCTTCAGTGAGACTGGAGCTGGAAAGCACGTCCCCAGAGCTGTTTTTGTAGACCTGGAGCCCACTGTCATCGGTAAGTGTGACTCCTCTAGATGAGCATTAATTTAGAAAATATCTTGTAATTTTTTATCCCAATCTGATGCAATGTCTGTTTTTGTCTCCTTTTTAGATGAGGTGCGCACTGGTACCTACCGCCAGCTCTTCCACCCTGAGCAGCTGATCACTGGCAAGGAGGATGCTGCCAACAACTACGCCCGTGGACACTACACCATCGGCAAAGAGATCATCGATCTGGTGCTAGACAGGATCCGCAAACTGGTGGGTGAAATCAGAGCAGAACAAGTAAATTGCAAAAATAACCAATGAAATGACATAACTCTATCTCATATGTGATCATTGTCTCTCTCTGTCCTCAGGCTGACCAGTGCACTGGCCTTCAGGGCTTCCTGGTTTTCCACAGCTTCGGCGGTGGCACCGGCTCTGGTTTCACCTCCCTGCTGATGGAGCGTCTGTCTGTCGACTACGGCAAGAAGTCCAAGCTGGAGTTCTCCATCTACCCAGCTCCCCAGGTGTCCACCGCTGTGGTGGAGCCCTACAACTCCATCCTCACCACCCACACCACCCTGGAGCACTCTGACTGTGCCTTCATGGTAGATAACGAGGCCATCTACGATATCTGCCGTAGGAACCTCGATATCGAGCGTCCCAGTTACACCAACTTGAACAGGCTAATTGGTCAGATTGTGTCCTCCATCACTGCCTCCCTTCGTTTCGATGGTGCCCTCAATGTTGATCTGACAGAGTTCCAGACCAACTTGGTGCCATATCCCCGTATCCACTTCCCTCTGGCCACCTATGCCCCTGTCATCTCTGCTGAGAAGGCTTACCATGAGCAGCTCTCAGTGTCTGAAATCACCAACGCCTGCTTCGAGCCAGCCAATCAGATGGTGAAATGTGACCCTCGCCACGGCAAGTACATGGCTTGCTGCCTCTTGTATCGTGGTGATGTGGTGCCCAAAGATGTTAATGCTGCCATTGCCACCATCAAAACCAAGCGCACCATCCAGTTTGTGGACTGGTGCCCCACTGGTTTCAAGGTTGGCATCAACTACCAGCCACCCACTGTAGTTCCTGGTGGAGACCTGGCCAAGGTCCAGAGGGCTGTGTGCATGCTGAGCAACACCACCGCTATTGCAGAGGCCTGGGCTCGGCTCGACCACAAGTTTGATCTGATGTATGCTAAGCGTGCCTTTGTTCACTGGTATGTGGGTGAGGGTATGGAGGAGGGAGAGTTCTCTGAGGCCAGAGAGGACATGGCAGCTCTGGAGAAGGATTATGAGGAGGTTGGTGTAGACTCAGTTGAGGGTGAGGGAGAGGAGGAAGGAGAGGAATATTAAAATGGGACATAAGGACATTAGGTAAATATGATATAAGTGATTCCATTTGTTCTCAGATACATTCCAAGAAGAAATGTTTGTCTATTAATTACCAGTTTGGCTGTTCAGATTAAAACTCCTGAGTGTCAATTTTGATAAGTCACTGTGATAGAAAGGGTCATAAAGGATGTGAACAGGTTGTTAGGTGTGAAGTTGTTGAGTTCTTGAGAGTTGAGGAAGAGGAGCATTAAAAGGGATAGAAAGCACTCAGTTGTAACAACTGCTTCAAATTTTCTCTGAAGGGCATTCCAAAAATAAATGTTTGTCTACGAAACAGTTATGTTCAGCTATGTTCTAAATAAAGTTCCCGTAACATATGAAGTTGTCTGTGTTGTCATTATATTTCTTTTTTTGAAGAGTGAAAAATGACCTTTAGTCTGTAATGGCTTATGTAATCAGATATGGAAATTATGGATTTATTTTGAGAATTGCTGCACACCAATTAACATTCAACACGGCACTCTAGTCCCTATTTCAAGTCCATTTATTTGCACTTGAGGCTTCAAGGTTCCACATCTCACTTGTGTTTTTTCAGCTGTATTTTTTGGTCATATCATCTCACCTCACACCAGCGTCTGTCCTGTACAGAGACAGACTAATCTGATCTGATCTAATAAGAGAAGGGTGTATCTCTTATTATTTACTGCCTAACTTATCCACAAAATCTGTCACCAGTGTGTGTTCAGTATCAGGTATTGAACTGGATCACATGAAGTCATTAACCTACTCGACGTTTTACAATTTCAAACAAGTCCCCAGCTACTTCAGTCGTTAAGGAGAATGGCGTAGCGCTGTTTTGCTGTGAAGCTACAGAAATGTTTCGTGTACCACAAAACTTCACCTGACTTTCCATCCGTGTGAAGAGCTTACAAGAGTTTGATGCATGTCTGAATTTTCTTATTCTCAACTACGCCTACTTCGTTGTTATATAACATATAAGAGGCATTTGGCCCGCATTAAACACAGCCCCTGCTACTGACCAGCTCATAACATCCACATGATTTCCTCTCCTAACAGAAAGAAAGCTCTGTTAATCCCCCTGGACAACAAACTGAATGAGAACATGGTTTGGTCTTGTAAATGCTGTACAGCCCTTGACCAAATCATCAACACAACTTCCAAATGAGATTTAAGGGGGAAAGTCTCAGTCCTCCCGTCTCAGTTACAGTATGGTGACTGTTCCGGTTCTGGATGTGAAACAGTTACTGCAGCAGACAGAGGAGGAGTTTTTTAATGTGCGTACGTCAGCCATCCTCTTCAAGAGGAGAGAGTGGTGCATCAGCAGATCAGCTTCACACAAAGCAGACACAAACACTTTTCACATTAGATTGACTTGTCTCATTACATCGCATAATATGACGACAAGCCATCATGATAGTAAAATTTGAAAAGAAAATCTTGAGTAATTGTTTGAGTGTCCAATTAAAGGAGAATTAATAAGGGAGCTCACATGACATCACCCTTTCTTCTCCTCATCGTAGCAAATGATGGATGTTTATCATTCAATCGTCAATAATCGTGGACACTCCTTGTTTTTCAGGAGGCATTTTTAAGTGGACAGAAGGCCTTAGATGTTAAAAAATCTGTGACCCAAATCCTCTTTCTGTGCATCCCAGCATGAGTCCATCCATGTTGGTCAGACTGGCGTCGAGATTAGCAATGCCAGCTGGGAGAGACTGGGGCTGATAGTCTGGTAGTGGATGATGAAGGACAGGAGTGTTCAAGACGCATGTATTCCCTTATTTTGGTTTCTGATCTGTGCCTCTGTTGTCAAAAAATAACATTTGCTCACTGCTCACACTATCCTCTAAGCCAGGTTTGCCCAAAGTGGGGCCCGTGGTCCAAAGTTGGCCCACCATGAGGTCCAATTTGGCCTGTCAGATGTTATAATGAAATTTAAAATATATATATACAATAACGTTTATGCCGTTTAATTTGTTCTTAAAGTAGAAATGCTCTTTAAATATTTAGGATCCCGTGGTTCAGCATTAAGCTTCAGTTTGGGTCCTCTGTGTTCATAAGTTTAGGCACCCCTTCTTCAAGCCACTTCCTGACTGACATAACTTTCCTAAGATATGTTTATATGAATGTGGTTGTCACTAAGAAGATCTTAAAATGCTTTGACTTTATAAAGATGATCATGCTGCTCCACTCACTTCAGTCATTTGGGGGCAGTGTTGTACAACATATGTTTTAACTATAAACACAATATTTCAAAGTAAAGTACTATCCTTTCCCACAGATCCTGACATTCCTGTTACTTGCCCCCAGCTTTATGCAGCTACTGCAGCAAGTTTTTATCAAGCTGATAGCTGCAAAATGGAACAATTTCTCAGTAAATGTGGAACCTATTTGTGCTGGTGGAGGATGGAACAGGTTGAGAACTGCAGTCAAGCCAGCCATCACTCCGATTATGGTAAATGCGGAGAAATAGCGTATTTACTTCCGGTTTTCAAAATAAAGGCATTAAGAATAGTAAGCTATATATCGAAGCTACATTTAAATTAAATATGGTACATTAAAGTGTTTCATGATGAATAAAAAACTTTTTTTTTTTTTTTTACTGCACCAATGTGGAGAAATGCCAAAATAAAAGTCACATAAATATACCTGCAGATTGCATGTTTTCTTATATTTGACGAACTGTAAAAACTCATTACTCAATAATTCCTGGCCATGGGTGGTAGTGACTTCTACACATAGAAGTATACAAGTATACTTGATATCAAACATTTTTACTGCACCAATGTGGAGAAATTCAACAATAAAAGTCACATATTTGTATCTCCAAGTGGCATATTTTCATATATTTGAGCTACTGTAAAAAACACTTTGCTCAATAACTATATACTATATATGTATAAATATGGGACTTTTATACCTTCATTTATTTTAATGTTGAATTTCTCTACAATGGTGCATCAAAAATGTTTGATATTAAGCATACTTGTAGTCAATTATGTGTAGAAGTCAAATATACCATCCACAGCCAGGAATTATTGAGCAAAGTGTTTTTACAGTAAGTCAAATATAAGACAATATGGAATCTGGAGGTATAAATATGGGACATTTATTGTTGAATTTCGCCACATTGGTGCAGTGAAAAAATTATAAGTGTTTTTTATTCATCATGGGCGCATGAAACACTTTAATGTAACTTATTTTTATTTCAAATGCAGGTTCGATATATAGCTTACTGTTCTTAATACCTTTATTTTGAAACCCGAAAGTGAATACGCTCTTTCTCCGCATTTACCATAATGCTGAGAATACTTGTACACTCGAAATTTAGGTGCGGCGGATTTGACCACGGAGATCGGAGTGAAGGCGACCTTAACCGCAGTAATGTACTAGGAGGCGAGCTAACCGCCCTCCTGCTGCCAACACTGGGTGAAACTGAAGAAGAGACGCCGCCGGGAGTCTCCGGGGTGAATGTCTGTCCAATATCCGACCTAAAACTAACTTCACCTCGGTAATAAATATCCCTTTAAAATGTATTCACTTCTTGTCTGAACACAGCACACTGTCCGTTACTGATGCTGCCTTCATGTGCTATGGTACAGATGGTATTTTGTTGTTGTACAGAGAAAATAAAGATGGTGGACACACAGATTCAGGCTTGTTAGCATCTGCTCTGGGGAGGTAAAACCAAACCATAACGGTATTTTAAAAACTGACACCGAGTGTTAACGCATCATATTACAATTGTCAATGGAGCAACACTTTATAGGCTACAAAAACTATCCACTAACAGTAGCAAAACACGTTTAGCAGTGTACATTGCTTACCATTCACGAATCTTCCGTTGCTCGCCGCCATGTTGAAAAGGTGAAAGGTTATCTCATCTCGGCAACTCGGGCATCAAAAAATTCTACGAGTTGCCCAGTGGAAAATACCACATGAGAGGGTGTTCATGTGCACTTTTCACGTCGTCTTTTGGTATTTACCATAAATACCATAGCACATGAAGGCACCTGACACACACAGAACTCATGTCATCGCGGAAGCTGACTGTTTCCTTTTAGCCAATAGGAATCCCCCATGTGACTCTGGCAACCAATCGGATTTACCAGCATATTCCCGCCGTTTAGACGGTATAAAATGCCCCGCCCACCATTACCTCCGCAGTTACGTTTTCCAAAGGAGTCGTTAAGGTCGCACTTGTAAGAGATAACTAGTCTCTTCCAATTTGTTAATTTAAGCAACAAACCCATCACGTTCAGAAAACATGGTGAGTACGAAAATATGTTTCTTTAGTTATAATGTGTTAATTTTAGGACATTTTCAAATCTATAAAGTGGGTCATGGAGTGGCAGGCAGCCCAACTGAACTAACCGTTATCAACTGAAAGAAGCAGCATTAATGGTTTACAATCTAGTCTTGATTGGAAAGAAAAAATTAAGATGGAAGACGGTTAAATTTCGTCTTCAAGGGGTCGTTTTGACTGTAACTTTGGTGATAAATGTGTCACTCTACGGGGCGCAGCCCAGAAATTGTTCACTGTTTAAACGCTCAGTCGGGCTGACGGTTTCTGGTTTATCCCGTCGTCGGAGGTCAATGTGCTCTAAGCCTGAAACAGTCCTCTTTTTACCGCCTGTTTGAAGGGGCTTTGCCTTCATGACACTGCAACCGCAGGTTTATTCATTAACATATTTGATATTTTATGGTATATTGTCGAGGTCTGCTACCTTTTTTGAATATAAATCTTTAACTACATGTGTGTTTGTTTTGTTGTACCACAGAACTTTGATGGGGATTTTCTTTTGTTCTCATTAGATGATTTTCTTTTTTCTTTAAATACGTTAGTCTGAATAATCAGCCTCTCTGTGGCGAACAACTTCTCTCTTTGACTAAGTTTATTTAGCCGTTAATTCTGACAAAAACCGGAACTCTGAAAGCGGGAAAACTGCTAACCTTCGCCCCTCCCAACTCTCCGTTGTCATGGTTACACACTAACGCTTACAATGGGGCATTGCCCAGCAGTCAATTGTCAGAGAGAGGGAAACCACTCAGATTATGGTGAATAATGTTTGTCCAGTACACTACCATATATTGTTTTCTGTAGGGTGTTCTGTTCACAGGTTGACAGACTGTGCAACATGTCATAAGGTGACAGGATTAGTCATGATGATCTAGTCTCTGGTTCTCTACAAAAGAGCGTTTTTCCTCCTCAGATCTTGCACTAGCTGTAGAGAAGTCCTCAACATGTGATAAGTAGGCTTCAGTGTCTGATTAGTTACAGTTTCTACTAGAACTTCTTCAGACAGCCTTTTAAACAGTCTGGCATATTTTTATTATAATTTCCTGTCTTTTTTTCCCCCTTCCACAGCGTGAGTGTATCTCAGTGCACGTTGGTCAGGCTGGTGTCCAGATTGGCAACGCCTGCTGGGAGCTTTACTGCCTGGAACATGGGATCCAGCCGGACGGACGGATGCCCAGTGACAAGACCATCGGAGGGGGAGATGATTCTTTCAACACCTTCTTCAGTGAGACTGGAGCTGGAAAGCACGTCCCCAGAGCTGTTTTGGTGGACCTGGAGCCCACTGTCATCGGTAAGTGTCACTCCTCCTATATGAGCATTCATTTAGGAAATGCCTAATAATTGTAAACCAATCTCATGCAAAGTCTGTTTTTTTTTTTTTTTCTCCTTCTCCTTTTTAGATGAGGTGCGCACTGGTACCTACCGCCAGCTGTTCCACCCTGAGCAGCTGATCACTGGCAAGGAGGATGCTGCCAACAACTACGCCCGTGGACACTACACCATTGGCAAAGAGATCATCGACCAGGTGCTGGACAGGATCCGCAAACTGGTGGGTAAAATCAGAGCAGAACGAGTTCATTGCAAATTTGGCTCGAGAATAACCAATTAAATGACATAACTCTATCTGGTATGTGATCATTGTCTCTCTCTGTCCTCAGGCTGACCAGTGCACTGGCCTTCAGGGCTTTCTGGTTTTCCACAGCTTCGGAGGTGGCACCGGCTCTGGTTTCACCTCCCTGCTGATGGAGCGTCTGTCTGTGGACTACGGCAAGAAGTCCAAGCTGGAGTTCTCCATCTACCCCGCTCCCCAGGTGTCCACCGCTGTAGTGGAGCCCTACAATGCCATTCTCACCACCCACACCACCCTGGAGCACTCTGACTGTGCCTTCATGGTAGATAATGAGGCCATCTACGATATCTGCCGTAGGAACCTCGACATTGAGCGTCCCAGTTACACCAACCTGAACAGGTTGATGAGTCAGATTGTGTCCTCCATCACTGCCTCCCTTCGTTTCGATGGTGCCCTCAATGTTGATCTGACAGAGTTCCAGACCAACTTGGTGCCATATCCTCGTATCCACTTCCCTCTGGCCACCTATGCCCCCGTCATCTCTGCTGAGAAGGCTTACCATGAGCAGCTTACCGTGTCAGAAATCACCAACGCCTGCTTCGAGCCAGCCAATCAGATGGTGAAATGTGACCCTCGCCACGGCAAGTACATGGCTTGCTGCCTCTTGTATCGTGGTGATGTGGTGCCCAAAGATGTGAATGCTGCCATTGCTACCATCAAAACAAAGCGCACCATCCAGTTTGTGGACTGGTGCCCCACTGGTTTCAAGGTTGGCATCAACTACCAGCCGCCCACTGTAGTTCCTGGTGGAGACCTGGCCAAGGTCCAGAGGGCTGTGTGCATGCTGAGCAACACCACCGCTATTGCAGAGGCCTGGGCTCGGCTCGACCACAAATTTGATCTGATGTATGCTAAGCGTGCCTTTGTGCACTGGTATGTTGGTGAGGGTATGGAGGAGGGAGAGTTCTCCGAGGCCAGAGAGGACATGGCAGCTCTGGAGAAGGATTATGAGGAGGTTGGTGTCGACTCAGTTGAGGGTGAGGGAGAGGAGGAAGGAGAGGAATATTAAAATGGGACATAAGGACATTAGGTAAATATGATATAAGTGATTCCATTTGTTCTCAGATACATTCCAAGAAGAAATGTTTGTCTATTAATTACCAGTTTGGCTGTTCAGATTAAAACTCCTGAGAGTGTCAATTTTGATAAGTCACTGTGATAGAAAGGGTCATAAAGGATGTGAACAGGTTGTTAAGTGTGAAGTTGTTGAGTTCTTGAGAGTTGAGGAAGAGGAGCATTAAAAGGGATAGAAAGCACTCGTTAAACATGTAACAACTGCTTCAAATTTTCTCTGAAGGGCATTCCAAAAATAAATGTTTGTCTACGAAACAGTTATGTTCAGCTATGTTCTAAATAAAGTTCCCGTAACATATGAAGTTGTCTGTGTTGTCATTATATCATTTCTTTTTTTGAAGAGTGAAAAATGACCTTTTAGTCTGTAATGGCTTATGTAATCAGATATGGAAATTATGGATTTATTTTAAGAATTGCTGCACACCAATTAACATTCAACACGGCACTCTAGTCCCTATTTCAAGTCCATTTATTTGCACTTGAGGCTTCAAGGTTCCACATCTCACTTGTGTTTTTTCAGCTGCATTTTTTGGTCATATCATCTCACCTCACACCAGCGTCTGTCCTGTACAGAGACAGACTAATCTGATCTGATCTAATAAGAGAAGGGTGTATCTCTTATTATTTACTGCCTAACTTATCCACAAAATCTGTCACCAGTGTGTGTTCAGTATCAGGTATTGAACTGGATCACATGAAGTCATTAACCTACTCGACGTTTTACAATTTTAAACAAGTCCCCAGCTACTTCAGTCGTTTAGGAGAATGGCGTAGCGCTGTTTTGCTGTGAAGCTCCAGAAATGTTTCCTGTACCACAAAACTTCACCTGACTTTCCATCCGTGTGAAGAGCTTACAAGAGTTTGATGCGTGCCTACTTCGTTGTTATATACATATAAGAGGCATTTGGCCCGCATTAAACACAGCCCCTGCTACTGACCAGCTCATAACATCCACATGATTTCTGCTCCTAACAGAAAGAAAGCTCTGTTAATCCCCCTGGACAACAAACTGAATGAGAACATGGTTTGGTCTTGTAAATGCTGTACAGCCCTGGACCAAATCATCAACACAACTTCCAAATTAGATTTTAGGGGGAAAGTCTCAGTCCTCCCGTCTCAGTTACAGTATGGTGACTGTTCCGGTTCTGGATGTGAAACAGTTACTGCAGCAGACAGAGGAGGAGTTTTTTAATGTGCGTACGTCAGCCATCCTCTTCAAGAGGAGAGAGTGGTGCATCAGCAGATCAGCTTCACACAAAGCAGACACAAACACTTTTCACATTAGATTGACTTGTCTCATTACATCGCATAATATGACGACAAGCCATCATGATAGTAAAATTTAAAAAGAAAATCTCAAGTAATTGTTTAAATGTCCGATTAAAGGAGAATTAATAAGAGAGCTCACATGACATCACCCTTTCTTCTCCTCATCGTAGCAAAGGATGGACGTTAATCATTCTATTGTCAATAAGCCTAATGTTAAACAAAAGAGCATGTTGTTTGTTTCTACGTTATCCTTCACCACAAACATCCAATCCTCTTCCCACATAACTATGTTAAATCAGCTTAGCATGAACACTAGCTTCACACTTACTAGTTTGTCACCCTGACCCCTTATGTGGATTTAGTATGAATGTTATTTATTGTACCAGGCTCAAGGGATGATTATGTGTTGAATTATGCGTCGACCTGACTGTCTTTTAAAAACCAAGCCATCTAAATGTCTCTATTCACTCACTGTTCATTGTGCACAAATGTGAATATTCATGTGAGACCTCTATTCCCAGTGGAGAATTTGAATGTGGCCTTATGAAAAGACAGCACATTGTAACATGCCTGACCTAGATAATCTCCACAAACTACAGTAATCCTGCACACAAAATGACTTAAATTGCAGTAGAAAACACATGGCTTCCTGTAAAATGAATGATAGACTGAACCACAGTCAGATAGTCTATCATAGAAATAGACTGAAGTGTTGCTCCATCAGATAGACGTGTTTGAACAATGAAAGTACTTGGTGTGGACACTACTTGTTTTTCAGGAGGCATTTTTAAGTGGACAGAAGGCCTTAGATGTTAAAAAATCTGTGACCCAAATCCTCTTTCTGTGCATCCCAGCATGAGTCCATCCATGTTGGTCAGACTGGCGTCGAGATTAGCAATGCTAGCTGGGAGAGACTGGGGCTGATAGTCTGGTAGTGGATGGTGAAGGACAGGAGTGTTAAGGACGCATGTATTACCTTATTTTGGTTTCTGATCTGTGCCTCTGTTGTCAAAAATAACATTTGCTCACTGCTTACACTATCCTCTAAGCCAGGTCTGCCCAAAGTGGGGCCCGTGGTCCAAAGTTGGCCCACCATTAGGTCCAATTTGGCCTGTCAGATGTTATAATGAAATTTAAAAAATATATATACAATAACGTTGATGCCGTTTAATTTGTTCTTAAAGTAGAAATGCTCTTTAAATATTTAGGATCCCGTGGTTCAGCATTAAGCTTCAGTTTGGGTCCTCTGTGTTCATAAGTTTAGGCACCCCTTCTTCAAGCCACTTCCTGACTGACATAACCTTCCTAAGATATGTTTATATGAATGTGGTTGTCACTAAGAAGATCTTAAAATGCTTTGACTTTATAAAGATGATCATGCTGCTCCACTCACTTCAGTCATTTGGGGGCAGTGTTGTACAACATATGTTTTAACTATAAACACAATATTTCAAAGTAAAGTACTATCCTTCCCACAGATCCTGACATTCCTGTTACTTGCCCCCAGCTTTATGCAGCTACTGTGGGAGGGAAAAGCAATTTTTTATCAAACTGATAGCTGCAAAATGGAACAATTTCTCAGTAAATGTGGAACCTATTTGTGCTGGTGGAGGATGGAACAGGTTGAGAGCGCAAGATACATCAGTAAGATGGTGTGATGGAGTAAAAGTAAAACTGCCTCAATAGGGAACAACTGAAACTACCTCACTGTATGTAAAGAAGTTAAAACCAGTTCCACCTCGACCAGATGCATCACAATTAAAATTATATTAATACACTGACAAATATAGGTCACTAATGCCCTGATAATATAGGTACACTTAACTTTAGATGCTTAATTTTGCTGATGGACACTTGTGTACTTTTACTGAAGTAGACTAAGTAGAATTTTGAATGCAGGACTTGAGGGTTTGAGTATTTTTACACCATTGTATTGGTATTTATGTCTTAAGTAAAGGATCTGAGTGGTGGAACAAGTACTCAGGTCAGAAACTGCTAATACCACAGTGTAGAAAGATTTCGAAGTCAAAGTCTTCAAGTGTTTACTTACTCATCAAAATATAGAGGTACCAAATGTAATAGTATTAATCATGCAGAAGAGCCATTTCCAGAACATTCTATATTATGGCATTAGATAATAAGAATGCCCAAGTATTGTAAAACTGTACTTGTGAGCAGTAATTGAGTAAATGTACTTGGTTACTTAACAACACAGCTGAGTACTTCTTCCACTGTGCTTCCACTGTGCCACTGTGCAGTATTCAATTATTCACTTTCTCAAGGCCTGTCATCGCTGATTATGACGGTTGCTTTGTAACCAATAGGAATCCCCCAATGCGAACACCGCAACCAATCGGGATTCAGCAGTACTTTTCCGCCGTCAGAGAGAGTATAAAGAGCACCGCCCAGCAGAGCTCATCAGTTACGTCTTACACAGGATTCATAAAGGCCGGCCTGTAAGCGCTAACAGTCTCTTGTCTTTGTCCAAACTCTGACAGACGTATCAGCTTCAGGAAACATGGTGAGTATAAAAATATAGTTTGTCTTCACTTATTATTTGTTGATTTAAGCTGGAAAGTGTGTCATCACATGGCAGTGTTCAGTGGGTTGTTTTGACTGTAAATTTGGTAAATTTAAGTCTAGACAGCCCAAATGCAAGTTCATAAAGTTCAATGTGCTTTCATCCTGAAACATTCCTCTTTTTTACCGCCTGTTTGAAGTGGCCTGACCTTTATGACACCGCAACCAAAGGCTTTTCAAACAAAACCTATTCACTAACAGCCTTTATAATTAATCTTTCATGCTGCACATTTGGAGGTCTGATACTTTTGTATGAAAATCTTGAACTACAGGTGTGTTTGTTTTGTTCCACCACAAAACTCTGTTGGGGATTTTTTTTTGTTCTCAAGAGTTTTCTTTCATCTTCAAGCACATTGTATGTCTGAATCAGGCTCTTTGTGATATAGTTGTCACTAAAGGGTGTAAATCCTTGTGCAACATGTCATCAGGTGACTTTAGTCATGATGATCTGGTGTCTGATTCTTTACAAAAGAGTCCTTTGTCCTCCTCCTCCTCCTCATCCTTGCATTAGCCCCAGAAAAGTCATGAACATGTGATGGGTAGCCTTTGGCATCTAATTGGTTACACTTTTTAGAAGAACATCTTCAGCCATAGGTATTTTTAGTGTAAATGACTTAAGAACTTTTTTGTTTTCACAGCGTGAGTGTATCTCAGTGCACGTTGGTCAGGCCGGTGTCCAGATTGGCAACGCCTGCTGGGAGCTTTACTGCCTGGAACATGGGATCCAGCCGGACGGGCAGATGCCCAGCGACAAGACCATTGGAGGAGGAGATGATTCCTTCAACACCTTCTTCAGTGAGACTGGAGCTGGAAAGCACGTCCCCAGAGCTGTTTTTGTGGACCTGGAGCCCACTGTCATCGGTAAGTGTGACTCATCTATGAGCATTCATTTAGGAAATATAAATTGATTTTATATTTTAAACCACAACTTATGCAATGTCTGTTTTTTTTGTCTTTTCTTCTTCTCCTTTTTAGATGAGGTGCGCACTGGTACCTACCGCCAGCTGTTCCACCCTGAGCAGCTGATCACTGGCAAGGAGGATGCTGCCAACAACTACGCCCGTGGACACTACACCATCGGCAAAGAGCTCATTGACTTGGTGCTGGACAGGATCCGCAAACTGGTGGGTAAAATCAGAGCAAAACAAGTCAACTGCAAAAATAACCAATGAAATGACATAACTCTATCTCATATGTGATCATTGTCTCTCTTTGTCCTCAGGCTGACCAGTGCACTGGCCTTCAGGGCTTCCTGGTTTTCCACAGCTTCGGCGGTGGCACCGGCTCTGGTTTCACCTCCCTGCTGATGGAGCGTCTGTCTGTCGACTACGGCAAGAAGTCCAAGCTGGAGTTCTCCATCTACCCAGCTCCCCAGGTGTCCACCGCTGTGGTGGAGCCCTACAACTCCATCCTCACCACCCACACCACCCTGGAGCACTCTGACTGTGCCTTCATGGTAGATAACGAGGCCATCTACGATATCTGCCGTAGGAACCTCGATATTGAGCGTCCCAGTTACACTAACCTGAACAGGTTGATCAGTCAGATTGTGTCCTCCATCACTGCCTCCCTTCGTTTCGATGGTGCCCTCAATGTTGATCTGACAGAGTTCCAGACCAACTTGGTGCCATATCCCCGTATCCACTTCCCTCTGGCCACCTATGCCCCCGTCATCTCTGCTGAGAAGGCTTACCATGAGCAGCTTACCGTGTCAGAAATCACCAACGCCTGCTTCGAGCCAGCCAATCAGATGGTGAAATGCGACCCTCGCCACGGCAAGTACATGGCTTGCTGCCTCTTGTACCGTGGTGATGTGGTGCCCAAAGATGTGAATGCTGCCATTGCCACCATCAAAACAAAGCGCACCATCCAGTTTGTGGACTGGTGCCCCACTGGTTTCAAGGTTGGCATCAACTACCAGCCGCCCACTGTAGTTCCTGGTGGAGACCTGGCCAAGGTCCAGAGGGCTGTGTGCATGCTGAGCAACACCACCGCTATTGCAGAGGCCTGGGCTCGGCTCGACCACAAGTTTGATCTGATGTATGCTAAGCGTGCCTTTGTGCACTGGTATGTTGGTGAGGGTATGGAGGAGGGAGAGTTCTCCGAGGCCAGAGAGGACATGGCAGCTCTGGAGAAGGATTATGAGGAGGTTGGAACCGATAGTCAGGGAGACGACGACGATGAAGGAGACGAGTATTAAGGAATGCATGCCCTTGTATTGACCTTTATCAGTGTCTGAAATAAAATTGGTTCTCTAATTGCACTATTTTTATCTCTTAAATCCGCTTATACATTCATTACTTTCAAGTAAAGCATTTTTAGTACAGCAGTTCAGTTTGTTGTTTTGCGTAGTTTGACTAACGCTAAAAGCATGCTTTACAGTTTTCATGATACTTTTGTTCTAGAATGACAGTTACTCTGCGCACTTTATACTCTAAAGCTGCTGTTAAACTGTGTTAATTGTTTAACAACACCTTCCTGCGGCTAGTTCTTAGATCACAGTCGGAGCACAATGTCCACACTTCTTTCCCCTCATGACTGGGAAAACTTGCAATACAATGTCAGTAGAAGTGGTTAATTGTTGTTTTTTGTCTATTAGGTAAATTTTTTACAGAGTGGCTTCTTCATATATTATTCATAGCCTGATCTATATGTTATTTTATTGCTAAAAAATACATGGCAGAAATGGATTTCTTATGGCTGTTGACAGTATATTCATATTAATACAGTAATAAAAAGAAATATCCATAATCCTCTCTGTAAAAACCTTTTATTCTTAATATGTCGGCAAAATGAAACAACAAACATTATTAATTAGATAATTCCCCATGTGCATATATTATATTAAAAACATTTTGTATCAGGTTTTGAAAAGGAAGGAGAATATGTGGAATAAAAACGATGATGTCTCTGATTCTGCCATATCAATTTTTATTTTGTTTTTAAAATCGATTGAATTGAATGTTTATATTATATAAGTATATTTTTGTTGGTTTTTTTTGTTGTTGTTTGGTTTTTTAAAGACCATAAACAAACAAACCAACATAAGAATAGTGCATAAGAAAAAACACGTTAATTACACGTTTGAAAAGTGCCCATAATGAGACCAAAGGGTTAAGTAAGGTCAGTGGACTGCTTTTCAAAACCTGATGCCTACAGTACCCACAATGCAACTTAGCTACTGAGTGACATCACTGGAGACAATTTTGATCAGATTACACGCAGCTTCCTCTGGAGCCACAGAAGGCTTTATACTTCTTATAATGGCTTAACTTGACGAAACAAACACACACCATCAGGTCCAGCCAATGTAGACAGCGATCCACATGCACTTATATTGACTTATAACTTGCGCAAAAACAAACAAATGACTGCATGGCATGATACTTCTGACGGTCAAAAACTGTGTGCCGCTCCGGTAAACAACACAACCCTGCTCTGTGGTTACTGCCTCACCAACTTGTACCTTTCCCCAAACTCCACATACCACCCACTGTGCAAAAAGGGAATTACAGCCAGTGAACACACACACACACACACACACACACACCACTTATATACATACTAATGAACACAATACAAAAATGGCTCCAACACTACTTTTTCCACATATGCAGTAATACTCCCCAGGACCTAAACGCACTTTGTAAAACTGGTGGAGTTACCCTTTAACTGAAATGTGTGAAAGTCCAACCTAACAAAAAACAGAACAAACAGGCTGCACAGGTGTTTACTCTAAAGCACATTCTTCTAGCTAAAAGCAGCAGGTTTAGGTCAGGGACAGTTGAAAGAGCATGAACCGGTGGTTAATTTAGCCGAGCCTATAAATTCTTTGTTAAGCCTGATGATGAAGCCTAATCCTCTGAGTACACTTTAACTTACATTCTTGAATCACATATACCCATTGATTCCTTGTTCTGTGGACTAAAATCAAAAGGCATAGAAAAAGAGATTTTTGTCGTGTCATGTCATTATAGGCTTTATTATAGAGGGTATAGGTCTATTGTGTTTCATATGACTGAGACTACAATTAAAAATATTTATTCCTATCTCATAATATTTTAGACTTTGATCCTTTGTCTGCCTGCTAATCACTGCGTCCAAGGCCATTCGTTTATTTAAAAATATCGGCCATTTAAGCAGAATCAGAATCAGAAATACTTTATTGATCCCCGAGGGGAAATTGCTTGCGTTGCAGCTGCTCCCATTCTTAGAAATATGCAGAAAAATACAAACTATATACAAGCAAGAATAATAAAAATAGACTAAAAATATAAGAAATGTACATTCTACTAGAAATATATCTATATATACAGTGTAATAAATAATGCTACAGTTGAAATATGGGTTATTGCACATTATTTGTCGTTATTCTTGCACATTATTTGGTTTGTCAACTCAACAAAGAGTCCAGAGTCCTCCTATTGACTCAGACTTTGATCCTTTGTCTGCCTGCTCATCCCTGTGTCCAAGGCCATTCATCTATTTAAAAAGATCTCAGCTATTTAATTGTTCTATATAGATTATTTGGGCTTTTTTTTTTTTTTATAAAAAGTAACTAAAAAGTAGTGTAATAAGTAATTTATTACTCTACGCATGTAGTAATATTGTAATATAATATATTATCTAAAATGAAGGTAACTAGTGATATGTAATATATTGCATTTTTAAAGTAACTTTACTGTTTACAAGTTTTCACTAAACCTGGCTGCACCACTCATGTTGTCGCCTCCAGTCCTCCGGTCGCTGTTCAGCTTTTCCCCCACCAGGTGTCGCCATTTCCCCCGCGAGGAGGAGACAACAGACCGCCACGCCTGTAGGCGGACCAGCACAGTCGTAGCCTGTATCGTCAGACCAGACATAGGAGACAGACAACAACAGTGACAGATCAAGACCGCATTTCTGTTTGCAACCAACTATGGGTGTAGTCTGAAAAGTGGATACAGTAGCGCACCGCAAAATACCTCGAAGTTTTATCCTCATGAAGGAGCTCCGTCCTGGCTGAGTTTGGGAGATGGGAGTACTCAACATTGCAGACCAGGTAGGCTGAGAGAGAGCGCTCCGTGTCGCTGCTGTGGCGCAGTCTATTTGCTGGGAGATACCTGCTCTTGTGCGCAGCATATTACGTCTTATTCGCGGAACGACTTGTTTCCAGCTGAAGCTTATAAGCGGTGCATGTTCACTGAAGCGTTTCCGGGAATCGTAATGGTGTATTTCCCTGTGATTAGCGATGCTCGGCTGTCATACGTGAACACGTACGTTGTTGCAGCTCTCGCCGAGGCCCTGCTCTGGGTCGCGGCCAGCTCTGTAGCAGAATTAGCGTTAGCTGTAGCCGTTTGGCTAGCTGACGTAAGTAGGGAGACAACGGCCTGTAGGCCTCAGACAGGACTCTGTGTATTTGCTGGAAGGAAACAACAATCGCATTAGGCTCTTTAACGCCACATTAAACGCGCTAAATGCAGAATTTAACATGATTTGAGGGCATTTAACTCTTGGGTAGATGGTTGAATTCCTGTAACCAGAAAGTGGCCTGCTCTTGGTGTGATGGACATGACAAACTCGTCTCTCCGGATCAACGTATTTGTGATTTTCACGTTATCACAGCAGCAACTTAGCAGGTTTTTTCCCCCCTGTATTGCAGCCTCCTCTGGTCCAGGCCATCTTCAATCGTAATGCTGAAGAAGTTCAACTATTATTGCACAAAAAGGAGGATGTCAATGCACTGGTATGTATGAGATGCATGAAGTTGCACATGCAGAAACGGGTTCATATCATGAAAGATTTTTTTTTTTTTTTTGCCCTGTTAAATATGAAAATTCAATCTCCCCCTGATTGATCATGTGTTTATCCCGCAGGACCAAGAGCGCCGTACGCCACTTCATGCTGCTGCCTGTGTGGGTGACGTCCATATAATGGACCTCCTCATTGAATCAGGTGAGTGAGCTGCATGCATCACTGATGCTTGGCTCTGTGTGAAGAATTTGGGTTATGGTTTCTGAATGTGGTGCACGCTTTATTCTTTGTCACCACCTCACTGTGAGTTCCCTGTGCAGCTTTGCTGCTCTTTTCACCTCCAGCATCCTTGTGACCTCTTAAAAATGCCTGACGGGTTTTCCTTTGTCTGCCAGGTGCCACTGTAAACGCTAAAGACCATGTATGGTTGACCCCGTTGCACAGAGCGGCTGCTTCCAGGAATGAAGTAAGCATTGCGCTCGTTTCCGTTTGCCATTTGAAACAGTCTAATTGTCTCTCAGTCAGATGACTTCATCCTTTAATTCTATTATGTATTATAGAACTGCACCAAAATATTGTGCTGACCGGAGGAAATGCAGCACACCGCAGATATGATATATGCCTTAAGCCCTCGTTATTTCTTCCTTCTCCCCAGAGGGCAGTGGGTCTGCTGCTGAGGCGTGGAGCAGAAGCAAACGCACGAGACAAGTTCTGGCAGACGCCACTGCATGTGGCTGCTGCCAACCGGGCCTCGCGCTGCGCAGAGGCCCTGCTGACCCAGCTGAGCAACCTGAACATGGCAGATCGCACCGGCAGAACTGCCCTGCACCATGCATGCCAGAGTGGGTTCCAGGAGGTGAGACTTCAGTTATTTCCTTCCCTTTCACACGGGATGCAAAACAGACTAACATCTGGCTTCTGTCTTTAATGTGGAGGTGTGTAATCAGCTTTCACGTCACAGGTATTTATTGGGACCAGCTCCAATCGGCTGATATAAAAACACAGCATGCTAATTTTCGCCCCTTCTCAGATGTGATGTCATGACAGTCGTCGAAGTAAAGGCCACTAGCTTGTTAATCCTTTTCCAGCGCTCAAACATAGTTCAGTTGGCACTGAATTTGAAAGAAAGGCTAAAGTCAAAGATATCAAAAAAGTAACCACCCTTACATTGTCAGTGGCTTCTGTGTCACTACACAATCCTTGCCATCAGCCTGAGCGATACTGCACACTTGCAACACTCAACTGAGATGAGAAAAGAAGCATGATGTCTGAAGCATGATGTCTGATTCCTTAGCATCTTCCACCATCCGCTCTGGAAAAAACAAGTGTCTAATGCAGAAGTTTATAGATTAAGACTTTATTAAAACAAGTTAAAACACAAGGAAAACAAAACGGAAAGCCAAACTCGTCTTCTTGCAATGGGAAATAAGTCACAGTCGACTATTTGTAGCTTCTTTAAGCCGCATTTGGGGGAAAAAACGGCCTATGCACGCTTATTATGGTGTAAAAGTGGTATAATTGTGGTGCCATTAAAAATGAGAACATAAGAGTGGTCTGCAATTTTTATTCATGTATTTATTTGTCTTACAGATGGTGAAGCTGCTGCTGAACAAAGGGGCCAACCTGAGTGCCATCGATAAGAAAGAGAGACAGCCCATCCATTGTGCTGCTTACTTGGGTAAGCAAGTTTCACTTTCTTGCCAAAGCTGCACAGCGCACTTGTCAAATAGCAATAAAAGGCTGCCATTGTTCTTGGCAAGTTTACTTGAATGAGGAGCAGTAACATGGCCAAGTCCATGAGTCAAAGTCTGGGGCTGAAAGACGGTACAATCACCGAATGAAAAAATCTTTCACGTTCTCTTAAATCTCTTCTTGTAGTTATAGATGCTTTCAACCTGTCAAAATGAAAAGAATAATGCTGAAATGTTTGCTGCTTGTTTGTGTTCCCTGTAGGGCATGCGGAGGTTGTGAAGTTGTTGGTGTCCCGCAGTGCAGACAAGAGTTGCAAGGATAAGCAAGGCTACACACCTCTTCATGCTGCTGCTGCGAGTGGTCACATCGAAATTGTAAAGTACCTACTGAGAATGGGGGCAGAGGTGAGTGGTTTGACATGGATTTTCTTTAAATGTTAATTTATACACAAGCCAAATTAAGCTGCCCTATTATGTTATATTAAATGTCTCAGCAGATCAAGAGAAGTCTTTCATCATCTGCAGCTGAATCCTCACTCTTATTTAAAGATTTCCAGGAATCCTTCTTTTCAGGCTCTTTCACAGTCTGATCTTGTGTCATGTTTGTGTTTTACCGTCAGATTGATGAGCCCAACGGCTTTGGAAACACTCCTCTCCATGTGGCTTGCTACATGGGGCAAGAGGCAGTGGCTACCGAGCTGGTGAACCATGGAGCTAATGTTAACCAGCCCAACAAGTGCGGCTACACCCCTCTGCACCTGGCTGCCGTCTCCACCAACGGTGCCCTCTGTCTGGAGTTGCTGGTCAACAATGGGGCAGATGTCAACCAGCAGGTATGAAATACAGCAGAGTGTCAAACAGAAACAGGACTTTGTTCTGTTCTGTAGTAATCAGGCAATTTAGTGATAATTTTTATATTCAAGACTAATTTCTTTTCACCACCGTCTCGGCACCATCCGAAAAACAACTCTAATCGTACTGAAGTGAATGTAAACCAAGTTAAAATCAATTCAAATGGGTGCATCCCCTATCGATAGAGTTTATGTCATAGTTTTTGCTGGTCCCGTGCTCGGTAGCCTGCCAGTGATTGTAGCTATAATAAGATCGTTGATCAGCCAGATGTGCTCTGCGGTATTTAGAGCTCGATCCAGTTTGCCATTAGCTAAGCGATCGTGATACATACAAAAATCCCTTTTGTCTTGGCGTCCCGGGAAGATCTCTGTCCGTCCCAAACACATTTTCTATTGTCCCCATTCATCAAGCTGCCAGAAGTGACAACATTGCCCTAGAATGTGGGGGGAGAGAGTGCATGAGGGGGAAAATGTCCTAATAAATCAAAGGATTCATATGTTATTGGTCATTCCTCGTAATTAAAGCTTCTATGACCTTTAAAAAATGAGGATGCTGCCCAAAAATGTCACAGAAAAAATACTAGTCTGAATGTGAGAGGCAGCGTAGTGCCTTTTCTTTTGTGAAAATCGACCCATCACTTAAAATCTATATTAATTTGAATACATCTTTAAACCTACTTAGCTGCTGCCACATTTAGAAACACTGCATATAAAATGTAAAACCACACATGTAAGCCTTGTAAGTGGAAAATGTTGTCAAACTGACCTTGTTCACTGTCGTTTTAGCAGCTTTTTGAAGCTTGTTCAAAAACGTCAAACGGATCAGTGAATTGTGACTCTGTTGTAATGATCTCTGAACTACACTTAAAGGTGAATAACGATGCTTTTCTGGTTTTCGTGTCCTCCACAGAGTAGAGAAGGGAAGAGCCCCCTGCACATGGCAGCCATTCATGGACGCTTCACACGCTCTCAGATCCTCATCCAAAACGGTAGAAATGACTCTACCATCTGATCGATCTGTGGGAATGTGTTGGTGCAGATTTTTCTCTCCTCCTGGTAGTTCTTGAGTTCACTCCATCTTTCCTGCTTTCCATTAGGTGGGGAAATTGATTGTGTGGATAAGTATGGCAATACTCCTCTCCACGTTGCTGCTAAGTACGGCCATGAACTGCTGATCAGCACTCTGATGACCAACGGAGCAGACACGGCCAGGTATTGGGAAAACCCTTAAGTGGTTTTAATGATTAAAATAATCATGCCAAGAACACGTAAAAACGCATTGAAACACAGCCAAAACAAGCATTGATGTTTGTGTTTCGTGCTATAAGCGAGCTGTGTTTACTGGGGTCACATTTTTAACATTGACTTTTTGGTTTCTAACCATCTGTTTTGTGTCTGTTTGGCTTTTCCAGACGTGGGATTCATGGAATGTTCCCCTTGCACTTAGCTGTGCTGTACGGGTTTTCAGACTGTTGTCGCAAGTTACTCTCCTCAGGTTTGTCTTCGTTCACAGAAATGTTTACATTCTTGACCCTTTTCCACCAAATTGGCTCTGATGTTATTAACGATTCTTGGAAGCTCTGTGCTGTTTTATGAACCAGCCCAGGTTTTCAGGGGGGTTGCAAGATGGCAGATCACGAGCCTTGTTTCCATCAAGCAGTATGGTTTAGTTTGTTTCACATTAGAACAACTATTTCTGTTTCTATTATCAAAAGTTGTGGATGGTACCCAAAGCACCACTCCTTGCTATCCAGATTTTTCGTAACCCTTCTGCTGAGGTACCTAGCGCACTGATCCGACACACGAAGGTGGAGTTAAATCAAGCAAGACAAGTAGTCTTGTAGTGGTCTGCAGTGGTTTCTTGTTGTAATAAGCAACCACATAGGTGTGCTGCATGTAGCATGTGTGGACAAGCAAGAGAGAAAGAGGCAGAAGAAAGAGGTGAATGTGAGCGCAGCAGGGGGAAGAGGTTACCAGTTCAGAGGGTAGTATACCATAAGTACTTTGGTGGAAACGAAGCTATTGATTCTCTGCGAGCATCATTATCATTATATTTGTTTTTATCCAAAGAACAAACATGGACCAGCTATTAGTGATAATAAATGGAAGACCCATTAAGTGCAAGACAAATGGCTTTCTCCATCATCTCTCTCCATTATCTCTCCCACAATTTGGTTTGCGAACCAGAATGGAACCTGTCCCATGTTGGTTGGAAAAGAGGTATCTGTTTAACTGCTACCTCCGTGTTTACATAGCTCTAACTGCCATCTGTTTCTTGCTTACCCTGCAGGTCAGCTGTATAGTATAGTTTCATCAATGAGTAAGGAGCATGTACTATCGGCTGGGTTTGACATAAACACCCCTGACAACTTTGGGAGGACCTGTCTACACGCTGCTGCCTCTGGAGGGTAAGATGCAGATTCTGCTTTGTAGAGCTACGAGGATTATTCGAGTAACGGTTTCATCGATTTGAAAGATGATTAATCGCAAAATGTCTTGATAATCGATTAGAGTAATTTTTCAAGCATGAATGTCAATCACATGTTATCTCTAATTACATTTAATTCCTGTCCACATCTTTCTTTACAGAAATGTTGAATGTCTGAACTTGCTCTTAAGTAGCGGTACCGACTTGAATAAGAGGGACATAATGGGAAGGTGAGTTTCCCGTCGTCTTTGTTAGATGTCTTTTTAATTTGCTGCTAATTTTACTGATGCCGTAACAGTGATTGAGGTGCCATTCTCATTATTTCCTCTCTCTCCTTGCATCCTCCCTGTAGGACACCGTTGCACTATGCGGCTGCTAATGGGAGGTACCAGTGCACTGTGACCCTGGTGAGCGCTGGCGCTGAGGTCAACGAGCCTGACCAGACAGGCTGTACTCCCCTGCACTACTCTGCCGCCTCCCAAGCCTTCAGCAGGTTGGCAAGCTCTTCTCTCTTGTTCTGTGTTCCCTCTGAAAAGCCAGAAGCAACAAATGCCACAAAATTCTGTTTATGTCTGGCAGAAAGTCAACTGTTGCTCCAGACCGCTGATTGACGGGTAAAACTGTAAAACTGGCAGGTTGATTATTAAAAATTCACAAACAGTTGGTGAACCAGACAAATGTTTATCAGCCATATCTGTGTCAGATTTTTGTGCGTTCTCTTTTGAGTCATTCTTCATCACAGTAGAAGCAGTTAACAGTTGTTTTTTTTTATGCAGATATACTAGGATAAATTCAACTAAAAGGAAAATTCAGTCATGATCTACTCACAGTCATGCTGATGGAAAGTTGGGGGAAGTTTGTCCACAGTCCACAAAACATTTCTGGAGCGTCACAGCAAAACAGCGTTGCAGCGTTCTCCAGAAAAGCTGAAGTAGATGGGAACTTGTTTTAAAACAACTGAAATAAAAACATAAATTGTCTCCATACAGCTCATCTGGCATAATCCAAGTCTTTGAAAGCCCCGAGTGCACTTGCAGCCAATTCAGACGGGGGTCTGCGCTAACGCTTTTAGCTAAGCGGCTACAGTGAAGATTACGGCTTTAAAAAAGGAAGAAAATAATGTCTTCGTAAATCAATTTTGGATCTCAGGGCTCTCATAGATTTGAATTATGCAGAAGGAGCTGTACGGAGCCATTTTATGTTTTATTTAGTCGTTGTAATTGTATAAGTTGTACGAAACCTCACCCATCTCTCCATCAGCTGGCGGGTGAAAAGATGATGACTGAATTTTCATTTTAATGAAACTTATCTTATCCTTTACTAACTTATCCTTTAATAATTGAATGGAACGTGTCATTTTGCGATGATGTATATTTTATACTGACCTCAAGAAAGTTTACTGAATCAAAGCATTTCCTCGATCTTTTCAGAGTTGATCGTCATTTTTCTGGGAACCATCAGAACGATGAGGATGAGGCGAAGGAGTCCTACTTGTGAGTTCTTGTCTTTACTTTAACAAAAAAAAGTGTCAGTGGAAAACAAAGGCGCTTGAGTTTAAACCTGTTATTTTCTTTCCCCTCTCTGTACATTTTGTGTCGTCTTTTTAATACCAGCTGCTTGGAGCATCTTTTGGACAATGGTGCTGATCCATCGATGGTTAACACAAAGGGTTACAGTGCTGTTCACTATGCAGCTTACCATGGCAACAAACAGAACCTGGAGTTGGTGAGTTTTTCTGTTTTTAATCCGAAATCGTTGTAAGTCACACGTTACACGCACTGATACACATCCAAGCAGCTGATAAACACATGTATTTATTTATTTACTCTTTGCTCTAGTTGAGGGAAATAAACTTTCCGTAGTTATTAAGTGATGTTTAGCAAGAATGATTAGTCAATACGATTGCTGAAAAAGGTTCAGGTTGAGATTTAAAGTGATAATATCTGGAGCATGGTGTGTTTACTTGTTTCCTGGTTTATTTTTTAGCTCCTGGAGATGTCTTTTAATGCACTAGGAGACATAGAGAGCAGTATTCCAGTCAGTCCACTGCATCTTGCTGTAAGTGTTTCACATTGAAATCACTGTCTAGGTCGAGACTAGCTGTAATTAACCTCTTTATGTTGAGTAAATGCAAGGTTGTGACCACCTTCCTCTGCTACCTCAGGCTGATAAAGGCCACTGGCAGGCGCTGCGTGTGCTGACGGAGACTGCGGCCTATGTGGATATGCAGGATGCTGCAGGCCGTTCTGTGCTCTACTTGGCCGCCCAGAAAGGCTTCGCCCGCTGTGTGGAGGTACTGTTGGCTCAGGGGGCTTCCTGTCTCCTCAATGACAACCGCCTCATGTGGACTCCAATTCACGTTTCAGGTAAACTACTCTCAACTAAAGAGCTCATGGCAGAGGAATGTGGGTAATTGTTACACTCTGGCCAGAGTCTGTTGTGTTTTATGTAATCCTCTCTCTTGTGCTTTGTTTCATACCAGCTGCCCATGGCCACTCGGACTGCCTGCGCATGATGATTGATTACGGGGAGGAGGGGGATCTCACCAACGTTGCAGACAAATTTGGCCAGTGAGTTGTTGTCTTTGAAAAGTGTGCCTTCAGTTTGTACGTTCAGCTTTCAAAAACTGTTTAATAACTATAGATAATATGGCCAACAAGCATACAGTTAAATAAAACAAACGTTATTGTTAATGTCTTTATTGTCCCCACTGCCTCCCTCAGGACCCCTCTGATGCTAGCTGTTCTGGGAGGTCACACTGACTGTGTCCATTTCCTGTTGGAGAAGGGTGCCTTGCCAGATGCCAAGGACAAGAGGGGCAGCACAGCCTTGCACAGAGGGGTAGGTGAAAAACACAATATAGTAGAGCATGAGCTACCCCACACAAACCTGTACAAGACTAATTGGTGGGTAAAGTGGAAGATTAAGTTAAAACAGAAGAACACTGACAACGCATAACATTTACAATAGAGAACTTGCAGCTGGGGTAGGTAAGATTGTAGAAAGCAGCAAGAGCAGATGTTTTAGCAGCTCAGTCACTATGTTCAACGAGCTCTCTTGGCTTTTTTAGTCTAATAAAAACATAAACAAACAACCCTTTAGAGGCCTGCAACAGCTAAAGACACTGGATTTTCTTTTTTCTTTTGTCTAGAATAATTTACCAACCCTCGCTTTAAGTGTTTCACCCTCATTCTCACTACAAAGTATAATAGTTTAGATAATGTAGTGAAACTGGGGACTTCTTTAAATATTCTGCCTGATGCAGTTAAGTTGCATCCAGCAGCATCGGAACATTTCCCTGTCAGTAAAAATGTCAAATATCAAAGGAATGATGATTAGAGCTCCTTTTCTTTAAAGACCTATTATCAACATCTGTTAAGGAGTCTTAAGGGTCTAATCAGCAGAGCCAGAACAAAGTAGGGGGCCAAGTATTTAGCTCAAGCCACGGATGAAAAACACTTTCAAATGAGACACCTATTGAGAACGATTTTTAATCTCTGAATAAGAAATCTATCGAGGAAGTCGAATACTGGCACATCGCACAGAAAAGTGAAAGAAGTGATCTGTCTAGAAAGTAAATAAGTTATAACTGTTGTTTTTCTCAGCTGAGATTGTCCCGTAACCCCTTGCTGTTCTTTGTTCAGGCGGTGTTGGGTCATGATGACTGTGTGACAGCCCTGCTGGAGCACAAAGCTTCTGCACTGTGTCGGGACGCCCAGGGTAGTACACCGCTGCACTACGCTGCATCCAGAGGCCACACAGAGATCCTGGCCAGTCTGGTGCAGGCCGCCATGGCAACAGACCCACAGGACAAACTGCTGGACAACAAACAATACACCCCATTACACTGGGCTGCTTACAAAGGTTTGCACAGTTTGAACGACTGAAAATAGCTAATCCCCAAACCTGCAATTAATCACTGTAACATCTGTTGTCTATAACGCTGTGTGTGTTTGTTCTCAGGGCACGAAGACTGTTTGGAGGTTTTACTTGAATTTAAAACATTTATCCATGAAGAGGGAAACCCTTTCACCCCCCTGCACTGTGCTCTGTGAGTGTTAACTTGGCGTATGCTCTTGTCTTGTGTCTTGCTTTGTCAAAACTCCTTTTAAAAATAACAACACAATTTGAAGGGTTTAGATGACGTCATCATTTAATTAACTGAGCCCTCTTGCTTGCAGGATGAATGGCCACAGCGGTGCTGCAGAGAGGCTGCTGGAATCTGCTGGGGTCCATATGATTAACACCAGAGATGCCAAAGGAAGGTGAGGCTGCAGAACAACATAGTTAAAGACTCGAGATTCACAACGAGACAAAGCGGTTTCAGCACACTGCGGTGTAAACTTCTCCATCTTGTTCATCTGAACTTGTCAAGTCACCATTCATTTATTTAAGTCATGTCTGTATGACACAATCCTTCAAATTTAAATTTACTGCAAAACTTAACTCGCTTTCACTGTCACTCTGCTGCTCGATCGATCGCTCTCACTCACTCAAGCAGACACTCGTTACATGAACATCTTTCATTTTTGAGGTTTCATCGTACTAGAAATGCAACTCTAACAAGTAACTCTCCTCCACTATGCTCAGTCATATTTTAAGAAACTAGAAATCTATGTATAGGCTGATTTTATTGGCAGATTTTGGCTTATCTCAGATATATCGTATCTGCATATATGTGTCTGCCCCGTTACACATGTTTGATGAACATATTTGAGGGGATTGTTGGTTGGGCTCTAATTTTAAAATAATATTCAGTCTATTTCTCATAAATAAATAAATTCCTCCTTCTGTCTTATCACGTAATCAGTCATGAAGTTTCTTTGTACTTGAAGCCTCCCACAGCCCCTGAAGCTCTAACACTGATCACACCATCTCTCCCTGTGCCTGAAGGACCCCCCTGCATGCTGCTGCTTTTGCCGAGGATGTCGCAGGACTTCAGCTGGTGCTTCGCCACGGAGCAGAGATCAATACAGTGGATGAAAGTGGACGCTCTGCTCTGATGGTGGCTGCTGACAAGGGACACAGTGGCACCGTGGGTGAGTCTTTGACACGTTGTTCTCGTGGGATTCTTAAGAGCTGGTTGTTTTCTCAAGAATCACTCTAGGCTTGAATAGGTCTGTTGTGCAGCTCCTCTGACTGTAATTATCAGATCAGTCATCTGTAGTTACAGGAAATAAATGTCTTTGTTTCGTCTAGCCATCCTCCTTCACCGGGCCAAGGCTGACCTGACACTGCTGGATGAGAACAGGAACACTGCCCTGCACCTGGCCTGCAGCAAGGTACACATTATTCATACAGTCAAAGCGTCCTTGAGCACGTACAGTTCCTCTTAAATACGCAATATTTTTACACAACTTTCTTTGGATGCTAAGCAACTCTGCTCAGCAGCAGCTTGTGCATTTTTTTAAACTGTCATTTTGTTTTTCCACTCAGGCTCATGAGATGTGTGCCCTGCTGATTCTGGGGGAGATCCACAGTCCGACACTCATAAACGCCACCAACAGTGCTCTGCAAATGTAAGAAGCTAGTAACAGTTTTGGGGGGAAAGGAGGCTAAGAACATATTTTGCAGGATTTGTGAGACTGCAGTTCTAAGAAATGCTTTCAGGCCAGTAGCTTTGAAATGTGTTTGTCCTGGAGTCATTTTGTGGGAATTTAAAGATTCCCCTTCTCTAATTGTGTTGTCTGACTTTATTTGGACAAACCTTGTTTTTTTATGCATTGGAATTGAGGGTCTGAGGACAGTCAGTGTAAAGATGAGAATAAATATAATTGACATGACTTGATGAACAGTATGTCTGCCAGCTGTCTCTTACACTCTTACACCTGTTTCTCCTCCAGGCCCCTCCATCTTGCAGCACGTAATGGCCTGGCTACGGTGGTGCAGGCACTGCTGAGTAGAGGAGCCACTGTGCTGGCTGTGGATGAGGAAGGTGAGTCCTTTTTATGCTTTTTTTTTTTTTTTTTTTTTTTACCATTTCAGCACATCCAGTCTGATCACAGGTTAAGTGCCGTGTTGAATTGTAGTGAGTGAGTTTTGAATTTTTGAAGAATCTTATGTTTTACCCTACTTAATCATAAATTCTGTTGGTGCGCTGAACCTCTCCACTGAACCTCTGGCTCTTTAGCTGCTAAGTGCTCCATTATAGTCATGGGCTAGTCGCCTACTGTCTGTCTGCTGTATGAGGCGGTGTAGGTAGTGAAAAGTTGGGATGGGTAACGTTAGGATTTTATCGATACGAATACTCCTATTGATACTCCTTTTCAGTTTTTTATCAATATAAAAAAGAATAAATGCAGAACAGGAATAGTATTCAGTGTTTTAGATATGACCAAATTGTTTCTAGAGCAGTAACAGTTATATTTACAACAGCAAAAATATAACTATCAGTATATCTAACTGGAAACAAATGTAAGATGTGCATAAAGTAAATAATGTTCCTGAAATAATTTTCCTTCACTCCGTGCGTGTATGTTGAGGGTCTCGGCAAAGGAGATTCTGCAGAAACGTTTATTATTTATGACTTTACAGCAAAACGTTATTAAGTACAGGTAACAGAACCGTGATTGTTAGAGCTTATCAATAATACAGTATTTAGTATTTTTTTGCAGCAACGCCTACTGTACAGTGGAACAAAAAACTAAATATTGGTATAAGAGATACTAAAAAGCTCTGTCGAACTGACGGGTGATGTAGAACTGGGTGGTCATTCTCTTTGGGTTCATCACTGTGAGCAACACCTTGAAGATATAGTATTGTTATCCATTGTTGATTTTAAATTACTGGTTGGAGGAGCTTTAAAAACTTGGCTAATGTAACTTACATGATATTTAAGTTGGCTGTCTGAAGAAATGTAAATTTGTCATCTCTCAATCAGGCCACACCCCAGCTCTGGCCTGTGCTCCCAACAAGGACGTGGCTGACTGCCTGGCTCTGATCCTCTCTACCATGAAGCCTTTCCCCCAGCGGGACCCTTCCTCCTGCTCCTGCTCCTCTCCCACCGTCTCCCCCTCCCCGGGTCTCAACTTGCTGAAGCACTGCGGCATCACCGCCACCTGCGCCCCCCTGCCCAGCAACGGCCTCCACAACGGCTACGTCAAAGACCGTCACGGTGCACCGGTCGGCCTGGACGGGTGTCTGTCTGAGTGAGGTCACGCGCCCCCCTCAGTCAGCTGCTATCACCATCATCACCACCAGGGGGGGACTCCCTTTAACATGGCCCCCTGAGGACCAGGAGAGCACCCACCCACATGTCTGTTCCGTGTATGTATGTGTTTGTGTGTCTGTGTGTGCGTGAGTGTTTGGTCTTCTCTTGAGGTGCAGTCAAACCTAATATGCAATTAGATCCCATTCCTCCATCTCCTAGTAGTGCTTAATACGTAGAGGCGGATTGCTCTACAAGGTCACTCGGACGAAGTGTGGCATCTAAAAACAAACACTAGCAATCTGGCCATCTCTAAATCATTTAACCCTTTAAAACCACATAATTATATAACTGACATCTAAGAGCATGGAGATCGCTGTATCCTCTTCATATCATTCAGTATAAAAGTCATATCATGTTTAATCAGTTTTGGTGACCTTGTAGAGGAACATACAGCCTTTTCCCAAAAGAATGATCAAAGAGTTTCTTTGTTTTTGTTTTTTGTTTTCTTTCTTTTTTGTTTTTTTTGTTTTTTAATTGTCCGTTAGCCTAGATTTTTATGAAGGAACCACACAAGGGAAAAATCTAAATTTTTTTGCTTAAGAGTGCAATGCTTGTGTACTACAGTACAATCCGAAAATTTGGAAAAGGGTCACAAAGATGTTAATTCCATAGTGTACTTTAAATGTACGGCCTAGAGTTGTTTGGCATTTTAAGATAATTTGGTAATGCTGCTGAATACGTTAGCATGTCTCCTTCCAAAGGAGAGCCACGTTCGGGTCAGCGTTGTAACATCGACTTGTTCTTAATGCTGACTTCATGTTTTAAAGATGCTAAATAAGTGTTTGTTAAGCTAGAATGTTTCTAAGCATATAACTTATGACCAAAGTTGATCAACACTATTATGGCTATAAATTATTTATTTGAGATGAACTGTACTGTATAGAGAAAGACAATAGATCTTGATATACCTCGTCAACTCGTTTAGCAGCTGCTTCATCTTCACCCAGGGTCCGTAGGCCTAATGTTCTCTTTTTTGTAGGACTAGAGAACTACTGTAGGATAGTGACTGACTGAGGCCTTGTTTATTTCTAGATGAAGGCTTTACTAGTAATATCTGCCAACAACACCTCATCAAAGCATCATATATCTGAGCACATAAATGAACAAGCCATTTCAATTTATTTCCCATCTCTTTGACAGTGTTTTTTGAAGAAAAAAAAAAAAAAGATTTCAGAATTTGAATGGCCTAATTATCGAAAGAGAGCAATCAGTTTTTGGTTTTTGGGCACTAACAGCGTTTTGTTTTTCTTTTTTTTTCTTTGTGTTTTTTGAAGTTGAACTGAATTTTAACAAGCTCTCACTAAAGGAGTATTTCTTGGAGCTGGTGAACTAGTCTTAAACATCTAATAGCTCATATATCAACTTCTCTGTGGTCAACTCTGATCAATTTGAACAGATAAATAGTATTGTCTGCTATTTTTATTGGGCAGTTTAAGCAATATTTTCTTTTGGCCTTTTTTTTGTTTAACGTTATTGAATAGACAATCACTGTCACAAGGGCTTTTGTTTCCCTGGAATGTGTTTGATTTTTCGTTTTCTTTTTTTTCTTTTTTTTTTGTTCTTATTATTTCAAGAAAAAAAAAATTACCTAAAGACTAAACGAATGGCTCTGTGTGTGCCGGGCATTTTACTGTCAGTGTCAACACAAATGCACTGGATTGCCTTTATGGCATCTCATGAAATGCCTTTTTGACCCATGCCTTCCGTAACACATCATTTCAGTTGGATTGCGTAGTGGCAGAGTACGATGAGCCCTGACACTGATTATCTTTCCACCCATTTGATAGCAACAGCATTGAACCACAGTTGCACCATAGTTATCTAGTGGAAAATAAATTGCCCCGACATATCTTTATATGTCCCGGCGTTATCAAGACCAGGGAGTTGATATCCCTTATAGAAGCAAATAGGGCTAAGAGGACAAGGAGAGGGATCTTTGCTTAGGCCAATACCTGTTGTTTAGATTTCAGGAATAGCAGAAATCCAAATATGTGCTTTTTTTGGTGTTCATTTTGTCGTCTCCTCATCCCATTTCTGGTACTAAGCATACTAAAGATGATTGTATCGGACCACTAGAGCTGTTTGTGACTTTTAGATGTTATATCTATGCTATTTTGTCGTCGTTTTAAGACCATCCGCTGGTGGTTAAAATTACACTGAGTCAGATTGTTTTCATTGGTGTGATAGCTTCATATCCACTGGTAATGAAGTGGCACAATTGCACACATTAGTTGACTGGATGAGAGATGAGGACCTAAACTAGGCAACGTTGTTAAAATCCCCTGCGAAAAGTGTTTTATTTAATTCACTAAAAGTCAAAAGTCCATTTCAGAGCAGTAATTTAGTGTTGTAGAGTCGTAGTTTGCATTTAAATTGACCTTTTATAATTGATTGAAATGAAATGGAACTAATTGGTGACCCCCAGCTTTCGTTCTCTTGATAAATTTATAATTTCCAGGAGAACAGTTATTATATTTTTTAGCATTATTAATATTAAGGATAGGTACATAATTTTTTGTAATCTCAGGATCTGTGCTGAAGCAGCAGGCAGAATTTATTACTCCAATCAGATCTCAGCAGGATGATTATGTCTACTTCTCTTTTTCTTTTTTTGATGGGATGTTCCATAATTTAATTCCTTTTTATTAACCCAAATCCCACAGCACTTAATTAGATAGTCAAGCACGCACTTTAGTACATTCAGGTTCTAAGTGTGCAAAATGGAGCAGATGTAATGTATGTACTTATGTTTACATGCATGTGTGTTGCTGCTGAATACAGGAAGGAAGGGTTGCAAAAGACAAACAAAGGCTGCAACGAAATTGTGCTCTAACAATGCATTATTTAAAAAAAAAAACTTAAAAAAACAAAACAAAAACAACAACAACTTTGGGACAGTTTCCACTGCCCACTGACTTTACTTTTTGCTGTTATCCATTTCCGGGCAACTGGCCCAAAATACAGTGACAAGGTTACATTACCCAGCCTACTGTTAATAATACAGACTCTGTCGCTTAAAGTCAGTCCAGTGGTTCAACAGACACCTCAGGCAGGCTCCTCAAAATACTCTACATACTCTCTCTGCCATCTGTAGGTGCTGTCTGTTGGCGCAGGGATTTTTTTCTCTTGTGATGTCCTTAACTGACCAGTAAATGGAGCCATTGCCCCTTTGCAACTGTACAAGTTGCAGCTGAATCCTTTTGTTGTACCACAGTATTCTTATACATGCTTTCTTTTTTTTTTTTTTCTTTTTTTTTATTTGTGTGTACTAGTGATAACTTGAGTGATTGTGCATGGAGCTAGATCACAATTTTGATATAGTAACGGTTGAACAAAGTGGAGCATATACAATATACCTGGTGTCCGAAACGGAAAGCAATGAAAGGTCCAATTGTAGCAATAGAGAGTGTGTGTAATCGTGTGCAGCACAAATATTGCACTGCCATCCATTTAGGCCAATTCAGTAAATCATAGCATAAATGCCAATGGAAGATTTAAATGCGGGTTAGATGTTATAATCTTTGGTCACAAATAAGGCCTGTTTGCCAAAATGTGTTGAGGGGGGGGAGGGGAACCCCTTCTTAGTAAAGCAGCAATGGATTTATGCATATGTTCAAGCAGTTTACAGTCTGACCATCAAATCTGAGCCATGAATTTTCTGACTGAAATGAATGTAGGGTCAGTTTAGAGCAGGACAATTTGCTTTCTCCCGACTTTAAACTGTTGCTCTTCATTTGTCTTGCGTAGATATGGTAATACAGGTAGCATGTAATAACCTAAATCTCTACATATTCTACAGTATGTGTAGTAGTCTTCCTGCATCGAGGGTCTGGATAGGTTTTTTTTCTCCTTGGCATTATCGTTGGAGTATCGTGTCGTATCGCTCTTCTTTCTCTATACATATATACATATTTGTGTGGAGTGTAGCCTATGAGGTAAACAGGACAAGAGTTCAGATGAATTTAAACATTCATGTTCATCCATTCCATTGAGATTGCCTTACAGTACAGTAAAACAAGAGGGACAAAAAAGGTCTACAGTAGACATGATCACACATACTCGTAAATAGCCTATATTTGACAGAAATGCACCTAAGCTACACCCATTTAGTGCCATAGAAACCTTTATTTGCCTTTAGACATAAATCATACTTACTTGGTCAGTAATTTATTCAGAAGTAGGCAGGATTATTACAGTTTTGTGTTTGGAGCTGCATGTCTTTTCACCAATTATATTAGTCAAAGAAAAAAACTATATAAATATTTGCATGGGATATTAGTACATAAATGCAAGTATTCTGTTAAAATTTGGTGTCGGTAGAAGTCTATTGTATAATTGGACATTTAGAAGAATATTGTTAGTCCCTTTTGGTATTGGCAAAGCAATCCCTAGATTGTGTGTTTATTTAACGAGATGGTTTATAATGTGTGTTACCAGGATTTAAAAAAAAAGAAATCATTTTTGATGTCCAGAAGAAAAAGCATGGTATATACAGTATAGAATTGATTTGCCTCAATGGATGTCTCGGTTTTTACTTGAAGTAAACGGCAAATTTCAATTCAACTCTCTGATCCACTGTTGAGCCTTTTGCCTTAAAAGCTGAAAAAAGGAAATGATACCTGGCAGTACCTGATAAGTTGCATCACCTGTAGAGTTACGCTACTTGGTTGGATTGCTAAAAGAAAAAAAAGAAAACACTCTTGGCTAATTTTGGTCTTGCAGACACCTTTTGGGTGTCGAGAAGCACACAAATCAATTGAGGTAGCACATAGCTCAAGGTTGCCATGGTGCAGAGATTGTTCTGAGAGGTTAGGATATCGCCATATTTGCCACTGTGAATGAATGAATTCAGAATTCACTCGTAAACAATCAACTTTGGCTTCTCTGTCATCCAGAGCCAAGGGACACTGGGGATGAAAAGTGGTGTACCTCAAAAAAAAAATATTGATGGAAAGAAAGGAAATTCTTATGAAAAATGCTTGTACAGCTATGCTAACAAAGAGTTAAAATCTTGTGATCCATCTTGTCGTGGGTAGTGTAATTCTGCTTAAACCAGCCTAAATCAGAGATGTATCTATGCGGAAGTGTTAGAATAGTGTCGGCAGATGTCTCTTGTTTCCTACCTTACAAAAGGGGGCAGCCAACTGCACCTTGTACTTTTTATTATTGGACCTGCAGTTTTACCTCATCAGTGATATTTTGTGTGACTACGCTGACATTTATCCTCTGTGATTTCTTCTCGTTTTTTCCTGATGCCAGTCGTGTAGATTTCTCTCTTGTAGTGCGTGCGTGTGTGTGAGTGACTTTTCAATATATGCATGTCGAACCTAAACATGCACAAGTCCCTTTTTTTAAGACCAGAAAAGGAAAGTTAACCATGTTTCAACATGTTCCTCTTCATTACAACCAACAGATGAGTCTGTTATCTGGTGCAGGTCATATAGCGTGAAGGGTACAGTCTAATTTAAGGTGGGGAAATGAAGGTAGCTATAAAACTTTACCTCTGTAATTCAAAACAATACAATTTTACTGTATGACTAATGCTAGTTTGACCGCCTTCCCTGCCTGAACACTTGGTTATTAATTTCCCCCCACCAATAGGACCTGTGTAATATCGAGCACAGTGGTGGCTTGGTGCCTTTTATTTGTTACTACCGAAAGGTACGGTCTTCCATTTGTATTTCCCAGAAGCCTTACAATGGGAAAAAGAAATTACACTGAACGACTACAGTAGACAGGCTCATATTCCCTCTGAGCATGAATATTTCAACCCTATGTGATCCGAGTTATAAGACAAAAGCCTCAGAAGCTCCTTCTGCATCAGTCTGGATTTCATTAAGTATTTCCAGTGATGCAGCGCTCCCAAAAAATTGCACATTACTGATGCGATTTAGGGCACATCAAACATTGAACGGATGGGGATCAATAGTACGAAAGCACAAATCCAAAGAAGGCACCTCGGGGCTCAGTTGGCTCTCTCAACACCAAGGAGTGAAGGAGCCGATAGACCAAATTTAGGCAAAGACGAGAGGGGACAAGACATCCTCTGAGTGCAGAAAACAAGAGGTTTGATTGTCAGTAACACATTAACTGTAGAAAGACCGTTGTCTGAAATTTCAGAGCTTCTTCTGATTGTTGCTCTCCACTCTTTGGTATTCATCGACCATCAGTAACTTCACAATATACAAACCGAGTTGTGAAACGATGCGGTACCTGCGTTCAAGATCAAGTTTAGGCAAAATTGTTTGTTGTGACTGTTGCAAATTGATTGTAGAGATTGTTTTTGTGTTATTTAGGGTTAGACTGACTACAAGTAGGGTTGCAGTAGTAGCTGTGTGCAGTGTTAATAACGGTGTGATCATACTATAGAAGTGACGTAACATTTGTTGTCTTACCACGACAATTAAGGCATGATTCATCTTCTCTCAAGCTGACCTCGTTTTGAAATAGACAAAAGATAAAAGTGCAATAACCTTTTGTTTATCATTGCTTCCTCAGTTGATAAAAAAACTATTATTTAATAAGCCCTCTTTTTGTTAACACCAAAAGTCACTCATCTGTAGCAAATGAAGGATTTCAAGTGGTCCTCTTGTTTGTATTCAGAGAGGTGGCATTTGATAGTGGAGTGTTTGATATTCCATTCTTAAAAACTGTGATCAATGTCCAACTTTAAAAGCTGCCTGCTCAGAGAAAGGACTGTGCACAAGTTGACTGATAGATTTTGAGTAGGTGCGTATATATATATTTTTTCTTCTTCTTATGGATGGACTTTGATGGTATTGTAGTTTGGACTTCTGGTTTATAGCCGGTAGACATGTTCATTTGCATGTGTAGATGTGTATATGCATCCTCTTCCTCCTTGAATGAAATGTTTTCTCAAAAATATTTAGACCTGCTGTCAGTGATGTATGCGGATAAAAGGAAATATGAAATGCCTTATTATTGTTTTCAATGTTAAGCATTAAGGGTTCTTTACGTGTCCCTCCCTTTTCAGCGTGTAGCCTAAAGCTTGTACAGTTAAGAAACTCATGAGATTTATATCTACTGTATAGCCTATGTGTTTTCAGAATTTGTTACTCGGAGGTCCTGTGATTGTGGTTTTAGAGAAACATTCCCCTTGAAAGTGCCGTTTGTTTTCACCAGCAGAGGATGCGTCTTGGGGGGGAAAAATGTATTTACACGAAGGAAAACAAATGTTCAAAACACTTTCCCAGTGTTTACTGTTGAACCTGTTGAACTGAATGACACAAAAGTATTTGTGCAGGTGAAATAAGGCAGCAATCTTCTGACGGAGCACCTTATCGACTCGCTCCTTTTGTGAGCCCACGATGGAAGTAGTCTCACACCAAGCTTGATTACTCTAAAGCAGAGCCATATCAGAGAATTTGCCCATTAGGAGCCCCCTTGAATGTGCTATTAGGAATAGCCTACTGTAGGAAAGGATGTAAACTGCATGTTCTGTGACATTTTTAGTAGTGATAGTCCCTTTTTTCATGTTTTTTATTTTTAGTCCGCTTCACTGTAGATGTTGCCACCTCATTGCAACTCACAAGCTATTAACAATCCTCTCACAACTGGACTTAAAGCAGGCGTCGATCTGCTGCTGAGGCAGCCTTAATTCATTGCAAATTTTAAAAAAAACAAAAAAAAACATAATGGATTGCCTGTTTTTACTTTGAGTGGCTTATCTTGGGAAATACAAAGGAGCCCTTGTCACGAGGGGAAGGACTCTGAATCAGGGCATGTGATGAGTTACAATCAAATAGTTTCACACTGCACCTTCACAAAAAATAAAAAAGACAAAAAAAACAAAAAACAAACGTTGGCTCGTCCACCCAACATTCCAAAGTCGATTTTAATTTCCCACAGTCCTGTCCCGCTGATTGAGGAAATCTTTTTTGCTTTTGCTGGTGAATGAAGTGGGCACGTGTGTCAATGACAGGGTTCCCTATTTAGCCTAACGCTGATTACCTCATTTACAAATCTGCAAATATACTATTCTACTGTGTGTGTAAAGGAGTCAATGCCATCACCAGCAGCGTGGTCTCTAGACCTGTGATGACAACAGGACCAATGAAGTTACTCTGTTGAAATTAGCCAATTTAGAACATGATCAGTCTGGAAATAATAGGGTAAAGACACTATTCAGATTTTTTATTTTATTTATTTTTTCTAAGGCAGAATGGGCCTCTAAGATTTCTTCAGTTAGTAAACACCACAGCTGCTACACCAGTCTGCATCTGGAGCTATCAGGAAAGAGGCGGATACAATTTTGAGATCTTTGTGAGGCGATATTGCACATTATTTAAGGTGGAAATCCAACGTTACACACGTGGCTCCTTAAATGCTGACTGGAATAGCAACTGTCGGCACTAGCGTGGTTCAAGAAGTCGAGCCGCAGCCTGGTGCGTCTCGCTTTTATTTAAGTGAACGATCATGTTAGCATCACTCGCTGTTTTTCAGTAGCATTTCTCCTACCTCCTTGTTTTGCAGCCTTGAGTATTGTTTTGTCTCTCCACCTGTTCTGACTAAAAAAAAAAAAATTCTATTCACAGTACGGGAATACAGATTTATCATAAGCAATGGTAGTTATACATAAAAAGTGTGCTTGGTTGTGCTGTATGTGTATATGTCTATTTGACGTTGATAAAAAAAAATATTTATGAGAAGCATTTATACGACAAAATACCACTGGAATGTGAAGCCAGACAATGTTATTATGATGCAGATTATGATGATAGTCTATCCCCTTTAACATTCAGTGGCGAATGGTCAGAGGAGTCATCTTCTTGGAAATAAATAACCATGCATTGGCTTTTTGTTTTTAAACACCATCTGTTTCTTTGGTTTCCTCTTGTGCGTATACTTCCCTGTCTCGCCCGATAGTGTACACCGTTTCAACGTTTACAGCTTCATTCTGGGTCAGCCATCGATTGCCCTGCAGTTGTAATGATACCACAGGTTGTCACAAGGAAGATAGTGAGGTGGATTTGTAATTCTGTACGAGGGCGAGTTTGAGCCCCTCGAGCCGTATGCCTTCGAATCCATCTGTCCACTCCGAACCAAATTCTGCTAGATAGGCGTCTGTCTCCACACTGCCCCGACATTTTACATTCAGTTTGACTAAAAGGGGTACAGGACAAGGTGAAAGGTTTGAGGTTTTCTGACCAGGGCCCCCCACCCATCCACCACCCCTGCTCCCCCACCCGCTCACCTATGCCTAATCCAGGACAGGACCAGCCCCACTCCCCCGCGTCACCCACCCACATTTCTCTCACCTAAACCTCAAGCCATTCATTTTTCTGTTTTGTTTTTTCGACAATGCAATCCTGAAAGCACTTTGCCTTGTTATTCCTTTGTGTGAACATGTGAATGATAATTTGTTACAAAAATGTTAAATATGTAAAAGATCATTCACTGTTTTGGAAAAACCTGCATCTGTCTTTCTGACGTTAAAAGAAAAAAAAAACAATTTAGTGACATTAAACCTGAATCTATTTTATAAAATGTTTGCTGCAGCCAATTGGTCTTGTCATTCAGTATTGTGGCTTAGGGTTGTTTGTGTTCAATAAAGTGCTATTGCTAAATATTTTCTGTGTTTGGATTTATTTCTTCATAAACTTGGGGATATATTCATATTATATCATTATTATGAAATTGGTCTATAGATTTTGGATATCCTTATATTGTGATATGACATAAGTGTTGTCTTTTCCTGGTTTTAAAAGCTTTAAAATTGTCATTATCTGAACTTAGAAGACTGTTCTACTTTCCAACTATTGTCTTTACCCACTTAATCATCAGTAATGTGGATATAACTACTCTCAAAAATCTAATTCTTAATATTTTGTGAAACACCCGTAGTTATCCATAAAATATTGTTGCAACATCATAGTAGGTAAAATGATGTGATATTTGATTTTGTCACCCAGTCCGAGCATTTGTAATGTGCTTTTGATTTCAAAATATCTATTTATACGGTGTACTGCCATCTAGCCTAAAAATATTGCAATATTATGGTAAGGCCGTATCACCAGACCCTTCATAGGTCTCATACACCAATCAACCACAACATTAAAACCACTGATGGGTTATGTGAGTAACATTGATCATCTCCTTACAATGCAATGTTCGGCTGGGAAACCTCGGGTCCTGGCATTTATGTGGATGCCACTTGACATGCACAACACATCCAAGAACTGTTGCAGACCAAGTACAACCCCTCATGGTAACAGCACTCCCCGATGGCAGTGGCCCCCCGGCAGGACAATGCACCCTGACACACTACAAAAGCTGCTCAGGAAGTGCTTGAGGAACACGACAAAGAGCCAAAGGTGTTGACCTGGCTTACAAATTCACCAGATCCCAATCCGATGGAGCATCCGTGGGACGCGGTAAAACAAGTCCGATCCATGGAAACAGGACCCAAAGGATCCAGTACAAACGGCCTGGTGCCAGACACCACAGGACACCCCCAGAGGTCTTCTGACCATGCCTCGACAGGTCAGAGCTGTTTTGGCTGCATAAGGGGAACCTGCAAAATATTAAGCAGGTGGTTTTAATGTTATGGCTGATCTGTGTATTTATATGTTAGCTGTGAGCTACATGAGAAGCTTCTACATCTTTATCTAAACATGTTTCAATCAGATGCTCATTTTAATGTGAAAATGTCCCACATGAAAGAGGCTCTTGTTTCATGTCAGATCTTTATCTCGATTGAAATGATGAGCTGCTGGCGATGATGAAGCAGAGAACTGGATTTACAAACTTAAAGGGTTTTTTGGAGCACCACATTAGTGCTGCAGGCCAGGGTGTGTTTAGCAGAATAACATGTTTTAATCAGCAGGAAATGGTTCGAACTCGAAATCTACACCTTTGTTTCCAGTGCACCTTGTAATATTTCTCACACCCCCATGTTACATTAAACAGATCACAAAGATAAAAGAATAATATACTGAACTTTTCTTAATTAGACGTGAAATTATTTGTCGCGTGCAACAGATGGATGCAATGAATTATATTCAATTGTACCTTTTTTTATTGCTTTTATTCCTTTTATCTGAATTCATTCATATTGACATTTTCACTTCTGTGTGTCGCCTTCTTGTTTTAACTTCTTAATCTGGGCTTCTTTCTGTTTGCCTTGGCTGTTCAGTTGTATGGTCCTCTATGTGTTTCCTACTCTCAAATTGTCCATCAAAGCACTTTTGTAAACTCTGTTTTTAAAGGTGCTATAAAGATAAACTTACTATAAGTAGAAGTATTAGGTTAACTGTGCAAACACTACCTCACTGCCTGAGGCTCAATTTGAGTTTTAACACAGCCACATGATCTGCTGAAATGTGATGACATTGAGCTTTGCTTGGTGTGGGAACATGCAATCACACCGGTAGTGAGGGATGACTCATGTTTTCAATGTGTTCCTCCTTCTGTGAAGCCATATTCTCATGAACTCTGCATGCAGTCTACTTTCTGCATGCTGCCTGCTGCTCATTCCCCTCCTTTTAACCTCCTGCTGCATACAGAACAATGCAGTGCATGGCTGAGATAGATGGATGTTGGACATTTTTAATGAATTAGGAGAATGCACACTTTCAGAAATGAATAAATATATAAATAAATTCCATAATTCATCCAGATACCCACAGGAGTTATATTCATTTGCTGATGTCAGTAAGCCTAGGTGTAACATATGATTGCACATTGAGAAATTCAATAATCTAATCATTTATTTTCAATATATTTTCATGTCATAGATAGATAGATTTATTTTACGGACCAATCACAAGCTCTGGTTGTCATGACGTCATGACGTCCTGCGTATCGACGACGCAGAACTGAAGTGTAGGATGTAGCACAGGACGTGGCTAGCGAGCTACTAGTTACAGTAGGACGTCTGAAAATACATTCATAGCGTGATTAGGATCTATTTTACTACACGTTCGAGTAAGTATATCAGTCAGTTATGATGTTTTCTTCTACTGTGGCTGATTGTAAACAACCATTTGTCGGTGTAGTTTGCCCAGACTGAGGTCTGTCTGGTTAGCTTGGTGGCTAACATCCAGAGGAAACCAACGGTACCGTAGGCGCTACCAGTGCTATCTAGTTAGCAACTGTCTAGTTAGCCACTTTTAATTCAAGAGGAGCAGGCTTTACTGACATCTGTACTCAAGCGTTGGGGTATTCATATAGCATGACTCCGGTTTAGCTCATTATCAACCCAAAGGCATCGCGATTTAGTCTGATGTTGGCAGCGAAATAGCATCACACGCGCTAACCTTAGCATGTACAGTTAGCTTGCTTGCCTGCTTGCAAGGCATGTTGAGTGCGATGGGAGGAAAAGGATCTGTATCGCCTCCAGACCGGTATGTGCTGCTTTCACTGAAATTAGGTCAACCACCAGTCAGCTGGGACAACAGGATGCTCTCCTCAGATGTTGGAGCTCGTCTGGTGCACTTTCACATGTCGAGGATAATATTAGAAAATTCAAGCAACGTTACGGATCAAGGACGTCGGTTTTGGGCTCTCGGATGTGAATGATGTGGCTGTGAGCTCATATTTCTTGAGTCATTGTCCCTTTACATTGATTAAATATTAAGGAAAACGTTTATCGATCCCTCTCGTTTTTATCTTAAGAGTTATCCTATTAAATAGCATAGATGTGTCTGATTATGATCATTGATCTCTCGGCCATTTAAATGTCTGAGCTGCATGATGTGGGGTTGTCTTACAAATACCTTTGCACGATCTAACTCTCAGCAACCCAGACAGTGAACAGTAATAATAATGAATAAGTTATTAACTACTGTCAATAATGTCATTTTCTGCAGGGGGTGTCTGTGTCTCTTTCGCCAGACAGATTATTTCTGCCAGATATGACGTATCACCCCTACATCACGAGCTGAATGGAAGCATTTGAGGCCTTTTGTGAGTGAAGTGGAATGAAATTATAGTTTATACATGTGTCATATATATATACAGTCATTTATTGATGCAGTTAAGGTGTCTGAAAACCTAATGTGCTTGGTTGTGTGTTGCTCAGGAGGTTGTGGGTCCCAGTAATGTACCATGGGGTACGACGTTACGAGGTTCCAAGGGGAGGTGGATGAAGACCTGCTGTGCCCTATATGTAGTGGAGTGCTTGAAGAACCAGTGCAGGCAAGTCCCAGTCTGAAGGATTACCCAGTCTTCCTTGTATCAACATGTTTCAAATTTTACACTTTGGACTCATTTTGTGTGCTCGTTTTCATTTCAGGCTCCACACTGCGAGCATGCCTTCTGCAATGCCTGTATAACACAGTGGTTCGCCCAGCAGCAGATCTGTCCAGTTGACCGCACGGTAGTGACGCTAGCTCACCTCCGACCCGTGCCCCGCATCATGCGCAACATGCTCTCGAAGCTTCAGATCAACTGTGACAATGCTGGTTTTGGCTGTACTGCCACGCTGCGGCTGGACCAGCTGCAGTCACACCTAAAGGACTGTGAGCACAACCCCAAACGGCCTGTCAACTGCGAGGAGGGATGTGGGTAAGTGGCTTCCACTTGGCAGAAAATGTACACTGCACTGTAACTGTTGGGGGCATTCATTATGAAATTTCCATCCTTTTAGTAACATTCGCAAAGTTTGCTGGTGTCAAGTCAGTACAACCAAAATGTGTTATAATTTATTATTTGCTCTGAAATATTATGCTTTGCAAAAATGCACATCATGTCCTCAGTATGGTCCACTATTAAGTCCTTTATTTTGTCTCCTTTGTCTTGCAGGCTTGAGATGCCCAAAGATGAGCTGCCCAACCATAACTGCATCAAACACTTGCGGAGCGTCGTCCAGCAGCAGCAAACAAAGATTTCAGAGCTGGAGAAAACAGTGGTAGAGCATAAACACCAGTTGGGGGAACAAGTAAGAATATTTGCCTACTCACTGCTGTACTAGCCACAACATACTTTGTTAGCCCAGTCCTAGATAATATTATTTTACAAATGTCAGTGGAATAGATTCAGAAATGGCCACATGCCATGTAATCTACTAAAATGTTTTTTTGGACCTGGGATTAAAACATCCGAGTACAGATTATGATCATTTGTAGAATATTTGCCTGACAGAATTGTTTCAAAGAATTAGAGTGTGATATTTCTGTGGTACAGGATGCTATGGATGCTTGTTTCTGTATATGATCTGTTTGATCTGTCCTTTTTGAGTTGGGTACTTTGTTTTGTACTTCATTGTTTCTGTCATGTTTATTGTAATGTGACAAAAAAACGGTATAATGTTAAACTTTCAGGTCCAAATTCAGTCCCTTGCATCTTTTTTTAACTTTTTAGTTGAAGTATTTTAAGTCTGCTGCTGTTTTTGTTTTTTCAAACATGAGACCAAAATATCCTGTTGAGAGTTCTGCCATGTTACAGTTGTATAAAGAAGAATATTTATATATAATAACCACACAACCCTATAAGGCACTGCTATTAAAATACATGCATTTTCTTATTGGAACTGGAGTTTCACAAAGCTGAAAGGACTGAGTATCAGTATTTGTCAAAAATCCAACTACAGTGAGTAAAGCGCAGAATACAGAATATTTAGATAGCTCATATAGACAGACATATCGTACACTCTGATCCTTGCAGCTTTTTAAGGCCACTGGACTAATTCTTTTATTATAAGCTCCTGTTAATCTTTAGGAGATTTTATGAAATCAGTCTCTGAAGATGATGCTTTTAATTTCCAGAAACGGGACATTCAGCTGCTAAAAGCCTACATGAGAGCAATCCGCAGTGCTAACCCTAACCTGCAAAACCTCGAGGAGAGCATCGAGTACAACGAGATCTTGGAGTAAGTGGAATTTAACCTCCTGTCCTGCTTGGTAACTAATAAAGCCCAACCAATACTAGATTTTTGAGCCAATGCTGATATCAATATTAAGGAGTATAAAAATATTGATATATCAGCCAATATACACACATTTTTTGCAATGATCCCTCAAATGTGGTCATCAAACACTTTTGGCACTGTGAATTTAATAATTATAAATTACCCCAAGCATCTTTTTCTGCATTTTAATGTCTAAAAAAGGTTTTAATATCAGACAACATATACAGCAATACCGATATATCTGTTATAGGTGATTAAAATCAGGCAACCGATAAAAATAGCTTGGGATCTGTATTCTAATATCATAATTGTCAGGGAGCTGCAGCTCAGTCCCTAACTATCTTTTTGTTTTCACTTTATCTTATCTTTAGGTGGGTGAACTCCATGCAGCCTGCCAGAGTGACCCGCTGGGGTGGGATGATCTCCACTCCTGACGCCGTGCTCCAGGCAGTAATCAAACGGTCCCTCATCGACAGCGGCTGTCCCCTTTCAATTGTGAACGACCTGATCGAGAACGCCCACGAGCGTAACTGGCCGCAGGGACTGGCCACGCTCGAGACACGGCAGATGAACAGGCGCTACTATGAGAACTACGTTGCCAAGCGTATTCCTGGCAAGCAGGCAGTGGTGGTGATGGCCTGTGAGAATCAGCATATGGGGGAGGATATGATCCTGGAGCCCGGCCTGGTCATGATCTTTGCACACGGAGTGGAAGAGATCTTATAACTGAACAGCTAGCTGAGCTGATCCAGAGACTAGGGGGGACGTTTAGCTTGGGGGTTTGCTGTGACGAGTGGGTTTTTCCTCACTCGAGTGGAACCTTGTGAATAAATCTGGCTTATTTAAAATATATAAGAGGCTCACTCCTAAGCTTGATACCTATGCCTTAAAGTAAGGACAAATATATAATGAACCTGACAAATAAAACTTAATCTGACTGATATCTAAGATAAAAGGTGAGATGTGATGTTTACAAGGTTTATATTTGGTGCATTATATGATCTGATTGTTCTGCTCCGTGTCCTAATAGAGTACTAAGCTTGAACCCCCGTTTGATGTCCTCAGTTGTATAAATGCTTGTAAATACAAATACTATATTGAATTATAAATGTCATTCTCTTATCCCTCTCACTGTAATTAGATTGTGATTTTTGTTTATCTAAGTTCTGTTTTGTCAGCCCGTGTTACTGTCAGCAGGGACGTTGACTTGGAAGATTTTTTTTCGCGTGCTTGCTTTAGTACTTAGTTCCCTGTGAATATTTCACAAGACATTGTGCTTCTCAGTTTAGATTGTCTAAACCTTCTGTGCCATTTGTTTTATTTATTGCGTTGCCTTTTACACGAACATGCTTGAAGATGTTACCATTTGATGTATGGAAATCTGCCTTTTTCGGTGCATTTGAAGTTTATTGCAGGAAAGAAAATTGATTTTGTGTTTTTTGTTGTTGCCTCAGTTGTAAATATAGTCTGAATGTTGGGTCCAGTTTAAGTGTTAAATTTGAAGTTTAACATTTGGGATTTAACTGTGTACAATTAGTTTTATTTGACAAATCAAAATGGGTCACTTGATTTGTCAGGTGAGCCTTGTACCTTTTCTGATGATTGAAATATAGACATCCATCTTCTCATTAATCACAGTTAAGTAAACATCTGTTCACTGGCATGACACTAAAAAACCATAGCTTGGAGATTGTAAAAATATTTGTAAAGTCACAGTTATGGCTTTTGAGAGGTAAAATGTATCACCATTAGTCACTACATTGTAGTAAAACAAAGGACGCTATAAAAACCCCACAAAAGTGCAGTAAACAGATGAAGTTGGATTGTGCCGTTTATAATTTCCCCTGTTAATGTTTTTGTTTGTGTCTATTATGTACCGTGTTGTACAGATGAGAAAGTAATAAAAAATGTCATCTCAGAAGAATGTATTTTCTCATGGGAATAACGAGAATTTTTAGAATTTAATTAGGAAAAAATGCAGTTCCTTAGATTACCACACCATGTCATCAGAGATCTGCAGGGAGGCACATTTCTTAAAGGCACATCAGCTTCATGTATTATGTAAATCTTCCATCCACAGAAAATTAATCCTGCTTTCAAGAAATCGGGGCAGTGAGGAGGAGACGTTGAATGTTAAAATGCTGTTGATCTAAATGAAGAGGAAAGTTTAACCACAAAACTCAGAGGGAGGAAGGTCTGACTGCTCTGACCTGACTCACTCTCCTTTTCTCTGTCTAACCCAGACACCCACATGCTTTCCATGTCTGTTATCCTCTCTTGCCAGCCTGGTCCTCTTTGTGGAGTCTAATCCCTTCACCATTGTGGTCACTGGAATGTGAAATCATGTGCTTTACCAAATACTGTGGCTTTGTTATTGTCTACACACAGTATTATGTGATGTGGTTGGTTGCTACAAGGCATACAGCAGCCCTCCATGCCACATTCTATGTATACCCCAGAAATACAAGTATTTCTGGCATATATAACAAAAGTAAAATGAAGGAATAGTGGTCCCTTTGTGGGTCATTATTTTATATTATTGTTAGATCATGAATGCTTAATGGCCAGTTTATGCTTGTGGAGATTCAACTTTAACTATTTTTGTTGGGTAACTAAATAAAAAAAACATATCATAGAAACAGAAATAGTTTATTAAATGTAAAAATCCAATTAAAATACCTCTAATTTGTACTCCAGTGTAGTATTTTGGTAACTGTCCTTGTGCTGTGTGTAAAAATACTCGTTTCTGATTGGCTGCAGGCGTTAATCGTCTTCAAACGTAGTTCCCATCAATCTTCTAAATCAATGCGCAGTGCGCGTCAAGCTGCAGGTAACCATAGCAACAGTATTAATGAAACGTCAACGGTTGACTCCTGATGAAAAAGTGCCATCCATTAGCATTAAGTTAACCGATTAACTTTTAAACGTGGACAGCTAATCCTTCATCTGTTATCCTGTCAATGTTTATTTTCTTTGTGTCAGTAATTATAGCAACTGACTATAAAAAATATATATATATATAGCTACGTCAAGGTGTACAGATATGAGAAAATAATAATGAAGGGGTGAAGTGGCCTCCGCTCAATCGAGACAACTGGTCATGTAGCTAGCTAGCGTTAGCTATATTTCAAGAGCTCTTCAGTAAGTAAGCTAAGCTTTTGTCTTTGTGAGAGTTGTTTCATCAAATTTTCTTAAAACAGTCTGAGCGAGGAGCTAGAGCGAGCTAATTTATATGGTTCTGTGTATTGTAACGTTAAAGTTTATTTCTCACTACTTTGTACAGTATCATGGGTTCATATTTGATTAGCTTGTGGCAAAATCGTGTAGCCTAGCCTAGCATAGAATGTACATGTACCATAGTCTTTGTCGTATTATGCATATACCACAAATTATTTTACATGTATACAGTATTTGGTTACCACAAACACTTATTTATTGTAACTGATAAAGGTATAGCTTGTAGTAGTCCAGTAACGTACAGCATACATTTCAGTACTACTTGCACCAAATATTTACACAAATACTCCATATGAACAATGTTAATGGAGTTACTACAATTATTATTGGTTTGTTTGTCCCCTAACCCTAACCAAGTGCACTTAAACCTAACCAGAGCATAAGCACTGCACTGTGATAAAAGAAAAAAATGAAATTTGAACCTAAAGAAAGATAAAGTTGCAGCATAAAGAAACATGGAGTTTTAACCTATCTTTGATTTTGCAGAAATGTACTTTGCTAACATTTATTCTGGCGTTTTTAATATTTTATTTCATCTCCAATTACAATATATATGCAGTCATGTATTAATGCAGTTAATGTGTCTGAAAACCTAATGTGTTTGGTTGTGTTGCTCAGGAGGTTGTGGGTCCCAGTAATGTACTATAAGGGTATAACGTTACAAGTTTCCTAGGGAGGTGGATGAAGACCTGCTGTGCCCTATATGTAGTGAAGTGCTTGATGCCTGAAGGATTACCCAGTTTTCCTGTATCAGCATGTATCAAATTTAACATTTTGGACTCTGTGTGCTCATTTTCATTTCAGGCTCCACACTGCGAGCATGCCTTCTGCAATGCCTGTGTAACACAGTGGTTTGCCCAGCAGCTGATCTGTCCAGTTGACCGCACGGTAGTGAGGCTTAGCTCACCTCCGGCCTGTGCACCGCATCATGCGCAACATGCTCTCGAAGCTTCAGATCAACTGTGACGATGCTGGTTTTGGCTGTACTGCCACGCTGCGGCTGGACCAGCTGCAGTCACACCTAAAGGACTGTGAGCACAACCTCAAACGGTCTGCCAACTGTGGGGAGGGATGTGGGTAAGTGGCTTCCACTTAGCAGAAAATGTACACTGCACTGTTACTGTTGGGGGCATTGATTATGAATTTTCCATCCTTTTAGTAACATTCGCAAAGCTCACAGGTGTCAAGTCAGAACACAACATTTGTACAACCAAAATAATAATAATAATAACCATTAAATGTTTTTTTGCTGTGAAATATTATAAATGTATGCTTTGCAAAAATGCATATCATGTCCTCTGTATGGGCCATTATTAAGTCCTTTAGTTTGTCTCCCACATTATATGATCTGATTGTTCTTCTCCGTGTCCTAATAGAGTAATAAGCTTGAACCCCCAGTTTTATATTTTATATCTCAGTTGTATAAACGCTTGTAAATACAAATACTTTTTTAAAATATAAATGTCATTCTCTTATCCCTCTCACTGTAATTAGATTGTGATTTTTGTTTATGTCAGTTCTATATACTATATTTTTATGAAATCATGCAGGTGAGCTAAACAGATCCCCCTAACAAATGACTCTATTATTTCAAATTACTCTACTAGTTCATAACTCTTGTGGTGTAACTCCAGAACTGCTCTGCTTTCTGCCAGTTTATGGCTATTTTAGATTGTAATGTTGGCACACATGGACAAGGACAACAGTCAGTTTGTGTGATAAAAGGACTGTATGCACTTTTCATTATCTTGGTCCCCAGAATAAAATGCTGGCAGTTAAAGTTTTTGGACACGTTCACATTTTTAAGCGTCACAGGTTAGGTACCGTATCATGACATTTCTACAAAACGTATCATGTTACGTATTATTATATTATGTCATATTACATGTTTATTTCATGACTTTCATGTCTGGACGTGGAGCTGACTGTGGTGGAGTTTCAGGTGACGAGACTGCCAAGCCACTGACTGCAGTTTGAATCTGTGTTTCAACATTTGTCAGCGTCAAACAAGATGGTAGCTATTTTGGACGGGGGCCACGGTGTTGCAACATTTGTAAACGTGACAACAACAGATATTTTTAAGGAGACTTCTGGACAATTTCCAGCCATGTTTGTGGCAACAAAAACAAGACATTTGACGAGAAGTCGGGCCATCTTCAGCTGTCTGTGTGGCGACTAAACAAACTCTGATAAGGTTTTCCTAACCCTAACCGAGTGGATTTTGCAGCCTTAACCTAACCAGACCATAAGCACACCATTGCTAAAAGGAGAAAATGAAATTTGAACCTAAAGAAATGTGAAGATTTTGCAGAAACGTACATTGCCAACATTTATTCTAGCGATTGAGTTGTTTTTTTATTCATTGTTTCATCTCAATTTATATCAAAGCCTGTGAAACTGACAGCACAATGCAGTGATTAAACACTGTACATTTTTAGGGGTATTTTGTATTCTTCAGTAAGAAGCATATGGTGATGTAGGCTATCCTTTAATCATTACCATACAATGTATTGATCATCGTTGGCAATGTGTCGTACATCTTGTCGTGAGTGATCTGTTATTCCCACCCCTAGCATTGATTGGCTTAGCGAAAGCACAACGATAAGTGCACTGTAAAAAAAAAAACCGAAAAAAAAAAACAAAACGTTGCTTCCAGGTTAACAGCTGCATATTAACTTTGCAGATGGATGCACGCCGGTGTGATGGGTGTGTGTTGGTGAGCACAGAGGGCGCAGAGCAGCTGAGGCGGTGCTTGACAAGAGGGGATCCGCTCACTCAGTCTGTGCTCGGCAGTAGTTCACAGCCTCCACTCCGTCAACCTGCACCCTCCGTGCAAAGTTAACGGCCACTTCTCGTCGCATCCGAGAGCCGGATTGTGATCGTCTGCTGAGCTGCACCGCGACGATTTCGAGAAGGCTGCTTACAGGAAGGTAAACGACTCACAAAAACAAACAGTAAGAGGTCCGGGACTCGGTGTGATTGAAGTTTCAATGCAGCTCTAAACGGCGTGTGGCTGCAGAGAAGCGACTATCAAATACGATAATTATAGCGTGTTGTTTTTGCCCGTCAAGATTTTTGAAATTCACGTAGGCGCTTCTGGTAATCCTGCATGGGATCTTTCTTTTAAAAAAGAGAAAGTCGTGTGTGTGTTTCTAACAGTAAATCCCTCACGCTAACGGCAACCACCAAGGCAGACCTTGTGCATTTTAATGCACGCTCCGCTGCTTTCTGTTCAAACCTCATGAACATGCATCATTTCAGTTCCCTTTGCTGTGTGTCATGACTGTTAATGTCAGGCTACTTAAGTTACCCGCGGGAGAGCCCTTCTCTCAGTCTATTTAGAGAATTGAGCGATCCATCTGTCATAGTGGAGACTGGTGAGCATTCAAGGGTATTTCAAGTATTTTAAGGTGTCATGTCTGAAGATACTCCACTGTATCTTTTATTTAAACTTCCCAGCATATGACACAACTTGATAGCCTGTGTCAGTAGTAGGTTGCGCAAGGAGATTTATGGTGTTATTGCTCCCTGTTTGAAAGGATCTTATCTGAGTGAACCCCCCCCATCACAGATTATGTTTGTTACCAGGATATGGTGCCGCACCAGCTGGAGCAGTGAAACCTCAATCAAAATACACACAAAACACCTCAAAGGGTTTTCACTGTGTTTTTGTGTTTTTGGGATAACAAAATCCTTCACAGTGTGGAGTGGTTGATGTGGGCGTTGGTGGACACTGTCACTTCTGTGTGATGTTTTTTTTTTTTTTTTTCCCAAAGCTCCTCTTTCACTGCAAATGTTGAACGTGACTTTCAGCCCTGGCGCTTACTGGAAAAACAAAACATACAGGAAAGTCCGGATACTTGATCAGTTCTGCGTTTGTTCCCCTTTTTTTCCGCCGGGCTGGCACTTCACCTGGTCGAGCTGTGTGTTCGTCACGAGCAGGTTATTTTAAAAGCTGGAGAGTCTCGGTGGTATTCATGTGTTTCTAGCTGCAGGAGAGTTTTCAGGCACAGACAATCAATAGTGTAGTCAGGTCAGTTGTCCCATTGTAAATGTTTACATCAGAAGCTAGAGGCTGTAAATGGACTAGAACTGAGCCCATTTTATGTTCTGTGGTTACATTTATAATGTTATTCGTATGCTGGTAGCTTTTGCTTTATGGTGTAGCTAGCATGATCAGAGAAACTGCATGGACGCCCTTTGTTTACAGACTATTTCACTTCTCTAAATACAGTCCTTGTATCTTCTATTTAGCCTTTACTTCCTTCATTATATCATCACCCCAAGCCTGGCTGAATACTGTATTGATGACTATGATTTTTAACCTTTGGCGTTCACAAATCACCTGCCATAAGTCAGTACTTTATTATCATGTCATATCATGTGGTTTGAATTTGCCTTTGTTCAACTGTGTCAGTGTCTGAATGCTGCAACTTATTACATCGCTGCTATCTCTGAATTTTTAGGCTCATTCATTCTTATTTAGAGTGATTCACGTGTATAATCAAATATATTTTGGTTCTCTCCGAAGACCCTCTGATTGCTGAGTTACTGACATGGTAGTGGAGAATACTACATGATTACTTTTCAGATTTGAATCATAGAAAAATTTGACATTTAATGTTTCATTTTCAGTTGTGGATATAGATCTGTGGGCGAACCAGGCGAGACTCCCTGATACGTGCAAACACTTTCACCATAAAAGCAATGTTGTGTTGTATGACAACGTGTGCCCTCGCAAGTCTGGGCAGGATTGAGGTTTTTTCTTTTTTCTGAGTAGTGATGTGGTGTTCTACAAGGCTGCCTCCACAAAAAGCTATTATGTAAGTCACATTCAAGTCTGAACTCTGAGTGATGGGCAGTCGTCACTTTGAAGCCGTGGAGCGAGCAGAGCCTCGCCTACATTTTCCAAGAAATCTGTGATTCATGCTGTGGTGAATGCCTTTTGGGTTTTTTTTTTTTCCTGTCGTGTTTTTGTCTCATTTGCAATCCATGGTTATTGTGTGCTCTAGTATCTCTACTAACAAGAGCCTGCTGTAGTTTGCATACCACTTAATTCCCTAAGTGTTACCATACAGTCGTTAAACCAAGGGAATCCCCTTTTAATCAGACCCTTGATCAACAGTGAGCTTGCCATTATTTTTGACCCTGCTTTTTGCATTTTTTTAGTCTTACTCAGCTGATAAGTCTTACATCAGCCAGATCTGTATTTGTTTTTACCAGAAACATCCAACTGGACTGGTGCTTTCAGTAGATTAAACAAGCCATTTGTCAGTACACAGTACAGTTACTGAGCTGATGTGAAGATATAAAACAACCAGGGGAAGTAGTGGTCACGGGTTGCAGCTCTAGGGATTCATGAATGTGAAGAAGTAGTTTTTTTCTCTGATAGTTCACTAAGTAAGTCAAATATTTCTGCCGGTGTGTAACTACTGGTTTGGCCTGCAAAGTGACCCCCTGAGCAAACATCCATTTATAGTGAAGGAGTATTCCCCTGTTCATGCAGTGAGTCACAGTAGCATCTGCATGTAGAATGCAATTTAGAGCCTGACCTCTGGTTTTGAAGGCCAAACGAGGCTCATGTTGTGGGAGGAGGTGGAGCAGCAGGGGGAAGACTCACAGCCACCGACTGGGCTCCCCCTTCCCTGAGCTGGCAGCCTCCCTCTCTGTCTGTGCCTCCTCCTACCTGTTAGTCACCCGTGGCAGCACTCTGACGGAGAGCAGCTGATGGAGGGAAACACTTTCCATAGCAACCGAGCATGTCCGTCCTCCCCCTTCTGTTAACCCAACGCAATCTGCACACACTCCAGTGAAGAGAACTGTTGTAGTTTCAGGAGGAAAACAAATGCCTAACATTAGATGTAGACTTCACTCACTGTTCAGAGAACCTACGCAGTGTTTTCCAACCACAGAATGACGGAGTCGGTGGCTTGCACCCTGCAAGTGTTGCAAAACAGCAGATTTCCTTGACACAAGGCGTGGGCGTTGAGACAGCTTGCACAAACATTAGCCTACATGGAAAAAAGGTCATCCCCAAGTGTACCTTGAAATCATTCTTGTAAAGAGAGTGCTGTATGGTTGTTGACAGTATCTCATCAGGACATCAAGGGTCCATAATAAAACGTGTGACATGTGTGAAAGAAAATGCCAACTCAACTGTCCACTCTAGCTCTCCAATTATTTCACTGTGTGAGTTTTTATACAGCTGTTTGGTGTTTTTCAGTTGAGTGGTCAGAAGTAAAGGCTTGTGTCAGGCTTGAAGCATACAGTTTTTCAACAAGCTGTTGCTACTTGAAGAACCACTTTAACATTTAAAATGTTCTTTACTCCTATTTGAAGAACCACTTCTGGCAGAGTATGTGCTGCCGCCATTTGTACTGTACTGATTATTTGCAGCGACATTTTGTTCAAACAGAAATGTACCTCAGAGTGTAAATCACACTGAACGATGGCTATGTTGGCCGACATTTAAATCTTTTTCGTGTCTACACAACAGAGTCTCAGCCACATAAATGTTTCTATAAAGCAACATAAACAGTTCCCTCATAAAGCTTCTTTTGCCCAACGGTGTACCCCTATCGAGAGCCAGCCCAGAATCAGTTTGTCACACAGTCTGTAACAAGCCTCAGATATTCCTCAAACGCTCTGAAATATTTATACTCGCTCCAGTAAGCTCATTTAGATGGAGCCATAATTTTTTACATCCCCTCCTCATGTTTGAGAGTGAAGACAACTGTCTCGGCACATATTACACTATTCATATTTTCTCCTCTAAGTGCAGGGGATGCCTCTTCCTGTGCTCCATGTTCTGACTGGTCCTGATTCCCACTCTGCATCATGCATGCAAATCATTATCTAATCAGGAAGTGAGGGATCAGATTACTCCGATAGGCTCGAGATCTCATTGAACCACAAAATAATGATGATGACTCGGTGAGGAGACAAAGTAGACACGATGCTGCCGGTGAGATCACGTTCCTCTGGAGAGCATAAAAAACAGGAAAGGAAATCATCTAAAATGAGAGGTGTGTTTCATGCCTATTTTTGGTATATTTATTAATTTATAAGACAGGGTTTGAAGATGGAGAGTCAGGAGTACATTTTAGGACAGACAGTTTCAGGCTGTAATCAGATGATCAGCAGCAGATGGCTTTTCATGATTCCTTCGTGGGTCAGACCCAGTCCACCTGATGGGCTGCATTCACAGAAGTGCGAAGCAAAGCTGCTGACCTTTTTAGGGAATTTAGTGAGGACGGTGGAAACCTTTTGGAGTCCAAGGACAGCAAATGTATCCGAATCACATGTAAAGAGTGAGTGTTAGATAATTTAATATCTTTTTCTCAGTAAGTTCTTTGTCCTGTAAGCACTGTGATTTTCTGTTCAGTGCAGGCAGCCGTCACTGATACCTGCACTGGCTGCACTTTAATGTGTGATAACACCTGTGGACAACAGTGTGAACAACACATTTACACTCAGGTCTTATTCATCAGCCTGGACTGAAAGCCACCACAGTCTTTTATTCCTTTTAGTTCAGTATTTGTGTAATTGATGATAAAAAGGTGTTGATATTAGACATGGTATCAGACTTACAATGGCCTACGTGTGTGTGTAACGCTTCAAAACTGTTGGACCAGGTTCAGTATTTTTATCGTATTACAGTTTCCCCCCGTATGTTCCTTTTTTAAGTGGGGTATTACCAGAATTGCCACTGGATACTTGGTTTTAAGCCAACAGGCTCACTCTATTCCACCAGATGAATAGAGTGCCGCAGGAATGAGCCCTTAAAACCTGGAAATAATTTAGCAGTGTAGCATTTTTGGTTCCCTTGTCTTGAAGTCAATATTTTTTAATGTACTTTTTGGTAAAATGCCTGAAATGATATTGTGTGGTTGACACAAGCTGAAGATGTTTTCACCTTTTGTTCATGACATAAAATACATCCCGTTTCAATTATAAAGCGTTACGTGTCCTTAAAAAGCGGCTAAACCCTGAAAATAAGTTAGCTTTATCTACACTTCACTTACTCTTACATACTCTTCAGTTAGATGCCAGAAAGAAGGGGTATTTACACATCAGTAATACATGAAATACGTCAGTAAATACCCCATGTTTGAATTATAAGGCATTACGGTGTCCTAAAAAAAGCAGTTGCTAACATGTGGAACGCTGAACACGTAGCACTAAGACGCATCTACTCACTAGTCCTTCTTTACAGATGGACTTTAGATGCAAACTTTTCTAAGTCTAACTTTCCAACTTGTAGATCAATTTGTAGTAAAGTGTGTATAGTATAGTGTAGTGGGAAGCTTAGTGGTAGCTTTTTACTTGTGGCCTTCACATTAACATTTCTGAAATCTTAAAAGTGAAGATCATGTTGCTGAACAAAAGTGTCTAAATATCATAAGCTTGTGTTTGCCACAGAGCTTGTTTTCCGCAATAATCAAAAATCCAATTGAAAAATCCCATAGACTTTTTGTTGAGGGAGCCGGAGCTAACTTTCAGGTTAGCATACAAAAACAAGTCATCCCTGCCACACTCTTACGTACCGACTTTTGTTTAAAGTACACAACATCAGCTCCAACCATTTTCCAAAGCACACTGTTGAATTTCTCATTCTCCCACTTAACGTTCCTGCCTTCCGTTCCCATTCATGTCCGTGCAGCATCAGAATCAATTAGCAGACTTTTTACGTTCTTATCTTGTCCACTGAGTAGTGTGTTTATTGTTTTTCAAAGATCCATTATAGTTGCATGGTAATGCAGGTGAAGTGCAGATTGATTCTCCACTGCATTACCCAATAACGATAATGTAATAGACACAAAACGGTATGCAGTTTGCTGTGATGGATCAGTAACCTCGGACAAATTTCAGGATGAATGCAGTGTTAAAAGCTGACACTCTACAGCATTTAGGTCCAGTATGTATCGGCTCAATCGTGCAGAATCACTGCTGTGGTCAAGACTATGTAACTTCTGCTTATTGACAAGTGATGTTTGCAGGTAAATGGTAAAACATAGTGTTAAAGGCAGAATTGCAACAAGTAGAAAAAAGTCTTGTGACTGCAGTTACACAGCATTGTATTGCTGCACAATTAATAGAAATATAATCCAAATCGCATGAAGCTGCAATTTTTTGATAAAGGTAAACTGTATTACTGAACAGCATTATAATTAAGCACTGTAGTACTTTGTATAGACCCCAACAAATGTCATATCGTCATGATTTGTATAGTTTTTCAGTTCAAATGAAAATTGTGATGCAAAAATGATCATTTCTACGAATCCTGAATCATCTCATGATCGTATTATCTGTCAAAATATCCTTATTCCTAAATCATTCAGCCCTACAGCATTATCCATCTAAAATTTGCGAAGCTACTGATCATACCAGACCAAGTAAGACTGTAGCAAAAATAACCCTGAGAGTATTAAAGAGAGCAAGAGTGCATTTTATTACTTATCATCGTAACACTTTGTTTATAGATGAAAGAATGTGTTTATTTCATCTTTAAAAATATGACACAGTATTCTCTTAATGCTCTTCCCATCATGAAAGGAATGCATCAGTGAGTCAGAGAAGCATGCATGCTATTTCTCAGTGCTTATTATGACAGACAGGAAACATCTTGGCTCACATAATAGCTGTACATATTGATTATCAGCTGCATTAAGAGTTCTATAAATTCCATGTTGATCTATGCCTATATTTCTGATGGCAACATTAAACGGCATGCATCTGCAGCAACAACGTTTAACAGGATGTCAGGATGGCAACTTTCTCTCCACCATTATCTAGTTCCTCCTCTTTCCTCAATGATTAATGAACAATAAATTTGTTTGTTTGTTTGTTTGTGGTCCCGTGTTTATTCTCCTTCCATTACGTTTTAACAGCGTGTTTGCTTCTGATGAAATCACTCACGAACCAACCACGTGTTCATTCAGACTTCATGCCTCCGACTTCTGAACGACATGCTAGGCCAATGTTGATTGCGATTGCAACCTCCTTTTCTGTGTCATATTCAAATTTCACACCTGCTTTCAGCCTTATTTGACATTTAAGTCTGTTCCTTTTGTCTGGCGGGGAGGTCCCTTGACAAGCCAGTTTGTTTTGTTTTGTTTTTTTAACCTCTCACCAAGATTCAATTGTTTATCTCTGTATTTTAACACTTCCTTGTACTCTCTTGGTCTAAACGAACAACACGAATAAAACTCCTTGTATATGCTATTGTATGAATCCAATATGGGCCAGTGAGTATATGGAAAAAGATTCTGGGTGCAGAGAATCTCAAGAGCCGAAGTACCATGGGTACATTTAGCCTGACATCATTTCTACCAGACTTTTGGCCCAGATTTCAGTGGCTAGTCACACCTTACTGATGTAAAGAGATAAAATACATACAGCATAAGTACACAAAATTGTTCATGTGTGACAGTGCAGCTCCATTTTAGAGCACCATACAAGGAAGAAATAGACATAAAAGCCTATTATAATCATTCATTGTGTTCACCAAATGTGAAAAGATATTTTCTCATGAACAGTGTTGACTGCTTTTCTGTTTTCTCTCGCAGTCACTGTCATGCTTCTGCTTCACTCAGCGTTGGATGTTTAGTGTAATTCTCCTTGTCTACAATTATGGATTTTTTACGATGCGAGATGGGAGATGGGAGATGCTATCTTTTGCTTGCAGCCATGCTTTTATGTTTTACAAAGAGGCAGGCTACTGTGCACCCACCTTCTCTTTTCTCTCCGTCTACATCTCTCTGTTTCTCTCGCCTGTGCACAGGCAGGCAGTTAGTGCAGAAGCAGGCACCATGTCCACCCCCACAAACCCAGAGGTGAAGGAACTGAGCCCCGTCGACTTCATCCAGCTACAGCAGTACATTGAATGTGAGTACAGACAGGCAGGCGGGCGGGCAGGCAGGCAGGCAGCTTTCTCAGCGCTTAACACCCCTCCCCTCCACTTCCACTTCCACCCACACACACACTCATTTACACTCGCTCATGGTTTCTCATATCTAGAGGAGGCAGCAGTCACCCACAGTCTGTTTTTTGCAAATAAAGCATGCACATCATTTTTTTTCCAGATAAATCTATATTCATTGTGTAATCATCCTGTTTGTGTACATGATATCTCAGAAATGTGGAATGAAAATCGTCACGCCGAGCAAGGTGATGTGTGAACCGTTTATCCTTGTGTAACCTGTGTGTCTTTGCTCCCAGACTGCAGCCTGAAGGTGAAAGACGTGCTGAGGGAATTTGATGCAGATGGCAGGCTGGCACAGCACAGACATGGAGAGGTGAGGGGACGCTGTGTCCTGCTGTTCACCATCAGGTCCACCCCTCCAAAACTAACTCACAGTGACGTCAGCCACAAACCACATAACTGAGCCGAATTAAAGCTCCCAGCACAGCAGTTTAGTGAGGAATGAGCATTTGATTTATGTACATTGTGCAGTTATTAATTGTCCTACTCTTATTAATTACATTCAAACCCATCGATCATGTGGACTAAGCTGTCCATGAGAAAAATCTTCAGTGCACTCGAGCAAGGTTGCAAATGTAAATTACCTCCTTAGTTTTGCCCACGCAGGAAGGCCTTGCCGAACAGTGCGCTGGCTGCCCTCATGCAGTGTAAGCTGAAATGTAATTGAAAAAGGTCTTTCCAATACTGTACATCAGGGGCTTACACTGCCAGCCAATTTGTGCAGGGAGCAGGTGCAGTAATTTCTGATGGCTTATTTGGCTATGTACAGTTTAATTAGATGATTATAAGGATATGTTGTTTTTTAAAGGGAGAAGACACAAATACTACCCTGAAATACTAGTTAATATCTGTTAAAATACACAAAACAATGAGGTTATCGGTTGTAAATGGTGGCATCTGCAGAATAATGGCGCCTTTTCTATGCGTTTTCTTCTTTTCTTCTGTGATCTGGCTGCCTTGCTGTGACATTATTTATTACTGGAGCAGCTCTGCAGGGTATCAACCATGGAAATGGAATAATGTCAACAAGAAATGGGTTTGTGGTTCACCATTATCGAGGGACAATTGCTTGTCAGCCCCGCAGGATATTATCATGTGAGAGAGACAGATAGCAGGCCACACAGATGGACTGAGAGCTTGAATCAGGAACTTGTTTATTATCTTATGTCATTGTCAAGTGAAGACCCTGCAGCCACTCCAAATTTGGAGGCAAACATATTTTTACTTAAAAAAAATGATCGATTAAATGATTGTGAGAAACATCTTGGGCTTTTGAAAGCCTCTTGACCCACACTGGATGCACTTAAATGGCTCAACAAGGCTGTTCTATGAAAAGGACACATGTCAGCTAAAACATTTTCCCACAGTGGTAACAATGTGATCATAATCTTCCCTCATTTCTAAGAAAAGGCAAACTTAAAGAATGCAGACACTAACATGAACAGTACACACACTGGACGTTAAAACATTTCATTTTACATGTAATAAAATGTTAGTAAACAAAAATATTTCTCTCCCATTCATTCTTTTTCCAGTGCATCAATGAAGAAGGCTTCCGTCTGTTCCTGAAGACTTATTTAGAAGTGGAGGACTTCCCTGTGGATCTCTGCCAGCGACTCTTCCGCTCCTTCCAAAACTCTGAACCCACCCAGGAAGACAGTGCCAGTGAGATTGTACACCATGTATTAACACAACTCACTGCCTCCACGCTACTGTGCTGCAGGCCCTTATCAATTTACGCCATGGCCTATTTGGCATACTTTCATTTATCACCACATGCCTGTGAGGTACTGTTTGTGCAGATATGGTAACCAGAGTATTCACAGCCCTCCCTCTCTCTCCTCCATCTCTCCCGCAGAGGAGGTCTTTCTCAAGGATGTTTCATGTTACTTCTCCCTACTGGAGGATGGCCAGCCCAGGGACAAGCTGGAGTGTAAGTCCTTGGTTTTCTTTGATGCTCAAAATAATGAGTGATGACTTGGTCCAGCTCTTCCACTTTCATTTCCTCTCTCTCTTTAGTTGCTTTCAAGCTCTATGACAGAGATGGCAATGGGGTCCTCGACAGCTCCGTAAGTTGTTAGAAAATCTTTTTGGTGTTATTTTAAAAAAAAAAATGTTTTAAATGTGGCTTCTTGATTTTAATTTAAAGTACTTTATTAAATCAGCCACACTGCTGACACAAGCCTTTTGTTACTTTTTAAACAGGAAGTGGATAGGATTATTGCTCAGATGATGCATGCTGCAGACTACCTCGGATGGGATGTGTCAGAGCTGAGGCCGGTAAGTCCCAGAATGCTTTGCTCTAAAACACATAAAAAGTTTGTAGATACTGTACTTTACTATACATCCGTGCCAAAGCAATCACATATCGATGGACACATTTGTTTGCACAAGCTATCTCTTACATCATCACGTACAGTATATGGCAGCACTTGTTACTCATTTGCTAGGGTTGGTAAAATGATAAGCTTCCCCGCATCTGTGAAATCACAAATTCCAAGGCACAAGTGCGATATCCAACAAAATTTTCCTCTTTCACAACACAGACACGCAATAAACAAACAAAACAAAACAAAAAACGAGAAAATAGACATGAGTATAACAAAACAGACTGCCAGATCACAGAAAAAGTACACTTGTATATGTCAGCCCATACAGTGACTATATTGTCCACAAGTGGATTGATGGTCAGAAATAGACAGAAGGTCCAAGACAAAGACCAGAGCGCTGAAATCCAGACAGATCAAGGTACAGAAGAATAAAAAACATGACAACTCTTCCTTTTACCATGTTCAGCAAAGGGTCCCCAGATTTTTAGTGGATATCGGAACCGTATCATTTAACCATTTTTCAAAGCAAGGAGGGGAAACTGATTTTCATTCTCCCAAAGCAACCCTTTTTTTTGCTGTAACCATACCAAACAAGAGGGCTTGTTATACTGTATGGCTTTTTAAATGATATAAAATGTGTGTGCTGATCTGATAACAATAAAATGTAATTTCATCAGGTTTTGAAGGACATGATGACCGCGATTGATGCTGACAGCAGTGGCACTGTGTCTCTGGAGGAGTGGGTGGAGGGAGGCATGAACAACGTTCCCCTGCTGGTCCTGCTGGGTCTGAAGGTACTTTAAAAGCAGAAAGTTTATCTTTTCATTAAGGATTTGGCCTCGAAAGCCGAGCCTCAGCTGTATTTCATTTTTACAGCAGGTGTCTGACAAAGTAGTGAAGCCTACTTTTACTGCTCTTGTGAAACTCTGGCCTTGCCTGCCACTCCTCTGTCCTTCGCCTCCTCCCTGTCTATGAGGGCCTTTTTGCCGACTCAGTGTTACAGGGTGTGGTAATGTCATCTCTCATGCAAGCTCTGCACCATCAGAGTGCTTTAGTGTTTTCCATTTACTCTGCACAATCTGTGCCCGCATTTAACAAAGTGCTTACTAGAAATAGCCATCTTAAGGCTGATGCACTAAATGATATATTTTAATAATGCGTGTATATATGAAAATGGTTGTCAAAAAATCAAGAACAGATAAGTTTCGTGTTTAGGTGTCGTTTATTGTATTGCCAGGAATGTAAATGCCACTTAATGTCAGACCGCATGTCTGTCCGACCACTGTGACGATCTAAAACCATGAACTGGACTCTGTCACAGGGTTTGGCCTCAACAACAATGCGAGGGACTTCCCCTTCAGGCTATTTCTAGCCACCAATAGACATTTGAAGCCTGGGGTGCATGAATTCAGCCCCCTCACAGTTGCTCTGTGCTGCTTCCCGGGCTGACTGCAATGCCTCATGCAGTAAGTGATAGGCCGAGGCATCATGTCGGAAATAATGTGTAAGTGTGTAATCTGGGTAAGAGGGCTGGTCGCTATGTAAACAGATTGAAAGCAACCTTATAATCTTGTGTTGAGAGTTTCAGATTATAGTCAGTGTTAAACTTAATATCTATGGTGCTACACTGTATGTCATGACATGTAGAGAACTTATATACTGCATATTCAGCAATCTCATTAAGGCAAGGTTAGTCATGATTAGGGTTGCAATGGTACGAAATTGTCATGGTACAATAACCATCTCAGAAAATACATTTTTTTTATTATCATTATTATTATTGTCATTTACAAGACCCTTAAGAAATGAAAAAAGGTTTGTTTTTTTGTTGAGGAAACTGAGGAACCTTTTTTATAATTTCCCAAAATATGAAATCTTGGCCGTGAATTTCACACTAACGTGGTAGAATTTAATACCGTAGGTAAACAAATGTGCAAGGTAAGACAACTATTAACTTTTATACCACAGTAAACCAGTATACTGCTGCAACTTTAATCATGAGTGTTGTTTGAAAAACAACTGTGAAATGTAGGGTTTGTGTAGTGTTACCCAAATTTGACAAGGGAAACCTGATGCAAGCTCAGTTTGTTACAAACGTGTATTAGTTTAAATTTGCACAGTAGCAAAGATCTTAAACCACACTGCTCTTCTTACTCCTCTTACTTTCCCCATTGCTTCAATTATTGTTCCTTCAACAACCAGGTGACCCAGAAGGACGGCCAGCACCTTTGGAGGATGAAACATTTCAACAAGCCTGTTTACTGCAACGTGTGCCAGAGCATGCTGCTGGGTCTGAGGAAGCAGGGACTGTGCTGCACCTGTGAGTACCTGAACTCACCAGAAGAGGGTGACACTGCAGAGACATTTGTCACTCAAACTGGTGGTGTCAAAATTGAGAATTTCAGGATCCTTTTCGTGATTTACTTTGGTGTAAGAATCATATGACAGCCGTGTTTTGTGTCCTGCTGTACAGGCTGCAAATACACAGTCCATGGACGCTGTGCTAACAGGAACCCGGCCCCCTGCACCAGGACGTATGTGAAGTCAAAGAAAGATACTGGGGTATACCAGTGTCTCCGTGACACCATTTACAGTGACACACACAATCTAAATTAGATGTCATCCTGTGTCTGAGTGCTCTTATGTGGATGAAGGGCTAGGCGATACGGCATTAAAATAATGCTGTGATACTTTCAGGCTATATCACGATGCACAATATATTCTGTATTTATTAATCTACTCAACAGCACCTCATAAATGCTAGAACAAGTGTTAGAATAAGTAGAACTAGTCTGATAAAGAATATAACCTCACTTTACTGAAATGCAGCTTTTCAAACCAGGAAAAGACAAGACTTGATGTGTAGTCTCATATTACAATAACAATATATATAATACGATATATATATATATCATATATATCGCCCAGCTCTATGTGGACATTAAAACATTCTTCCCACGTTTCAGGTTCCAGCGCACGACTGGGTGAGTGGGAACTGTGACTCTCGGAAGTGTGATAAGTGCCAGAAGAAGATCAAGAGCTTTGGGGGCTTAACAGGCAAACACTGTGTGTGGTGCCACACGATGGTGAGAAAGCGTCTTACTGTGTCACTGATTTAAAATGAACAGTTATGTATTCATTTATAAAGCTCTGCAGTTGACACTTCCAAACTTCCTCCTAAATTAAAGTTTGTAGTTCCTTCATGCTACACAAATTTAAAACATATACAGGCTTATTTTCATTTATATGCATATATATTTTCTATATATTTATATCCTCTCCTCGTCCCGCTGTAGTCCTGTTGAACAGTCGGTTCGGATGTTGTAGTGGAGACAGGTCTCTCTAAAGATGTGGGCACAGCAGTCTCTGATTTTCCATTGCTTGACCAGCCTCACTCCAATTTCGTCGTTTTCATTTTCCTGCAACGGGAGGTTGGCCATGAGCAGCCTTAAATTAGCATGACTCTTATCCCGTCTCTCTTCCTCTCCTCCCTGCGGCGGTCCTGCTGGTCAGGTTTGATGTTCAAAAAATGCTGCGGGCAGGGATCGTCTCACAGTCGGCTGCTCTTCATCTAAAACCTGCGCTTTTTCTCCAACGCTGATGAATTTATTTCTGTCATAGAAAATACGTGTTTTCAGCGATAAAGCAAAACAAAAAAATAAGAGATTAAAAACTAAACAGTGACAGTTGAAGGTACACGTTGCTGCATATGCATGTGTCACCATTGTCTCTCTCTTTTAAAAGACAGTGACACTGCCTGATTTGAAAAAAAGACTGATTGTATACCATGTGCATAATGCCTTTGGTTCAAATTCAGCCTGCGGAGGCTTTATTAACATTTATCCTGTCTCTTTCAGTTGTTTGCAGTAAATGAAGCAGAAATGCAAAACAGAATATTTTAAAAAGATAAATTGGGATCCTGTGAACTGTCACCACTGCTGTGTTGTTATGTAACGTGTCTGTTTTTGTGTTTTTTAACAGCGTCACGATGAATGTGCAGACCAAGAGCCAACAGAGTGCACCTGTGGGCTGCTGCGAGACCATATCCTGCCTCCATGGGCAATATATCCTGTTATAAAGGTACAAAATTATCCTCTGGCACATCTCAAGCAAATGTACAAACAGTGCCTGTCACACCAACGCAGAACATAACATCAGCCCAGGGCTACCTCCTGTTGTTGGTTAGCCCCTCTCACCTGTGTGGCATTTTGACAGGTACAGCGTGTACAGAGTTTTCTTTATTCCTCAAAAGACATGAAAAGCTATTACATCTTCTCTTGTTTTTTTCACTCTGGTTTTGTTTTGGTCCCTAAAGGAGAGACCAAACAATGTAAAGAACGGCTGCTCTGCCTCAGCAGATGACAGCGAGCTTAATACTACTCCTGATGGACAAGTGCTTCAGGTATTATCTCCAACGAAAGCTTTTATTAACACTGAACATTTACAACCTGACATTTGAGTAGGGTAAATTTGATTTGCCTTTATGTACAGTAGATCAGTGTGTGTGTTTTTTCCCCATCTGTTTTATAATGAACATTTGTACATCATTCATTCAGATCAGCCCTGTGCCACACACCCATCCTCTTCTCGTGTTTGTCAACCCTAAAAGTGGTGGAAAGCAGGGAGAAAGGTGAGTCCAAGCAGAATAAGTTTAGAAAGAACGATGTCTGATACATGCATATTCTTTAGCCTGGTTTTATGTATTTCAGAGTCCTGCATAAATTTCAGTATTTACTGAATCCACGGCAGGTATACAACCTCTCAAGTGGCGGACCAGGACCAGGGTGAGTAATTGATACAAAAGACTATGTTCAGCGTTAAATAGAAATATGTATTTATATTTCTTTTTTGTCAGTGTGTGTATAATTCTTGCTTTATTAAGAGACCGTCAATAATGATCTCATCTCGTACAGTTTCCTTTTTTCTTTTAAACAAGAACAGTTTCCTGGAGATTAAATACAGGAGGTGTATTAAATAAAAGGGTGATTTCAAGAAGCTGTATATACATCCACACCTAGACATGTACACATATCGATATCCATATTTCCTTGAATTTTACGCATACACACACATTTACATTCATAGACAGGTGTTCAGACTACAGAGAGGCTTATTTCCTCAGGCTGTGAGACTCATTTCATCCTCCACACTTCACTCTTATAAAATAGTTTGTTTTTCTTTGTTTTTCTGTTATGTAGCATAAAAGGAAAGGGAACTCAGGTTCGTTTTACAACCCTGTAGCTGTAAAATGACAATAAATAAACCGTTACCTCTACCTTAATATATACATTCATACCCATATGTGTTTACATACACCTATGATTCCTCGCCCACACAAACATTCCTGTTTATCTCAACATGCATTTAAATTTAAGAGGATAGATGAAAATTAAAATAAATGTATAATTCAAACCACATTTTCCTGAATACCTCTTTCCGCTCTGTATCACACTCTGGTGTTATAGCTCCCGTCAACTTTCTTTCAGGTTGAGTTTCTTCAGAAATCTGCAGGATTACAGGATCCTGGTGTGCGGGGGAGATGGAACAGTTGGCTGGATTCTCGACGCAATAGGTGAGAATGGTGGATCAAGATCTATAAAAGGCACACGTCAGTTTCTGGTGAAAATCATCGTGACACACATCCTTCTTTTTCTCGCAATCAGACAAAGCCAATCTTCTGGTACGGCCACCTGTCGCGGTGCTTCCTCTGGGGACGGGAAATGACCTTGCGCGATGTCTGCGATGGGGAGGAGGTGAGAAATTAATGACAGTTGGAGAGTTTCCATACAGTTGAAACTGGATGCTCTGTTGCTGTGTGTGTTTGTTTGGATGTCCTTCAGCAAAAGTTCTCCCGATGCTTCATACTATATTTGTGCACAGTGAGTCATGTTGGTGTTTGTGCGTTGAAGGATATGACGGTGAGGATCTGAGCCGTATTCTTAAAGACATCGAGGGGAGCTTTCAGGTCCCCATGGACCGCTGGAGTGTGCAGGTCATCACAGATGAGAATGAGGAGAAGGGCGACCCGGTGCCGTATGAAATCATCAACAACTACTTCTCTATTGGTGTGGTGAGTTTTTGAGAAATGCAAACAAGAGGAAGTATTTTTTTTTAGGTTTTGTGTTTTTTGTGTTGTTTGTGTCATTTGGATCATTGTGTTGTGTCAACAGGATGCCTCCATTGCCCACCGGTTTCACACGATGAGGGAGAAACATCCCCAGAAATTCAACAGCAGGTACACATTACAAATCCATTTTCACTAATAAAGACCACGGCAATAAAGTTATGAATTTAGAAGTTTATTGTGTATTATTGATGGAGATTTGAGATGATGTAAGAGGGATGGATTGATGGTCAGACGGAGGCAGAGGGTCGTGGGATGAAGGGATGAGAGAAGAGGAATAGGGGTTGTGGCAGGATGGATGTTAGTCTCAGCTCCCCCAGTTCTCTTCTTACTTCCTGCTGCTTACCGACACCACTCTGAGTTGGGGAGCTGTCTCTTTGTTCAGTGGGATTTATTTTTCCAATTAGTGCCCTCAGTGGTTCCTGTATTCAAACGAGAGAGAGGGGGAAAAAAGGGGGTTTGGGAGGGGAAGGATGTGAAAACTGAATCAAAGGGGAAGGAAATTGATCATGTGAGCTTAAATACTTTTTGTGTGAAAATGGGATGAGTTTGATGCGTGGGCTTTGTTCCCAAACCTTGTTAAAAACTTAATTTTAAATCAGCAGAGCTGTTTTTCAGTTTTACTTTTATTTTTCCTGTGTGGTGGGTTTTTGAAAGCAGAAAAAAAAAACATGAACGCAGGTGCAACAGCAGATGTGTGTGGCAATGAGCTTTGCAATTTGACTCCTCCTCCCCCTGAAGAGCCGTGTGCTAAAAAATGTTCTGTGAAAATGAAACATCATTCAGACCTGCAGAAAAAAAACACACTTTTTCATGACTGCAGGATGAAGAACAAGCTGTGGTATTTCGAATTTGCCACTTCAGAAACCATCTCTGCTTCCTGCAAGAAACTGAGCGAAAGTCTTACAATTGAGGTGAGAACGCAGCATCAGCGTAACCTGCACTGCAAAGTGTGCATTTTGTGTTTCTGTCTTTGAAACAGTTTCTGTCGTGTGAAAAAAAAAAAACTGTTCCCACAAGCAGACAGCGTACTGATGTTACTTTGTCCCTGACACCTGCTGCTGCTGCTTCTTCTTCAGTGCTGTGGTACTCCGCTGGATCTCAGTGGTGTCTCTCTAGAGGGGGTTGCTGTGCTAAACATTCCCAGCATGCATGGTGGTTCCAACCTGTGGGGTGAGACCAAGAAAGGGGACACTAAGGGTCAGGAAGAGCCTGACGTGATCATCGACCCAGAAATCCTGAAAGTGACCTCCCAAGGTATTTTGTCTTTGACCTCAACTCTACTGAATGATTACTTTAGAAAAGGGTGTGTGAGATTTTCAGAAATCTGATATAAAGCTGCACTAATCTATATATAAAAGGGGTCACCTGCAACGATGAACCCAAAACACTGCACTTCCCTTTAGCTTTATGAAGCCTTTTAACCTTTTCCATCTAAATGTTTTGGTTTTACAGCCCACAAACCAAAAACCTGCTTCTGTAAAACAGCTAAAGTCAGTGTGATTATTGGACAAATATTTTTCTTGTGGAGGCAAATAGGACCCAAAATAAATGCAAAGTTGCTCTGTGCCTGCTAGGATTATGATTAGGCAACTGTTTGCTAAAACAATTGTCTTTAGAACAACAACAACAACAACAACAATGTGATTATATGTCGGATGTTTTCTGCTTGACCTGCTGTTTGCAAGTGGTCCAAAAATCAATTAATGCATCTGTAAGAGGGAAAGATATTCCCAAATCATTAAATGCATTTAATAAAACCGGCTTCAATATAATGACACCATTAGCCTGACTCGATGATGTATTTTCATGCTGTTCAGGATCCGCATTTGTAAAACTCAGAGGAGAACCCACTCTTAATGTTTGTGAACGTACAAATTAGGAAGTGAACGTACACAGAAAAAATATTCTGATTTATAAAACCTTGCGTGCCAGTGCGCAATTTCTTTTTATAATCCCAAATCCACTCATATTTAAACCTGCAATAACTGATTTCTCTGGCCACTTGAGGGCAGCAAAGACAAGTTATAAACGCATTGAAATAATATCACCTTTCAGGTTGGTTTGGCTCATTTGTTAGCGAACAGTTGATTATTTACAGAGCTAGAATTAATCTGTACTCGTTTTTTGTGTCCTCCAGTCCAGTATTCACTTTCCTTTTAGCTCTGTTTTTGGTCTCTACCAACTCCTGAGAGAGGGTATCTCCTGTCTCTGCTGCTGGATGAAACACTGTGTTCACCCATAGCCTCTTAAAAATATTTGATTTGTTATAAATGTAAGTTTAGTATTAGTTTCCAGGAGTATATGTAGGTAATGGGTTGAGTCTCAGTACAATATTATTTTGTTACTTTGAATTCCACTCTGTATCCTGATGCAGAATAAATGAGATCACTGTGAATAGGATGATTGTCTCAGACGTTCCCTGTCTGTGCGCTGGATATTCAGTATGTCACTGTGTTCTTGTCAGATCTCAGTGACCGTCGATTAGAGGTGGTCGGCTTGGAAGGAGCCATGGAGATGGGACAGATATACACGGGCCTGAAAAGCGCTGTGAGGCTTGCGAAAACATCACAGATCACCATCAGGTGAGAATCTGCCACACAGACGTGTTCGGACTTGTCAGGCTTTGAGAACGGCTTCTAGTTGACTCTGATCACCAGCTGAGGATGATACTTAGCTGGTTCTTTACATAACAATAATTACGTGTGCTGGCTTTCTTTTGGTATTTTAATTACACTTTAGGGTCATTGATTTTGTTACCTGATGCACTTTGTTGATCCCTCTCTATTCTACCCCCAGGACGAAGAAAGCCTTACCGATGCAGATAGATGGAGAGCCGTGGATGCAGCCTCCCTGCACGGTAAACACCACACAGACGCCGTTTTGTCTTTTTGGCCGTTAATTAAATATCAAAGCAAATGCTGCTGTAGAGAGGCAAAGTCCCTTTCCTTCTCGTTCTCTCATGGGACCTTATTTCAGGAAAATGTATATGGTGGTGAATGGACCCCTTTTTGTTTCGTTTTTTAATACTAAAAGTGAAAAATGTGTATTAAAGATATTGTATGACTTTGCTCGCTCATGGTGATCTTGATTTGGTGAGCACAGCTGTGGATCGTCATGCAATTGTTAGGCTGTATTCAAGCACTGTTTCCCTTTTTAAGTGTTACGTCTCGAGAATGTGTGCAGGAATTACAGTTTTTCTTTGGAGGTGAATGGCGAGAGACACATCATTTTTTGATCCTGTTTGAATTGTGCCATTAATTACACATCGAATGTTTGTCAATTCAAAAGATGATTTAACAAGTCAAGAAAATTGCAATTCGTTGTAAAAATAGTGAAGTATTATTTGGTTTTTAACATGGCCGTCACCTCGCCACAGAGAAAAAGTATTTAAAAAGGTCAAGTCTGGCCATATCGACAGCTGCAGTATGTGAAAAGAGAGTTAGTCAGCTTGGTGAGATAGCTAAGCTCTACAAGCTTTCAGTTAGAGGTTTTGTTGAGTGCTAAATGACACAGCGTCACTGACGTGGCTGTTTGGTGTGTAGTCTTTTGAATAGACCCTTTTCACGACTTGTCAAAGCATTAAAAGCACAGTTTTAATTTCTTACATTACTGATGGCTTCACTCCATTTAGTTGAGCTCGTTCCAGAGCTCTGGTATTCTGCATGCTCACACGCTAACATGACTTCGAAGGACACTTAATAGAGTGGATCCATCGTTATTAACGTTATTGTTGACACCTGTGCTTTTACGGCTTTGACAAGTCAAGATGTCTGACGTGAGAAGGGTCTTTTATGTATATTTTCAAAGTCTTTTACTTCAACGGTTTAATGACTAACTGCGACTATCAAGTTAAAAAATGTATCTTTTAAATTGACAAACATCGTATGTGTATTTCAAGGCACAATTCAAACGGGATCAAAAAATGATTTGTCTCATGATTCACCACGACACATATTTTTTCTGAAATGAGGTCCCATAGTGGTCCACTGGAAAGGGGTGCCTCTCTATTAGCATTGAAATGATAAATGTTTTGGTTTATATTGTAATTGACTGGATGTTTTTGCTTTCTATATTTCCTTTTCAGATTCACATCACACACAAGAATCAAGCCAGCATGTTGATGGCTCCACAGGCCAAATCGTCTGGTTTTTTCAAATAAAACTGCAGCCCGTTTATTGTACATAGAGGACTGACACTTTTCTGCATGTCTGTAACACATAACCGAAACATAGAATACAAACTGTACGGTGAGATATGTTTGCATCGTGGCAAATAATTTAGACCAAATTTACTCTGTGTTTTTAATCAAATACTCGACACCCTGGCTGTCTCAGTGCTTCACAGTTAGTGGGTTTATTGCTGTGTAGGAACTTAAAGTAAGGTTAAATGAATGTCATGCTAAAAGAAGAATATTCAGCTTCATGTGCCTTTAAAATCTGTTCTCTATGGTGATGACTTAGGTAGAGGATATACAGAGAGTTGTGTAGGCATGCACTTTGGACATAAACCATGTAGTATTGCTGTTTTTGTTGTGGCTGTAAAGACGCTGCGAAAAGCCATACATGTATGTTTTTGTCATGTTGGAACCAAAATAGAAAGATTCATGAAATTACATTTCAAACAGTGGCTGACGGTGTTTTACCTATTTTTTTTTTTTTTTTTTTAAATACATTTCAGGAGATACTTGAAAATGTGTTGGGGAACAGTAACGGGACAATCATTGCCAAACGGGCTGCATGTTGATCCACTTCAGCAGTCGGCCTAATCTGCTGTTCCTGTGTGCGTGCGTGTGTGTTTGTGTGTGTGTGTGTGTGTGTGTGTGCGTGTGTGTGTGTGTGTGTGCGTGTGTGTGTGTGCGTGCGTGTGTGTGTAAGGGCAGAGTGTGTCTTGCTGTACTTGTTTATCGCAGAAAGTTGAGAGATTTTCACTTCTAACTTATAAATTGCTGATGAGATTAATTTGAAATTAATTGGTTCAGACCAGTTTAGATATGTGTAGTTCTTATTTAAATGCTTTATCAGTCACATTATTTCAATGTATCTTGAAGATGTTAATGTAATATGCCTGAAATAATAATGATAATACACTGTTTAGATATTTTAATAAATCATCTGAACTTCAGTGTTTGGGATGTCATTTTCTTTTGACCACCAGGGGGCGTCAGCTGGCTGCAACGCGTTCATGCCCTCTGACTCAAAATAAGTGTTTTCTCTTCCTCATTTAGACTTAATTTGGGATTTCACAGCTCAGTCTCTTTGTTGTCAAGGAGAGGATCCGTGTTTATAGAAAACATCAGTTTGTTCTGAGAAGTTTTAACCCCAAAACCTTCAGTGAGAGGTTTGTCTGCCATCAACACATGCTGCCTTCAAATCCTGTTGAACAAACCACGACTACTGACCTGATTGCATACTGTATGTTTGGAAATGTGGCCAACAGCTGCTGATCAGAGTTATTTAAACAGCTGTTTGCATATAAAATAGGAATTGTCTCACATTTGTGCCTTTGGACGGCTCAGTTTCAGTGAAGCAAATATAGAAAAGCCTCAAAGAGACGCTCAGGACATTTTTTAAGATGCAGAAAATATTCTGCTTTTGACTAATAATTAGTTTTTTTCGCCTTTTCAGCTACAATCCCTTAAGATTACTTCTGCTTCTACAGCCCCAAAGAAAAGTCATGCATCCATGATTATGCAAATAATTTGAATTTCCTAGTTTTGATTGTTAGACACGAGGCGTCCAGGAAGTTTCACATTTCAATGTCACATTTCATAAGTTGCCTATTTGACTGTCATAGTCTCCAAACAGGTGGTGAACTCACAAAACCCTGCTCATATACACATGTTAAACTAAGATTTAAAGCACAGAGAGACTTTCCTTCCTCAGCAGATGAACGTGAAAACAGCCTTTTTATTGTCAAAGTCTGCACACAGGTTGTTTTGTTCAGTGAAGCTGAACAGAGAAGTAACAGGAAGCCACATTTATTTTTGACTAGAGGGGAAGTTTAAACTTGACAGCATGTAAAAACAGGTTCTTATCACAGACAATGATGAGCTGAAGTCATGGAGCTTAAAATGGAGCCCACGACTACTAATGATAATAAAATGAAACCAAAATCCAGCAGAAATCCCCAAAAATCTCCCATGTCTAATAAAGTCACCGGGATTTCTACAGTAAGGAATGAGTGGTGCATAATCACAGCTTACAAGACAAAGCTTGTTCACTATGGGGCCTAAAACAACAAGATTTCATTAATTAAAACACAACAGTCATCCAAAAAGTTGCCTATTCATTTTCCGTCAACAGTCTAATCGATTAATCAATTCATGATTATTAATTGATTACATGATTTATGGGTTTAGTTCTCTTCTACTGCTGATTTCCAGTGTTGGGGGTAAGGTGTTACAAAAGCAACCCGTTACAGTAATATATTACTTTTAGTGGTAACGGAGTAACTGACTGAAGTGAAGAGTTAATGTTTTTTAAAGAATCCATCCACACCAACATGACCATATTAATATAAGCTCTTTGTTAAGTCTATGTGTGCCTGAAATGATGAAGCCTAATCCTCCGAGTGCACTTTAACTTACATTCTTGAATCACACCATGCATTGCTCGTTCTGTGGACTAAAATAAAAAGGCATGGAAAAAGATGACTTTTGTCTTGTCGTGTCATTAAAGGCTGCATTATAGAAGGTATGGGTCTATTGTGTTTCATATGACTGAGCCTACAATGAAAAATATTTATCCCTATCTCATAATATATCAGATAGACTTTGATCCTTGTTTTTTAAAGTAACTAAAAAGAAGTGTAATTACACAGACTACTTTAACGAAGGTAACTAGTAATACATTGCATTTCGAAAAAGTAACTTGCCCCAACACTGCTGATTTCTAAAATAAAACCAACCCCCCCCCCACCAAAAAAACAAAAACACTTCTTCATGTTCAGCTTCTGAAAACGTGACACGGAGACGTCCGAGGCGGCCCTGAAGGCAGCACGGAGGATGCACGTCAACATGTCTATTGGCGCTCGCTCGTGTCCTTCACAACAAAGTCTCCGCCCCCGCAGGCTGCTCAGGAGGAAGCCTCTGAGGTGACTCTGTAGCTCCCTCCACGTTGAGCCTCACAACTCGGTCAGCATCTCAGTGGGCCACCGGGACACTTCATTATAAACAAAACAAAACTTCATCCATAGCAACTTTTTTTTTTTTTCCTGTCTGAGCTCAACATGACGTTCAGGAGGCTGAAGAAGGTGAACTCCAGCGGGCCGGACACTGGACCCGCATCCCAAGACAGCGACATTTATTTCCCCTCGTCAAAGTCCGACAGCTGCAGGACGATGGATTTACCGAGCAACTCGTCCGAGGTTTACAACTACAAGACTCTGGCTTATTCTGGAGGGACTCTGCCCAGAAACTTCAAAAAGGTACAAACTTAACACTTGAAAACACTTTTTTAACAGACTTCATTGGGTTTTTTTTAGTCTGAAGTCATTAATATTGTCTGTCAAATCTTATAAACTGGAAAGTTTGGGTTGTTAACTGAACTCTGAAGGTTGTTGGTTTTAACTTTTTAACTTTTAATTGTTCTTACAAGACAGTTAGATTCACTCAATGACAAGTTTTTGCAGTCTAGAGGAAGAGTTTTTTCTGCCTTATTAGCATCAAATCAGGTGTTTTTTCAGCAAAATAAGCAGTTTTTCTTTGGAAGGAATGAGGAGATGAATCCATGAAGTTTGTGTGACCTCATCTGAAGCTAAATGTCTTTAGTTTTGTGTGTCTCATGAGTTTATCTGGTGATTCTTCATCTGAAAATTGTGTGGGAAGTTCAGTGTACACCAGAGGGCATCTCACCGGAGGCCAACAGTAGCTCATCCAGGGGCAAGTGTGGACCACCCAGACACTGAGTGTGGTCCATGTTGTGTCAGGTACACCAGGGCCCACTGCACAACTTTATGTGTGTGACTGGACCTGGACAAACTCATTTTGACTCCGTTCTTCAGAGGGATGATGGAAAGTTTTGCCATAATTATGATTTTAGAGGTCATTGAGAAACTTTCAGAAGCTCCTGCTGTTTTCAGTTTCATAATGAACTGGTCAGAAGTTAAGGGGTCGCTTAGAAATGTTGTTATTTTCTTCACAAAAACCTAATTTCTTTTAAGTAAAACTAGAGTGGCACTAAGTAGAGCGCATACCTCCATCCAAGCCCAACGCTCTTACTCACTCATAGATACCAGCCACCTAAATACGCCTGATATCCCCTGAGAAATGAACAAATACGTTGAAAATCTCTCAATGTTAAAGAAAGAACGAAATCTCTGGATCCGTCAGAAACTTGAAATAATAGCAACAACTGATGTCAACATGTTAGTCTGGATCAGGACGAGGTCGACTTCCATGATTTTCCTGCTGGTTATGTTCTGGTATTGCAGTTTGACACACGCATGTGTTCGAGCCGGTGGTGAACTTTTTGCTAGAGCTCCCGATCTGCGTGTTATGATTTGTTTATCATCTTCCAAAAAAGTTAGATTTCTCTCTTTCGGTCCATTTCTACTCCTGACTGAACCCATCACCTCTGCTGCATGATATCAGGGGAAATCACAATCAATTTAAAGTGATGTGAGGTTTTTATATGAGGTGTGTAAGTTATAAAGTCAGTATAAATATGAATCGAACCTAAGCACCGCCTCGGAAATTATCTTAAGTTCAAGTACAGATCCAACAGCGTTTTTATAAATGAAGCCCCGGGACTGACGGCCTCCTTCTCTGATGATCCAGAACTCGCCAGCTGTAGCCGGTGTTGCATAATTCTGGCTCAAAGTTGTCGTGACTTGTGGGTCAATCCACACATCTTCCTGTGTCTCTCGTGAAGCTCATTTTATTCCGCTCTGGCGCTTCTGTCAGAGTTTCTGCCGCCCCAGTTAGTTCAAAAACAGACATGTGTGACAGTGTACTGTAAAGAGAGGCACAGTCATCCACAAGCCTACATGCATAAAGTGTGCAGTAGCTGCGCTGAGCGGCTACAACAGCGCATTGTACACGCAGGGGCACGGAGATCCTGCTCCGTCCGCCCCCGTCCGTCTCTGGTGGGTATTTGGGAATAAATGCACTCATTGAGACGAGAGCGGGACAATTCTGTAAGTGTGCGGACATAAAGAAAGCAACATTTTACTACCGAGAGAGACTGCAAGCACAAAGCGGCCTTTCATGAACGCAGCATTTGAACATGATTGAGTTGGAACAGACGAGGATTGATTGTAAGTGATTTAGTGGAGCCTTCTGGACAGATGCCTTCCTTATTTACACAGTCAGGTAGGGCCGGGTCCTGACCCACTGTTGACTTTCACTCAATGTAGTCATTGTGGCAGTTAGCGTTCACCCACTGAGTCCTAATTGTCCCTGTAATGGGCTGGAGTTTGCACAAACGACTCTAAATGATCTAAAATTTCAGATCAACAGTCTGAGAGCCTGAAGGAAGCTGGTTTTGTGTGAAATTAAGGCTAAATATAGGAGCTCTGAGGTCCTCTTCTGACGTTGTGACTGCTTGGAGTAAACAAAGAGCAGCCAGACACGCATTTCTGGTTTCACTGCTGATGCTTTCATACCGCCATAATGGCTCAGTAGCTTAAAAACACAAACACGCCGCACGGAGCACGTGTGCGGCTTCAGGACCTGCTGGACCGGTAGATGCGTTGATGTTTACAGCAGGTGTGTCAGGGAGATGTTTTTTGGGGGAAAACCCTCATGAGTAATCGTGAATTAACCTCATGTAGCTGTCTGACACGCTCCATCTCTTTGTTTTCGTTTTCTCCTGGCAGGGCGGCGGGCTGCAGAAGTGGAAACCCCTGACACAGTCACCAGAACCACAAAGGTAAATCCCTCTCATCAATCACTGGCGTCTGCTGTCTTTAATGACGACATCTTCTTCCTGAAATCGTCACAAGTGCACAGTTTCCTCTCAGAGTGAAAGGCCCTCTTTCACACACCGATCTGTACTGATGGCTGCCATTGTTATGCATCATATTCCTGAGGGTTGTCATGAATTTTCATGTACTTTGCGGCCCCCCCACCCCCCCCACCGCATGAGAGACGCAGCGCTGCCCTCCCTCCGTCCAACAGACCTTTGTACTGTACGTTTAGCCGTGACGTCCAGATGCTGCTGGACACAGAAGAAGTCCTGTGCAGACGGCAGAGATCTCTCATTATGCAATTTAGATAAGGACGGAGATGGAGAAGGACTCAGAGTCGGACGTAAACATCTTGTTGACCTCGAAAACCAGAGGAACTCAAGGCAGTCCGAATACGAGAAGATGGATCAAAACGAGGAAGGAAATATTAAAAAGCCTTTTATTATAGTCGTTTAATCATTTAGAGGTCCAAAGGGTTGCAAACATGTTGTTTTGAGCCCTAGTGGTTAAAAAACATGTTGGCTCTCTCGATGACTGGCCTTTTTAATGATTTAGCCACTATAATAGAAGGCTTTTTAATATTTCCTTCGTCTTTTATTTGGTCTATTAAAAAAATGCTGAAAAGTGCCCATCACGATATCCTTGAACTCGGTCAGACATCCTCAGATGTCTTTTTTTTGTCCAACCAACAGTTAAAAACTTAGAAAATAATAATCGTACGGTTATATTAAACAGAGAAAAGCAGGAAATCCTCATTTCAGAAGCCGACATGTGGGAATGTTGGCTTGAAAAATGACAAAAACGGCTAAAAACAAGTCATCGACTATCCCTAATGTTCGCCGTGTGAATGAACAGTCGTTCCAGCTCTGCGTTGATTACATGCCGTTTGTGCTTTTTCTCCTTTTGCCTTTACGGCTGTATCACCGGGTCATCTCTAAAATAAGACCAGCCGTTTAAATGTGAGACCATGAAAGATGTCTCAGCCCGCAGCCATCACATATTTGCTTGGAAATCGACTAATTGATTAATTGATTGTCAAAACAGATGCTCCTCTGAGTGTGGGCAAACTTCTTCACGCAGTTAATTTTTAGAAAGAAAACAAACAAAATGTCTTTCTGTTTTTCCAGGAAGGTGGTGGTCCTGGAGAAAAAGGAAGAGGAGACGTTTGGTTTCGAGATCCAGGTAAGAGGATTAACGGCGGTATACGAAGTGGGTCTTTCAACCTCTCGAGCTCCATTTAACAGGATTTCCCTGATCGTCCGCATCCCTGTCAACAGGCGATGGAGCTTGAGTGACTGAAACGTGAACATCTTATCCAGTAAAATCTCTTAATCCGAGCGTTTCGCCTGCGCCGGCGGGGGTTAAAGGTCACGCATCAGTCAAACAGCTCGTTGATCCCATGACTGGAAAGAGGAGGAGATGTGTTTTTTCTCTCCCGGCATTTATTTTAAGGCGTGCGGTTTGCTCACACGCTTCCCATGTTAATACCTGCCTCGCTCTCACACACTCAGCAGGCAGACGCTTCGCACATTTGACCTCAATATCTGCGTGAGATCTCAGCCGCCCTGGAGCTCTGTCTCACAATGTCGACTCTGTTAGGCAGACCTCATTCTTTAAATAGTTTTCTGAAATGGTTAAACGTTGATTTTAGTTTTTTTTTTTAAATTAATAAGAAGCCGTAAAGCTCAGTTAAAAGTTTCTGGAAGTGGATTGCTGCATCGAGGGAAAGACATATTGTTCTATTTACGGTTTTCGATGGAGGTTCTCGCCCTTCCTGCCCGCCTGTGGCCAGAAGGAAGTGAGATCATGAGTTTGACGGTCAGCACGGACAGAGAGAGATGAGTTTCGGACTCTTGAGTTTCCTGTCCTCCGCGCCCTTTGTGTTTAATACAGATGTGCAGCCGAGGGCCCGGCATGTAAATGTGATATTTGCATTTCAGCGATATTTGCATTGGTCGTGTGTTTATCTTTCTGGCTGCCGAGAAGGAAGCTCGGCGGCAAACACACACAGGCCGATCCAAATCAATTGAAATTTCCATAAGAGAAGCTGGTCCAAGTTTTGATGGGAGTGCTCGACTGTAACAGATGGAAAGCTTGACAACTTGAGTTTTAATTCACGGGACGGTCTCGTCGTTTCGTCAGTCTCTGGACCTGTTTGTTGAGAAAGTACCTGACTTTCAGGCTCCCTCAGCGGCAGCAGCACCGGCAGCGTGTTGAATGACTGATAGACTTCCTCCTGTCACCCTGCTATCTGTTGCCTGCAGTGACCTTCTGCAGAGACACTGTGGTGACTGAAACGAGGAAGAGCGTGCAAATGCTTGTGGGAGTAACACAAACTGTTTCCCAGGCAACAAAATATAAGACGCATAATGAGGTTGTTGTGACATCATGTCAGTTTATATAACGATGTTCTGCTTTTATTGAGCTGAACTGAAGTTTTTAATGAGTGTTATGGTAACAGCAGGTTTATAAATAAGCTTATCTATTATTAACCTCTCTTACAACACATTTTATTATAACATGAGACTAGATATCATCTTAGATTTTGGATATTCATTATGTCACATGTCACAGTTGTTGTGTTTTCCTGGTTTTAAAGGCTGCTTTACAGTACAGTGATGGGACTTACCAGACTGTTGGACTTGTTCCAATATTAACTTTATCCACTTAGTCATTATATCCACATTACTGATGACATTACTTGAGGGCTTTTGAGGAGAATAGAGGATAGAGACAATTCAGTTCTCAAAATGGCACTAAAACACACATGAACCAGCTGACAGACAAGACTAGACAGAATATTGTGCTAACAGAGATGAGAGTGCAAACGGGAGGTGTTGAATACGTTTCCACACATCCAATTTAACTACTTTAGCGGGGGATACATGGACGAGCCGTGCAGTGAGCCGCGGTGACAGGTTTAGGATTGAAAAGACTGACTGAAAAGACGTGGGCTCCACCCTCGTGGCAATTCAAAACAATCCAGACAGACTGAACGTGAGCGAGCTAGATGGCTTTTTTCCAGTCATTCATGTGACGATCTTCACGAGTTTTCTGATAATGGAAATTCTCCACGATCAACGTATCTCTTCTTGTCCCAGTCCTTCTCCTGACATGCCCATATTTGCATTGGAAGAGATGTTGTTGTATAAAAACGGCCATAGTTTCCAGATCAGACAGATCTTCTCTTCACAGCTCTTTTCTCTGTGTAAAAAAAAAAATACATTCCAGCCTTCAGTTAAAGATAATCTCAGCAGAGTTCAGCAAATCAGGTGTTATTTCGATATGAAATTCCCTCTTTGTGCTTCCCTGGACATGTTTTCTTTCTGGGGTGCAGCAGAGGGGCAGTAACACAAAGAGGGATCTTTGTCCTCAAAACACCTCAACTCTGGAAGATATCCTCTTCACTTGTCCAAGTCAGTCTGCTGAAGCGTCACATTGTTTTCAGCTGAACTTCGGGAGCCATTTATGCAACTTTTGAGTATATTTTTAGACTAGAGGTTTGTTTGTCCCCCATTTACTTACAATGGAAATCATGCACAAGGTAGATAACACTTCCATGTACACTTGGGCATGTTGGTACCGTTCAATAGATGGACTGGAAAACAATCCTTTAATCTTAGATTAGTTGAAAAAGTTCACAGTCTCTGTTTAATCAGATAAGAGAATCTCTTACTCTGCATGTTCACTGATAGGATCATCTTTTCCTGTCTTGTTATGACTGTGAGACAATTCTTATACGTGAAGAACAAAGAAGTATTTATGAAGCTGTTTTTGTTGCCATTGTTCAGTGTGATTGTTTTGTGTCTTTCAGACCTACGGCCTTCACCATCAGGACCAAAACTCCGTTGAAATGTGCACGTTCGTGTGCAAGGTGCACGACGACAGCCCCGCTCAGCAAGCAGGACTTAAAGTTGGTGAGTTCGTATTTGTATTTGAGTCTAAAATAACCTGGGGAAGTGAGGCAAGTGTCAGGTGGTTTTGGTTCAGCTTATCCTCCTCTTGTGTTTGCCGGTTGACATTCGCGTGCCTTACGTCAACAGAAGCACTCGCGTGTTTCTGCCGGCTGTTTAAGGAAGTACAAATATGCCTGTGTGCCCACTCATTTTCCAGTCAACAAACAACTAAGTGAGCGGCTATCTCAGCCAGCGAGTATCTGCCAGCTCCTCTCACCAGTGTGCCAGATAGAGTAAAGCAGAGACGACCTCTCAAATGTTGGTTTTGAAAGGAAGTGTTGTTTTTATTTGGCAAACGCGGCTCGTTTCCTTTTGTGTCCTTTTTAAAGAAATTCCCTCGAAGATAGAAAGAGCGTGTGAACAAACCGACACGTGCTGATTCTGTTTTTATCAGTTCAGAGAATATATTTGTCACAGTGAGATGAAGAGACGACGCTCTGCAGCTTTCTATAAATTCTCTCTGGTTTTCAAACTCGTGACCACAGAGTCACAAGCCGGCCGCTCTCAGCGTCAGTGTGTCAGAAAAACGAAGAAGTGAGGGGCTTCTCTGCTGCTGCTGTCTTTCCTCCATCCAGCCTTCATACGTTTGTCACTTCAGTTTCAGTTCCTACATTCCTCACATACCCGCTCTATTGTTCCACCGCGTCTCGCTGCGAACACAGTGACTTCATCTCATGAGGCGGTGGTTTTTAAAAGAGGAAAACAGGCTTTGTGTTGAAGCCTCGCAAAGGCCCGCTGTCACGCTTGAGAGTTCACACCACAACTAATGACCGCAGAGTCCGAAGTATGATGTTGTGGCTCTCGCAGATAAAATTAAACGCGTGTGAGATTAACATTTCGAAAATAAGCATCTTTCCAACGAGGTGACTGCAGGCCACGACAACACATGCTTCATGGCTCTGCACATTTGTGTTGCACATGTGTCGAGGCTACTTTTAGAATCAAACGAGCCTCAGTTGGCTGCAGCTTGCAATAATTAAAGCCGCAGTGGATTGAAGCGCATCCTGAACTGATGGCCCGCTGGTTAACTCACATGCTCTGTGTGTGTCATTGTGTCTGTGTGTGTGTGTGTGTGTGTGGGGGCACAGGGGACACCATCGCCAGTGTGAACGAGGCCACCGTCGAGGGATTTCGGCACAAGGAGATCGTTCAGCTCATCAGGGCCTGTGGCAACACAATCAGGTACAAACTCGCAGAAAACAACAGAAGTGGTGCATGTTTAGAGACGCATCATTCAGAGATGTGCAAGTAAATCTTCTCAGGATAGGAAAGTCGGCAAGCGACACTTAACACGGATCAGTGCTGCAGTCAGGTTCATAAAGAAGATAAATCCACTTTTTAATCCCAAAAAGATTAAAAGTAATCTCTTAGCTCTCCTCCCGTCAGTAAACAGCCTTTAATCAGAGCAAAACCTGACGTGACTCCGGTGTTTATTCCTCCAGAAGGTCCAGCTCTGCACACAATGCTCTCCTCCAGAGCTGGCCTGCTCCGAGCAGCTGAGCAGACATCTTTTGATAAAGAGACACGAGCTGCTGAAATTACATATTGTGCGTTAAAAGTCATTAATACATTTTCTAGTGCTGAAACGATTATTCAGTTTGACAGAAAACTGGAAGCAGTTTTGATCACCGTTGTAAACAAGAGTGCCCCGATGCTAATGTGGACTTGTGTTTGGAAAGAACTGGTTGGTACAAGTGTGTGATGTCATTTAAATACGGAGGAATCGGTTCCCATTTAAGACCATCTCTCCTGAAAGACTTTCATAGTGTTACATTCGATTGTTCACGTAAAAAGCTACAGAAAAAGAGGAAGGGAGAGAAGTTTAAACCCCGGCTTCTGCTTTCTGCTGGGTGTGAATCAAATTGTCGGTTTCAGAAAGGGTCAAACGTTGGGAAGATGTGGGCGCGAAGGGAGCTTTTTTAAGTTCACACAGAATGAAAATGACATCATTACCCACTCACCCTCATGTGATGGAAAGTCAGGTGAAGTTTTGTAGTCCTCCAAACATTTGTGGAACAAAAAAACAGAAGTAAACAGTCGATAAGGACAACATGAAATTGCTCCATACAGCGAGTCAGACGCAATCGAAGTGTCTGGAAGCCCAGAGATCCCAAACTGTTCTGAAAGAGACGTTATTTTCACCCTTTTCAAGCAGAAATCTGACAAACTGATTAATGATTTGATTAATCAAACCGGCATCGTAAAGGTTTAAACATAATCAAGATATTACAGCCATAGCTTAAGTATCTCGAACGTCGCTGTCAGGACTCGGTATCTGGCAGTTGAGTTAAGTGCTGAGTGGGTGTTTTAATCGGAGCCACACTCTTTTCCTCATCCTTCTCCTCTGCTTGTAAAAGATTAAAAGGACAATTAGCGAGGCCCCGTTCGAAGTCTTCGAGAGCTGCTGCTCAAGACGTGAGGCGAACCGCATCAAAGTGCCCGTGTAGGCACAGGCTTTATAGACTGACATCATTAAATTATACTTACAGTCTATATAAACTGTAAAAGTGAGTACAAGCCCTCTAAGTTCGTCACCAGCTCATGTGATTCAAAGGATTTGCCACACTGAAGTATCTGGGGTGGAAAGTGTAAATGTTCCTCATCCTTCCCCCCCTCTCTTGTAAACTGTTTGACACCAGACCTCGTCCCACCACCGTCTTATGAAAAGAGCCTTTCATATGTTTGTAAATTCGCCGTTTTCTGCCCTTGTAGTTTTTTATAAGCGCTTCCTGTCACGCTTATTAATCCCGCTGCCTTCTGTTTTCACACTTACAGGCTGGAGACGGTTTACAGCGACTCCATACGAAAGGCGGAGCTGGAGGCCCGGCTGCAGTATCTGAAGGTGAGTTTTCAGTTTTCCAGCCGTGAGTCAGCCTGATTGTTTCCCCCAGCCTCACCCAAACACACACATGCATTACATGCTAGATATAGACACCACCACCACCACCACCTCCCCCGCCCTCCACACCTGTCTGCCCCAGCAGCACCACCTGTTGCATCAGCAGTTTGTCCAGCCGGCTCGCTGATCGCTGCAGACATTCTTGACTCGCGGCTGGTTAAAAAAGCTGCCTGTGAAGTGGCTCAAGCGAGCGCTGTTTCCCCCCAAAGATTACAGCAGCTGTCTCGCTCTAATCCACGAGTGTGTGAGAGCTGCGACACAGCCGCTTCCTGAGATACTAATCCAGCGTTTTAAAGATTAACAGGCTGCTGCTGCTGAACACATTAGACGTGCTCGGGATGGAAATGTTGATATCTCATTTGTGTAGACTCGATAGGAACAAAAAAACGCTGACTCATAAAGCACTACCTTGATCAGACATGACGAAAACGAACTCAATCACTTTCAGATTAAGTCTCATACCAGTCAGAGGTATTTGGGAATGCCCTTTACCATGTCATCTTCCTGTTAGTTCGCTGAGAATATTCCCCATGACGCCAATCCACCTGCTTTGTGAGCACACGTAGTTTTAACTTTTTAATGTCTGTAAAGTTGTAAGGTTAATATGTAAACGGTTTGGTCCAGGGTTAAAGATCCCTTTCGCAAGTTGTTCTGCAGCCTGTATGTCGTGGTTTTCTTGTTAAAGTCACTTAACTTCATCTCTGTCTTCTTTTTACAGCAAACTCTTCATGAGAAATGGGATGAATATCGGTCGTTGATGGTGCAGGAGCAGAGGCTCGTTCATGGTAGGTCACCTCTGAAGTTTAGTGTGTCTTGTACATTTTATTTACTTTATTTCAGTAGTATAATCCACAGAGTGTCAGCACTGCTTGTACATACAGCAATTGTCCATCTTGTTTTTGGGGTGTTTTTTAGTTAGAGCCCAGCCAGTACTCGATACCGATGTCAGAAAGTAACAATCTCAGATATTGATATGTCTGCCAGTTATACACAGCCGTTTTTGGGTCATGTGGTTATCAAACCGAGAAATGCTCTGCACTGCCAGTTTTAATAGTCTCCTTTATGTCTGTGTGTAATAAAACTTATTTGACAAAAGTGGTTCTGCTCGCTGTGAAGCGCCTCATCTGCGTGTAATAAAAAAGAAGAATAAGAAGTTGTTTTTTTTCTAACTTTATTGGGGGGAAAAAAATCCATTAATCAATTCATCCGCCCTGCCTGTTAATACACTTTTTCAAAATGGACCCACACCAAGTTCTGGGAACAGTATTTGCGTTTCTGGTGCGGTGGATTCTGGCTCTGCTCATCTTTTCATCTTCAACCAAAAACTTTTACAGGCCACAGACCAGTTCTGTTGTGCTATCGCCATGTTTCTGTTCTCTTGGAAGCAGCGTCACCTAATGTTGCCCCCACGTGATGCTGTGCTCTCAGTCCACTATCCTAACTCTTCCCCTCTTCTCTTGTAGGCATAGTAATGAGTGACGCTGCAGTGTACGAGTCCCTGGAGTCAGCAGGTGTGTACGGCAGCCTCGGCACTCCCAGCCCGGCCGCTCAGCGAGCCATCCGCTGCACGGGCAGCACCAGCAGCAGCGCCAGCTTCCTCAGCACGGCCACCGAGGACGACCCCCTGTACCAGACCTGCGTGTACCAGGTGGACGGCAGCGTTGACTCGGACGGCACCAGCGCAGACAAAAAGAAAGAGCAGCAGAAGCCGCATCGGCTCCGACCGGCCAGCGAGCTCTTCACGACCGCCAAGACGCAGCTGACCCGCAGCGCCAGCACGCGCAGCTACATGAGGGGGTCTTCGTCGTCGACGTCCAACTCGGGGGAGAAGCAGGGAGGGTTCAACTCGCTGCAGAGGAAGCCCAAACAGAAAAGCTTCCGCAGGCGCCTCCTCAAGTTTATCCCGGGTCTGAACCGACCGCTGGAGGAGGAGGAAAGCAAACTGTGAGCAGCCAACAGAGCTGTTCACCTAAAGACTGAAAGCACCAGTGACTGTCAAACTAAAGCTGCCAAAGAAAAAGATGTGAGCAGCACCAAAGATGAAGAGACGGAGACCAAAGAAATGGCTCTACAGCTGCACCTCTCCATGTTCGAATGGGTCGACCAATGAACATTCAGCTGCGTCCTGTAGCCGTCAGTGTTTCACAGCTGTACATAACTCTTGTTTCGTTGTTTTTGTTCCTTTTAAGTTATTTATTTAATTTAACATACGTCAGGTTCATGTACAGAATGAAGGATATTTGTGTTTTTACTGCATGCACCCACTTTTATTATGACCCGTTATGATTGTGCTCGTGCAACACAACATTTTATAAGTTTGATATCTGCTTTAGATGATTCAGATTGATCCTGTTTTATGTCTCTCTGCCTAAAGTCACGGTTCCAAAAATAAAAAATGTGGCATTTTCAGATTATGGGCTCGTTATTTTGTGCCGAACTTGCAAGAAAGGCTATTTTGTTCCACAAGCCGCAACTAGTTTGTGGGAATTGTAGCGGCCAAACTTAAATTAGTGCTCAGACCTCGAGTGTACACACAATCTGTTTGTAATTCCCCCAGTGGCGATATTACCTCCTCCATGTGACGCTTTTAAATATAGTAAGTCTTTATATTTCTACAACTGTAAGCATGTGTCACCCGAGTTCAGAGGGTTAGTGCGCGTTTCTCTCTGGTTTGAGGCGTTTTGTGGTGCAAGGTATCCAGAAGGAGGCTGTTGTATCGGCTGTGACACAGTTTATTGTTGCGAGAAAAGTGAGGAATGTGCGGAGAAAGGCTTGACCTAAAATTCCCAACACAACCGCTTTCTTTCAGCTCCTGCAGGCCAACGCCGATTCCTCTTCTTCCACGCTCCCCGTATTCCCATGGTGGCTTCAGTTGTCCAAGAACTCACTGGGTGTGTGTGTGTGTGTGTGTGTTTGGGCGGGGGTTGCTTGGAGTCTTTTCATTCCTAGCTCCCAGCTGACCCATGAGGTCATGGTGGTCACTCTCTCCGTTGGCTCTGCAGCGTTTATCCCTTTTGTCCTCTGCCGCTCATTCACAGATGCTTCAGGAGTGTTGATGATGGTGAGCGATGGTATGCGGCCATGTGTTCGAGCCGAGCCCTCTTCATGCCCTCCTCTGACGGTCGTGAGCGCGCTAAGGAGAAGCAAGAGGGAAGGAGGAGGAGGGGTGGTGGTGTTGGAAAGGATGCTGACACAAGGGATTGTTATGCGAGCTTGCCGGTGCTTGAAACATGGGTTTAGAGCGAGTGGGCTGAATGCATAACGAGGGGATAATGACTGAAGATGGTGGTACACTAAAAACAATGTGTGAAAGGGCCATTTAACAGAGACAGAGCGCCTAAACAAGGAGGGTGCAGTAATTAACACAGTGGGAGGTTAGTGTAGGATGGTGGCTGGTCAATAATACAGTTGGAAATGTTTGGATGTCGCCCGACTGTTAAAAAACACCACTGTTGTTTAAAGACTGTGGTGAATTACTGCAGGCAGACTACTTCTAGTGCTGTGTTTTTCCACTTTTTCAGTAGAATAAACTTAGACTAAACTAAAATTAGACTTTCTACATCGTTAACAGAATTTACAGAAAACCCTGTTGCTGAGGAAGGCTTGTTACAGTTTTTCTGTGGTGTTTTAATGTAATGTAAAACAAACTCTTCCTACAGTCCAACAAAATGGCAAACTGGCATCTAAAAAAAATTCTCATGACAGCAAAAAAACAAAGAAAAAAGAAGAAAATAATGTTTTTTATTCTACACACTGCATCAAGTTCAAATTAGTAATTAAAATTGGCACTATCAGCCCGTCAGTGATGAGAAATGGGCTTTGAGAAGAGGAAGCATGGAGGACAGGGTTGAGTGTCTGTGGTGTAACGTCTCTGACCAGAGTGCTATTTCTCAAGCAGGGCGTGCGTCACAGCGTCTGATGGGACGTTGCTGCCTCTGGTCAAATCGATGGATCAGCGCAGATGTTCTCGTTGGTTAAAATTAAGGAAGCGGTCGGGATGGTTGTGCTCGAAATGTGCACAAAAAAGGACACCAGACAAAACCACACACGTCTGTCTCATGCAACGTGCGAGCGTGTTTGAAGATGAAATATCACTCGCAGGGGAAGCTTCGGGTGGCACAGAGTGTGGGCGGCATGAGTGGCACTTTGTTGTGTCTGATAGATGAGGAGCTCGAGCTGCATGTCATGGTGCAGGATGTGGGTGAGAAATGTGCAGGAAATCCACCATAAAGATAAGATATCATACGACTTACTGCAAGGTTTAAAATAGTTTTTGTCTGAGAGTCTGTGTGTTTAACTAAGCGACAGAGAGAGAGAGAGCAGGACACCTGCCTCGACAGGTGTGGATGTAAGAAGAAAATCAGGGTCAGAGGTGACAAATAAAAAGTATCCTTTACTTGTAAACTGCTCATTAAATACTGAGTTTAGCACACGTGGCCAACAAGAGGAAACTGTCCAGCGTGAGATGAGTCAGCTCAACTGCCGTCAACTACAGTAACTGAACACTTGGATAAATGCAAATCGAAGAGCGCTCGTCATAATCTGCATCTGTAGATAAAGAGTCTGCATGTGGTTTCCCAGCAGCAGCAGCAGTGAGCTGATACCTGAGAGGTTATATTGTCTCTTTGTGGCTTTAACAGCCTCCTTCCTGAAGCCGCTGCTCATAATTTCCACCCAACAGCTTGTAAACAGACGGCTCGGTTGCACAGTCAGAACCTCTTTCTAAGGAACTGGACTGCTTTGTGTTTAATCAACTCCTCGAACAGTTCAGAAAAAAGTTTTCCAGTCACTGCATAGATGCATAGCTTCTTATAAAGAGCCATGCAGTCACAATTTTCTGGTTATTTTACTTATTACTTACTTTTTTATTCCACGCTTTTCTTGCTGGTTTGAAGTGGGAGGTCCCCAGTTTGGAAAAGGCAAACGTCTTTCACTGTAATTACTTGCACCGATTAAAGTTTACGAACTTTCAAGTGGAAATCTGATTAAACAAGTGTGCAAAAAAAAAAGGTGCCAGACATGATCAGTGAAGTCTGATCAAACAACATCCACACAGTCCTGATGAAGCAGATAAGCTGAGTGTTGAACGCTGAATAAACAATTACTATGGTTGTTTTTATTCAACACTAAACGCACCACAAGGAACTTTTAACTGGCTATTAAACTGTCTCGATTTATTACTGATGATCCGTCTTTACGACCCGCACAAGCACACGAGACCTTCAGGAAGTAGTGTAATCATTATAGTTATTATTATTGCCCGTCACTGGGTTGGATAAGTCCTATAATCAAACTATTTTTATAGAGCAAGGATGAAAAGAGGAATCTCACAGCTGATAACTACTACTGCGCTAAAACAAAGTTTACTTTGTTTCACCGTCGCCATCTTTGTCCACAGGGGACGCCAGAGCCAGACAAAAAAGTTCCTTGTAGTAGCTTTAGATTTATTACTTGTTTATTTAGCGATATTTAATGTCACAAAATGATACGAGCTGTCACAGGTTTAAACATGTTTGGATGTGCAAATTGAAACCAGTGATAGTTGGTTATTGAATTGTTTGGACTTTAATGATTTTCTGGCTCGCATCGAAGGGCCAAGACGCGCCAAACTAACATCAAAGACGCTGCACTTGAACGCACTGCGACTCCAAGAAACTCCAGCCGATGTCCAGCTAGCTTGTAGGTCATGGTGGTCTGTTTTTGTCCTTCAAAAAGGGGAAACCAGAACACTTAAGACTGTCTACATGAAGCTCAGTTGGCCTCTCATGGAGAGCTTGTATTGTTTATTGTCTTCTGTGGCTCTGAAGGGTGTTTTTTAAAACAGAAAATGATCCCGATGATCTCACTGTGGTTATCTTGAATCAGGCGTGAGACCTCACCCTGGGAGTAGAGGGAAAATCGTGCCAGAAATCCCAACTCTGCTTCACATTTTAACAGAAAGCTGGTCGCTACAAACTTGGGGTGAGAGTTTGAAAGACAAGATGATGCATTAGGTGTTGCATCATGGGAATTGTAGGATAGGGTTTTGTGGAGCTTGACCATTACCAGTGACTAAAAGATATCGAGTATCTCAACGTTTGACCATCTTTATATGTGTCTCCCAAGCTAATTGCTAATGCTAAATGGCTGGAGTGCCTCTTTGAAGTTATAATATGTAACATTTCTTTATTTAACGGCCTAGAATTGACAAGAGTTGTGTACTTATGTTAATCTAAACGTTTCCAACGATGTTCAAACCCAGATAATCCCAATTTTGCTCAAATTAACGGTGCGTTTCTGACTCTTGTTGCTTTAAATTCCAGGAGAGAGTCACAGACAACAACTCATATGATCCTGCACTACTCACTCCAAATTAAAGCACAATTACATGGGGTTTAACCACATAGATCTCCCATTATAAAGCTGCTTTGAATTATTTTGGGAGAGGAAAGTCACTGCAGGCTCTGACGAATAACAAAGCCCCAGTTGTGTCTGTGTTCGGTGGCTGAGGAGTGAATGTTTTATTGTGGAGGAGCAGGTGAGTTGAAGGTGAAGCTGAACACTGACGCCATGTTCAGTTACTGTAGCAACGCTTCCTGCCCATCATCTGGCCATGTGACGATCTTCAGTTACAGAGTGAGACCTTAAATGACTTCACCCACCCGACAGATGCACACGCATTCTTATATACTTATTCCCTGGTGTGAAAGTCTGTGTCACTGAATATGCTTTTTATTTCTCGTTGCCGCTCACATGTCAGACAGTCGTGACCATTTAGGCTTTAAGGCCAGCACGGGAAGCACAACAGCTGCATGTGGCTAATCTCGGAATAAATTCAGGGGTGAATGAATGAATCATTTGTTTTTGCTTACTGGTTTTTGATATTAGTTGGTAGTAAAAATATCCTAAAGGGATGCATCATAGGCTTAGTCTTAATAAAACACACATGTGACTGGCATCACAGCAGATCTGGAATTAAATCTGGTTTAAACCTGATAATTTGGCTTGTTACTTTCCTTCAGGGGGTATTTGAAATGGTTTTCCACCGGATGTGAGATGTGTGTGTGTGTGTGTGTACGTTAGGCCTCATTGACTGTTCAGTTAGGCTATTAAACAGGTTCCTCTTTTTCATGATGGTTTATGATGTTTGAGCACAAGTTCAGATAAGGAACCACCTGCCCATGTTCGTTTCCACTCTCGGACACACCCTGACACTCACACACACACACACACACACAAACGAAAGACACAAAACATAACTGAAAATGTTGGTGCTAATGTTAATGTTCAACTCAGTTAGTTATCAGATCACTGAGATTTCTGTTAATACAGTTGAAATGAATACATGTCTATCAACTATTTGTTATTTTCATCATTAATTCATCAAAATAGAAGCCAGCTCCGAGTTACAGGCTTAGGTGTATTTAGAAAGCTTAATTATCCAACAAATCTCCAAATATTGTTTCAATGCACTGTTTTTACTTTAGCCTGTTCTGCTAACTAACACTAGCTAGCAAGTACATGTATCCATATGCACAGCATCTATGTGTATATAGGCTACAGACCATTAGAAGTAATGTTTACCTAAATGCTAGCTAGTGTTAAAACTAGCATACTGAGCTACTCAGATATGGCAGTTACTTCCACAACCACAGTACTGTGAGCTAGCTCATGTTAGCTAGCTACAAGGAAGGCTAACTTGATTACAATTAGGTAATAGTAGGTAGATTGTAGGTTTCTGTGGTAATACTTATATTTAATGCACTACTATTTTGCCTGTTTAGCTAATGATGCTAGCTAGCAAGTGAATCTATCTACATATCTGCCGATACATTAGAAACTATTAGTTTAACTTAATGCTAGCGAGAGTTAACTAGCATATTGAGCTACTTGGATATGGCAGTTACTTCTACAACCTGAGGTAATAAATATATTTAAATTAATACGTGTGTAATGCTCATGACAGTTAATCGTTGAGCTGTGGTCCACAGTAGGCTACTGTAGGCCCAGAGCCTATAAAGACCTAAAAGGTAAATAAACTGCATTTATAAAGTGCTTTTTCTAGTCTACTGACGTCTCACAATGCCTGACATTGATTTTAATCAACTTGTGAAATCAGAATTTTAAGGAATAGCTGGAATATAAGATAACATCAAATATTGCCAATAACAGGCCGGGCTGTTCATTTCTGACCCAGCATACGTTCAAGGCTCAAGGACTGAAGCACTGTTATATAAAACCCCTGACAGCTGTGAGTGTGCACACAAAGACAGAGAAAGTCCTCAAACACAATGGCAGGAAGTGTCATGTGGTTGTATCTTTAATCATTCTGTGGCCACAGTTTCAAACATTTCCCAGAAACTATAACAGCTAAATATTTCAGTTAAATTATTCGAGTCAGTTTTGTCGCTGCAACAATTACAGATTTGTGAAACCACTAATGTCTGGAGCAACGTGCAGACCTGTAGACATCCACAGTCAGTTGCAATAGAGAGAGAACGGCGACAGTAACTTCTTCCTGTCTCCAAAGACAGGAAGTGGTGGGGATCAGCATGTTCTGACGTCTTTTCTTTTTTTTTTTTTCCAGGAGTACTCTGAACAAATACAACCACCACGTCAACACTGACTGAACAGGACAGCAGAGAGAGAGAGAGAGAGAGAGAGTACAGCATATTGTCCTCATCTCCCACCATGCCAGAGCAAATGAAATCAGCATGCCTGCCTGAAAGCTCAGGCTGCAGAGCAGGAGCGCCTGGGCTTCAGGAATGCTGTAAGCTGCGGTGTTTGTCCAAGAGGAGAGAGGATGTTGACTCACCGGGGTTTTTCAAAGAGCCAGCTCCAGGAAAACAGGGGAGGATGGAGCCCAGAGATACTGTACCGTGTTCCCAGAAAACATTATGATCGCAATTAGTTGTAATTCTATGTTCCTAGAGAGATGACATTACACTTTTGTTTGAAAAACATCCCCTCTTTCCTCTTCACAAAGCGCTGAAACTGATACAGAGCAATGTCTGAAAATGACTTTGAGGATCCATGAAGCTCAATACTATATCTTTATTTATATAATGCGTGGGCACATAGTATACAGACAGGTGCTTTTATCTGATGCTGTTCAAGATATTCTCACTTTCTGCCCACACACACTCCACCTCAAAGTCTTTCACTCTCAATCCAACAAGGTCGGTCTGACTCATCTGTGGTGAAGACACACACACACTTCATATTGAGATTTTTTCATGTTGAGTGGGAATGTGACCCGCGAATGACGACTATGAAAGGAGACACATCGCGAGTTTTCATATCAAACTGCTGAAACCGATCGCTGTTTTTCTAAACAAAGTAATAGGAAAAGGAGGAAGTTTGCACGTCTGTCTGGTCACTTTGTGGTTTCTCGTCTGCCGCTTCTTCTTTCTTTCCACTTGGTTTTAGATCCAACGATTGCCAGAGTGCATCTCACAGCATCATTTTGTCTCCTCAGTCTAGTACGAAAGCAGTTTGTTAAGCTGAATTCACCACCAAAACAGTGACAGTGACTGTACTCTGCATGCGGATGAGACTGGGGAATTTGCTGTGATTTGAAAAGAGACCAGACTTAAGCACGTTGGGGGCAAAGCTATTCTCCTTTTCCAGCTGAATGGCAGCTGTGGTTGTAACAGCTGACATTTCTCTTCCACCCTCTACAAGTTTCCTCAACCCCTGTTTAATACTGACAAGCCGGGCTTTGTATTGTTTGGGGATTTCACTTGTATCGGTGCAATCAACCCCCGGTGCACCACAAACTCTTTTTAAAAAAAGTCCCCCTGCTTACTCTTGAACAACTGGCTCCTGACCTTGAACAGGTCCAGGAAACTTTGAGACAATAACACCGCTATTTCATCCACAGACTGTATCTGGAAAAAACAAGAGGAAATTCATTGAAGAAAAAAGAAAAGAAAAAAAAAGAAAAAGTTTAGGATGAAAAAAGGCCAAAGTCAGCCAAGAGCCAATATGTGTGAGTCACTGATGGCGACTGTCCCAGGCCTGGAGAGGACTCAAAACAAAAAGCACCAGCAGCCCACTGCGGCCGGCCTGCGAGGAGATTGCTGGTTAAAAGGAGTTCCTGGAGATGTTCGGCGCTGCCTCCTGGCTCCACGAAGTGTTTGGGGCCTCATGTAATACTTCCTGACCGTTTTCCTGTGGGACCTATAAGAGCAACATTCCCCACCCTCGTCCGTGCCTCTGCTCGGAGACACAAGTGATGACCACAACCACGATGACGACATTGAACTGACACTCACAGTTCAGATTGTGCATAAAAAACATGATCATTTTATCCCAATTTGACCCAAATTGTTCAAATAGTCTTTAAAATAAGGAAATGAGTAGTTCCTAACCCCACCTAAAACCATTTTGGGCATACTGTACCCATACAGTAGAGTGATATCAGCAGGTCTGTCCCTGAGAATGAACAGTACTGGTCCGGCCCAGTGTGTGCGTGTGTGTGTGTGTGTGTGTGTGGCCCAGTGTATGTGGGCAGGAATGTGAGTGGGAAGGCTCAAAGGGGGACATTCTTGTGACCTACAAACGGATGACAGAAAAGATTTTGTCCTCCCGGTTGACAAAGACAAGCATGAAGACAGAGCTCATTATTCAAACTGGGCCGTGATGAAACGTCTCTGATGACAGCACGGACGGGGGCTTGCGTCATTTTCGCTTAATGTAATCTGGATGGAAGAATTATTGTTCGACACTGACAGCCGCACGGAGAGTTTATAATGACTTTGTGGAGGATAACTCATGCATAACTCAGGCCTATTGATTCGAGCGGCTCACATTAGTGTCTGTGTGATTTGTTCCTGTGAGGTTTGATTGATTTTTAACACGGCCACAAATATACCAGTAAGTAGAGTAAAGCATTTACATCTTCCGAGGTTTTAATCAACACATGCTAAAAAATTCAGACTCACAGCTCATTTAATGAGACAAACAACTTAGATATTCAACACTGAGGCCAACTTGTGTCTATTTAAGTAGATAAAATGACGTGAAGTATTGCGCTTAAGTACAATTTTGACATACTTGTACTTTGTATTTCCATTTTCTGCTATAGGAGGAAAAAAATGTACTTTTTACTATCTACATTTATTTAATAACTTTAGTTACTAGTCACTTTGCAGATAGCAGGCTGTATCACAGCCACAAGTAGCATATTTTGTACTGTTAATTCATTTATTTTATGGGCAATCAATTGAAAAAACACTACTGAATATCAGTCAGGCAAGTTATCAGTCGACCCATAGTATACAGTACATACGTATGTAAATATATCTCTAAATACTTTAATTCCTACAGTACATTTATTGGTGGCAAAGTACATGTTGATGCCTAACTACATATAATATCAGATACTTTGAGACTTTAAGTACTTTTATTCAAGTATGACTGTTAGGCCTCAAGCGTGTGTTTATCTTATTGTTGTTGTTTGTTGTATCATTTGTAGTTCTGTGATGTGTTGGGTTGTTTCATCTTTAACTGAGAAATCCTAATTTCAGTTTTCATGCGATGTCTTTACAAGCTCCCAAAATCACATTTTATGATACATGAGTGTTGTGTTTTTTGAGTTTTCTCATGTGCAAAAAGGTAAACTCGTAAACTCATCAAAAGTGGAATTAATTTTGGTTTTACGATCAAATATACTGTTAAAATGTGCCACAGCTGTTGATTATCCAGCCAAACCAATGTGACCTCAGTAAAGTGTGAACCCGACTGAGGTGAGGTTGCTCAGCCATGTCAGCATGCTGCCCTCCAGTGGTGGATCGGCTCACAAACACTGCTGTGTGTGCACAGAGTCGATACACTGATAGAGAATCATGCAAAATGGAAAACATCATTGATTCAAGAAGATACAAACACTCTTTTTTATTGAGTTTTCAGATTAAAAGAAAGATCCAGACATCACAGTTTCATACAATATGTGCAATCTTGAGGATGTGCTTAAAATGCAAGTGTGCAATAAATAATATCTATTAGAAATAAGAATAAGAAAAACGGATATTTGAACGTTGGCTACTGTCCAGCATTTGAGGGAGAGCCCTGCCCTGAATGTTTTACACGTTTCCCTGCTCCAACACACCTGATTCAAATGAAAGGCTTGTTATCAGCTGATCTTTTGGATCAGGTGTGTTGGAGCAGGGAAACATCTAAAACGTGCAGGGCAGGAGTTTTAGTCAGCTGTGAGTTTTTTGCTAGATACAAGCAAAATATAGGAATTTTCCACAGGAGAGATTTTTGACTTGTCATAGCAGGAAAGCACAAACGGTTCTCATAACATTAACAGTGGCTTCATTATATTCAAGTGCCCAGGTGTGAAAGTGAACCAGCAACTTCCAACTTAGACAAACATACATCTGCGAAGTGTGAGAGGAGGCTCAAAGTGAACAACACTGACACCAGAGACCTGTGAATCACCTTCAACAGATTCTCACAATCCTTCAGCTGAAGTTCACCCCTCGACCTGACGGTCAACTCAAGCCAGGCTAATTAACGAGCAAGCTGTCAAACTGTTAAGCAGCTGCTACATGTGGAGTCTAAAGCTGTCAAGAAACATAGTCGATTTTTATCTGGATATATCATATCTGACACCTAATCTGATTCCTTTGGCCAAATTCAGGTTTCATGTTGCAGATTTCTTTTACTGTGCAAAAACATTACATACAGATTTAAAGCCTTTTTTTTTTTTTTACTATTTTTTACTTTCTACATCTACCTCGGAGGAAGATCGTGTGCTTGGCAGGTGGAGGGGGTGGTGGTGGGGTTACAGACGAGAAGGCTGCCAAGAGAGTGACCACTGTTCAAGAATGTGAATCAGCATTTGTACAAGTGAGTGTTACACCACTGGATATTTTTAAAGAGACCTCAGGACAGTTTCCAGCCAAGATTGTGGCGATAAAACATGTATTGCAATCTAAAACATGATCTTTTCCTTACCTACCTAACCGAACCAGGGCATAAGCACAGTGCTGTCACAAGATATAATTGAAAATTGGACCTACAGAAACTTGAAATTGCAACATATAGAAATGTTACGACATATAAACCAAGATGGCGGAGGTCGGTATGCCACACTTGAGGTTTCAGAGCTGTTGTCAAACAAACCAATGGGTGGCATCATGGTAGGTTTACACTTGCACAATACAGTGATGACTCTGACATGACGTCAAAAATGATTATTTCTTCATATTCTTCATGTTAATGTGATGTTTTAAACCAAAATTCTGATCATATCTTTCAGAGCACACCTGTAGGTACATTTAATGGATGATACTCATTGCAAGACTTGTAATGGAGTATTTTTACATTGTTATATTGGTAGTTGAGAGATTATCTGAATCCTTCACAGTCCAGTAGTGGCTGTTCTGGAGCTTTCAGTCTTGTACCACAGTCTTCCTTTGCAGACAAAGTGGCAAAAGATTGAGGAGTAAACTTTCTGACTCGGTATGTTTTGTGTTGTTCAGGTTACACTTGAAAACTCTGCTTCCATGTTGCTCCACCAGATGGAGCATGAACATACTGCTATTGCAAACGTCAGCAAAAGCTGAGACGTCTGGAGTGAGAACAGACGTAAAGGTTAAGATGTCACTTGTGCACTGAAGTGTCTGATAATGATTTGTCTCACGGTGCACGATCATAAAACCTTCCCCAGTCGATAATAACACAGAGAGTCTGTTAAACACTCAATAGTAAGTTGAACAAAAAAAGGGTACAGTAAATGCTTTCGAGAGACGCAGCGGACGAGGAGGATTTCATTTACGTGATCTATGTGTAAAATATGAGATGTCTTCTAAGTGTGATGTCCGATCCTCTTTTCATTTGAGACTGGAAAGTGGAACCTGATAAGGACATCGGAACCTGATAAGGACACTGGGGACTTAAGCTCGAGCAGGAATGTTGGAATGAAAACTGTCTCACATGTCTGGTCAAAGAAAAAAAGAAAAGAAAAAGGGAAGAGTCATCAGGAGGCCCAGTCATGTTTTCGTCATGGGCACAACAGCTTCTCCAAATATACCAATTTCTTGGTTTGTGGATTCTGGTTTTTTGCAACATTTTCCATATTGTGGTATCCTATCCCTAGTCTGCATTAGAGGCACTAACAAAACTCACTCACCCTTCTTATTATTGATTTTTAGGCCAGATCAAGACACATCAAACGATAACATGCTGTCACAGTTATAATGAAGTTAACAGCCTCCACTGGAGAGACAAACCTGTGACAAATTAAAGGTCCAGTGTGTAGGATTTAGGCGAATATTCATAATTATGTTTTTCATTAGTGTATGAACAATGTCTTCGTCGACTACACTGACCACTGAGCTGTGACCATCTGAACACTGTGATTTAAAGGTGTACTGTGTCGTTTTGGAAAAGAAATTCAAATTTCAAAAAGTAACATTTACAATATTAATAACTTAGAAGTATTTATTTGATATACAGTATTTCCATAACTGAATAAACAGGCTGTCCTCACAGGGAGATAAGGTGACGCAGTCCCATTGTGTAGTACTTGCTATGTTTTTTTTTTTGTTTTGGCTGAATTTCACAATCTCTCTGGATTGATTGCAGTGGCTTCAGATCACCTGCGTGCAGAGTGAGGACACTCACTCCAGATTAATGAGTGAGAGCAGCTTGAGGCATTCCCCTCATAGCCAATCAGGGTGTGACGACACCCGGCGAAGAGGCTTAAAGGATAACTACCGTTTTTTACAACCTGGACCTTTTTTCTAGCAAAATATATGGTCATTTACTCACCCAGATAACTTTGGTGTCATTCGGCGTCGTTCGGACGAAATTAGATCCAGTGTAGCGCCGATATATCCATATAATGCGAGTAACGGGGCATCGACACACAGCCTCTATATAACGCATTATCTGCCACGAAACTAGTTCATTTCACCAATATTTTGTTATGATATGCTAGTGCTATTCCCCTCTGAGTCAGGGCTCGTCTATTGTCAACATCCGGGGTCTGTAGGTTGATCTACTACCTCTGACCTGGAAGATGTCGTCTCTGAGCTGCGCGCGCACCCGCGACAGCGCGGCTTGTTTACCTGTAGCTGCTACTGCTAGTTTGACCCCGGATGTTGATAACGGACGAGCCCGGACTCAGAGGGGAATAGCACTAGCATATCATGACAAAATATTGGTGAAATGAACTAGTTTCGTGGCAGATAATGCGTTATATAGAGGCTGTGTGTCGATGCCCCGTTACTCGCATTGTATGGATATATCGGCGCTACACTGGATCTAATTTCGTCCGAACGACGCCGAATGACACCAAAGTTATCTGAGTGAGTAAATGACCATATATTTTGCTAGAAAAAAGGTCCAGGTTGTAAAAAACGGTAGTTATCCTTTAAGTGAGGTTGGGCATGGCACCCAGGTCGGTCTGATTCTGTCCTTGACACACTGCAGACCTCATCCAGAAACTCTGTTTAGGCCCTGATGAGATTTCTTTGCTGCCTTTGTTCTTCCTAGGTCACCGTTCAACTACGTTACCTACATCAGGGTCGTTTTTACTTGTGTTGCTTGCCTCTCAATCGCTTTGCCCCTGCGTGATTCTTCCCAACTCGTCAAATTTAGTCAAGTAGTCTTGACTAAAACTGAATTTTAAAAGTGAGGTATCATTTATTAAAAGCCTGTTTGCATTGGATTACATCATGCAGGTGTTTCTATATTTCAGGACCAAACTCTGTAAACAATAAATATTAGATCGAGGGAACATATAAATAAAACACACAAGGATATATATACAGACTCACATGCACACGCATATAATGTTACAGGGCTCAAAACAATCCACACCCTGCACAGCCCATAAAACCATCAATTTGACGCCGAAGTCAGAGGGCACTAAGTTTGAACCCGATCAACTTGAACTGCATTCTTGATGTTCCTCCCACGGAGAGTAGATGATATTTTGAGTGCAGAATATGAGCTGCGTTAGACACGAGTTCATCTGCTCGTAGTTCCAGTAAAGAGGCAGGAGCTGCTGAGCCCCTGTCATGATGTCAGTGTTTTCAATCAATGTAAATGCAGAAGGTACAAGTGAGAAGAAACTGCACCGTGCACTTTGCTTTGAATTAGATGTATCCAAATATTTAATGACATTATTATCAAAGATTGTGTGATGATACTCATTATACGATCTGAATAGGACACGTCCCTGGTGTTTGTTCAAATGTACTTAAATGCACAGTATTTAATTTCTGCCGCTACGGGTCTCTCTATCAAAACAAAACAAAAGACGTTTGTTGAGTGTTAAATTGGGATCTGTTGACCGACCAGAGGAGAGCACAGAGATTACTTTTTAACTTTTGGGATTAAAAAGTGGATTTATCTTCACGCCTGTTTATCAACCTGACTGCAGCAGCGATCCGCGGAGGGGACGTCCATTGCCGGGTGTTTACGTTCTGTGATGTTCACTGCCGACTCTGCCGACCGGAGTCTCTGGTGAGTGCTGAGTTGAGTGAGAGTTGACCCGAAGTCAAACACACAGACACACATCCTCTGTGTGTGCTGTTGTTCGCTACTTTACGGCAAATTAACAGTAGGGTAATCTTGCTGTTTGGGATGAAATTACACTTGATGCTAATAATAATGATAATAAAGTTTATTTACGTAGCACAATTAAACACATGATCTGGACGTGACTCAGGCAGAAATGTTCACAGAAGTAATGTTTTAAATTTTATCCACGTTATGTCAAATTTCATTCGCCGACTTCCTTCCTCACTCTCTGCCTCTCTATAGCGACAGGCGGCCAAATGAAATGCACCGTTCTCTTAAAGGATAACTATATAAAATATTGGTGAAATGAATTACTTTCGTGGTAGATAATGCGTTATATAGAGGCTGTGTGTCGATGCCCCGTTACTCGCATTATATGGATATATCGGCGCTACACTGGATCTAATTTCGTCCGAACGACGCCGAATGACACCAAAGTTATCTGGGTGAGTAAATGACCATATATTTTGCTGGAAATAAGGTCCAGGTTGTAAAAAACGGTAGTTATCCTTTAAGTAAACTTGTGGATTTCTTTAGTGTAAACATTGTTGGAAACATCTGGGTTACTGTCAGTACACAGCTCAACAAAATATATGACAAAGGTCTGGTCATTTTTAAAGATTTTAATGCAGAATTCTTACATATTTAATAATAAAATAACCTTAATCTCTGTTAACTTCCTAATCAGCGAATGAGGCTGTAAAGTCTTTGGCCGTGGGATCCTCTAAAGTTTAGGGAAAAGATGCAAAACACAACTGATAACATCCTCTCAGCCTCATTTACATCTGTATGCAAAGCACAGGGGATCTACCCGGTGATAGACGACTGATTTCAACAGCTATACGTTTTTTTTCCACGACTGTTACAGTTGGAGCTGATGTCAGTCTGTCTGATGAAAGCACTCAGTGTCATTACGATGCGACGTCACGGATTCTGCACAGTTGTCCTGGTCGCTTGCAGATTTTTAAACAAGACTTTAAGATGGTGAAATGACCACAGACATGTATTAACGACAAGATTGAACTGAGAGGATTTCTCCACGATGACAAACATCTTCTCAGCTCAAAAATAGCTCCCCGAAGGAGCAACAGGTGGTGGGTGGAGCTCCGGCTCTGCACATGTGATAATACATAACAAGAACATGTGTGTGAGAACAGTTGCACATCAAGGCCACATTTCTCGCATCTCGCATTATAACATCCAAACTCCCACTGCTTCAACACGCAAGTTGTTCTCCGTCATGTGAATCTGTGCCCAAAAAGAGATCCAAAGAAAGGATCAGGTTGATGTCACAGAGTGTGCCCTGTGTCCGATAACGGAGATCAGATAACTGCTTACATCAGTTTCTGTGCAGCAGGAAGGCCCAGTGAGCTGGCATGACATCACAGATAACCAGTGATTCACAGGGAAACAAAACCTTCAATGGGAGGGTGATTAGTTTCCACCACAGACTGAGAGTGTTGGTTCTTGAGCCAAAAATGTGCACCGACCGTGAATTTAGATGCAAAATCACCTCGAACAGACTGCAAGAATGAGAATCGCAGTGCTGCTCTCATGGACAAACAGGTGAGTTGCACTTTTGGAAAATATTCAACATTTTTGTCATCACAGTTTCAGCTGGATGTGTGTGTGCTTGTGTGTGTGCTTGTGTGTGTGTGTGTGTGGTCTGCGTCCTCTGTTGAACCAGAATGTGAAAGGCTCTTCCTCCCATGAGGCCACAATGGTGTTATGAATGTCATTCAGGGCCAGTGAGCACATCATTAGTGACAACAAAACCAAGTCCGGATGGAAAGACAGTTCAATTCAATTCAAAATCATATATTTGTCCCTTGAGGGGCAATTCAAAAGCAGATGGAAAACAATATTCAACACCACAACTGCAGTAAAAGGTGGAAAGCATTCATCTGTATGTACATACCCCCAAAACTGTCTATGTCTTGTACTGTGGCTGCTCAAAGTTGTAATGACTTCCAAAATAAACCACAGCAACCAAAACCTCTCTCTATTTGTTTTGCACACAGACAATCTGAAAGATATTCAGCAGCTTAAAGGGGCTCTGCGGACAGTTGTTGGTTTATGGTAGATGACATTTATAACTCTCTGTTAGGGGAGCACTCGAGAACGTGCATGAAGTCACATCCTTTGGACTCTTGTGGAAAATCTGACCCTGAACAAAGAAATCCACAGTCCTGCAGCGTAAAACAACTAAAACAAATCACCTACAGGCTTGTATAGGCAACCGACAGAGATGGGGATGGTCTCATTTTTCACCTGACGCTACAATCCGCTCACATATGGCCAATAAAAAAGTGATTAATGCATTTAAATTGCTACAAATTGTAACATAGAGCGCCTTTGAAGAAGTGTGAAGAAGTGACACTGCGATCTTACAGAAGGCCTGCAAAGAGTATGAGTGTGCAGAGAAGGAGAGATAAAAATATCTTCGTTAGTTTCATTTTGAGATTAATAAGAATAAGAGTCTTCACTTTATCACATGCAGTCATGCGATGTACAACGTAGTGAAACTCTCTGCCACTGACCTCATCTAATACTGAAGAATATGACCCTAAAAATGACCTTGAAAGTACATGTGACAGTCTCCAATGATTCAACATTAGAAGCTTTAGAGAGATTATCACCATGAGCACAACAATCAGGTTGGATTGCACTTTGTTGTAGAGGTGAAGTTGTGTCTTAACCCCGCACAGGGCCGGAGGTAACCTGTCCTGGAAGTAACTAATTACAACTACTCAAATTACTGCAATTAACTAATTTTTTAGGGTACTTGTACTTTTATGGGTAATTCAAGTCTGTAATTTTACACGTACTTAAGATAATGATAATGCATGAAACGTCAACGATTAAAAGGTAACTAATACTCAGTACTCTTTCCACCAATGGTAGATTTCCAACAAAGGTTCCTCCGCTTTGAGATTGTAGGACGGGTCGGCTGCCGTCCCAAAGCGTCAGGATTTGCAGAGTTAGGAGTGAGACTCAGCGTCAACACAGGACCTGTCAGCTCAGCTGGTAGAGCTCGTGTCCCGTGTACAGAGGCCTTGTCCTCACTGCAGGGGCTCAGGGTTCAAGTCTGACCTGTGACCCTTTGCTGCATGTCTTCCCCCCTCTCTCTCATCCTCTTTCCTGTCACCTCTCTGAGCTCTCCTGTCAATTAAGAAAAAAAAAACAACTAAATAAACAGAAACTTAAAATCCGATCTGTGGTACTTGTTGCTGCATGTCATCTCCTGTCTTTCTCATCCTTTTTGCTGCCACTTTTCAGCTGTAGTATCCAATAAAGCCATTAAAAAAGGGCCAAAATAAAACAAATCAAACAAAAAATAAACTATCCACACAGGGTAACTGGAGCTTCTGGGACCTCTGGACTTAAGAGCCCTGTGGTAATTAACTACGTGACCCATTCTGCCCATTGTAGAAAACAGGTGAAACACAGCAGATAAAATCATTTTGAGAAATGCATTTTTAGCATCATTTCTCTTCACTCATACCAGCCGAGATAAAAAAAAAAACTGTTCCTACTATAAATAGAAAAAAAACGTCTAAGAAACTGTGACTTCCTGTTTGCAAATCATATGTTTCCACTCCATCAGCAGAAGACTGGTCCGACAAAGAGACGCTCGTGAGGAGTTGCACGGTTTAACGTCGACCGTTCACACTTCACTCCGCTTCATTTTCACTTTATATTCAGCTTTATGTGGATTAATTTAGCTGTATATGTGTGCGTGCGTGCGTGTGTGTGTGTGTGTGCGCTGCACGAGGACAATGCTGCGGTTCTTCGCCGTCCGCGCGTCAACGGAATCCCGTAGTGCGTCATCCAACGTCTATTCTCTCTAACACGCGCCGTGATTGGCCGCCGGCTGGAAATCTCCCCGCCCACCGGCCGGCCTTGTATGGAAACCTTGTCGACGTCATGGGTACAACACAGCTGGTATAAATGCGCCGAGGCGCTCCGAGCGGAGGGACTACTCTCAGCTGGGAGACTCTGAGACATGACTGGTGATCGTTTGTGGAGTACAGACAGTTCAAAACACTTGTAGACCACCGGACAGGTAAGAGACACTTGTTTTTGTTTTTGTTTTTTTGTTTTTTTTTAATGCAGCAGACTTCTTGAATGCGGAAACGAGTCATTTATAAACGTTAAAGCTCCACCTGGGCGTGAAAAATGACTTTAAATCAAACAGAGTATTCACCGACAGCACATTTATTGCACTTGGAGACAGAATGAAGTGCAGCAGGGAGGTCGCTGCACTGTTTTATATAAGATAATATGTGCATCGTAATATTTGGCACATGTGAGGCTCATACAGTATGTTGGCACTGTGCCCCTGTCTGAAAGCCAACCCCACTAACTGTACCTCCTAGGCATGTGCAGCTGACTATATTTACTGCATAGTAACATGTGATGATAGAAGATTTAAGACTGTTGCTATGAAGAGCAGAACACTTTATAGCTTTACTCGTGAAATTAAGGATGTTAATTGATGTCTGTGCGCCACACCCCCCTGGCATCTGTTTCAGTGTGTAGCAACTGATTTAAGGCAGCCTTTCACTGGGGTTAAAATGTTACCTGTTTGCACCATTAAAGGATTATGGATTATTTTATTGTAGTTTATTTAAGAGGGGACAATGCAAATTAATGGAAATTATATTCAAATTGAAATATCGATATTGTGTTAATTACACACATATGATAATATCGTGTGAATAATCCAGCAAAAATGTTCGGCCTTGTTCATCTTTTGTTCATGAGTTCATCTGGTTGCCTTTTCATTAATAATTGAGTGAAATTGTTCTCCTTGTACACTTTTTTTAAAGTTTTGGTTGCAGACTATCTCCACCTCAGTACACTGAGGACATCAGGGGCAAAGGGGCAGGTGGCAAAGCACCCTTAGCTCCCCACTCTGCACATTTCATCTGTAGTGCGAAGGCAGACAGTTAAGAGAAATACGTATAGAATGACATTACAATCAAGCAGATCACTTACATAGTGGGGAGAGTAGGACGTATGTGTGTATTAATCATCCAATGCTTTAATTGCTTCTGTCGGAGCTGCCACACAGTAAACCTCGGCCTGTATATTAGTCCAGCACATGAATACTAATGAACAAGGAGGAAAACGAGGGCCGCAGATGCTCGTTTCTGCCCCGGGGACCTCCAGCAGATTAACTGACCATGGCTTGAAGGTTTGAGATAAAGATGGGAGAAAAACAAGTTAACATTTCTGATCATGTCTTTTTCAGTCTTGCAGCCATGACTTGCGTCCACCCCCAGCATGCATCCCAGCCCTGTGAGATCAACCTTGGCAGCTCGGAGCTTCAAAGCACAGACTTTATCTCCAGGCTCGCTGTCGATATGAGCAGCCAACGGGACCACCTCTCTGCTCAGTCCCTGCCAAGCATCAACTCCCTGGTGGGCACTCAGGCGGGCGAGTTTGACGCGTACTCATGTCAGTTCACCGCAGCTCCTGCCCATGTCGCTCCGGCGTTGGGCCAGGAGACTCCTTTCAAGCTGGATGACCTCCAGGTTTACGGCTGCTATCCTGGAGCGTTCACGTTGAGTTTCCCAGATGGGGCTGCTTCCCCTGCTGGGTCAGATTATTTCGGCAGCCCCGCTTCGGCCTCGTCTCCTTCAACACCCGGGTTCCAGAGTCAGCATGCATCCAACTGGGATTCAGCCTTCGGGCCATACTCGCCCAGTCCAGGATACTGGGCGACAGAGGACACCTCAGTGCCTCATGCGCCCTCTTTCTTCACGTTTGGCTCAGGGTCTGTGGAGGATATGTCTCATGTGGGACAGCAGCAGGATCCTTTCGGCATGATCCACAATCACCCAGCTGCAATGGATTTCTCATCTTTGGTGATGGAGCAAGCTCATAACCTTGATGGCACTGAGCAACTGGATGGGAGCTTATCACCTAAGTTAAAGAGTCCTGGTGGAAACGAGGGCTGCTGTGCCGTGTGCGGGGACAATGCCTCCTGTCAGCACTACGGGGTTCGCACCTGTGAGGGATGCAAAGGATTTTTCAAGGTAACAAGATAACACTTCAATCATTTACACTATTTGTTCCTATGTGCCTTCTAAATAAATGGGGTTTCAAGTATTTCTTTCTTTTTATTTCACAGCGTACAGTCCAAAAAAATTCCAAGTACGTTTGCCTCGCCAACAAAGACTGCCCTGTGGACAAGAGGAGGCGGAATCGATGCCAGTTCTGCCGTTTCCAGAAGTGTCTCACTGTAGGCATGGTGAGGGAAGGTGAGTTCACTACAAACCCAGATGAATCGTGGCTGAATTAAAGCGGTTAAACCTGAGAGTAACAGTTGATGTCACTATTCGTCTAGTTGTGAGAACGGATAGCCTGAAAGGACGGAGAGGTCGCCTGCCGTCCAAGCCTAAAGTCGTCCCAGACGTGACATCCGCTGTGTCTCCAGTGAGCATGATCGCTTCACTTGTGAGGGCCCACATCGACTCAAACCCTGGCGTAGGGAAACTGGATTACTCCAAGGTAAAAAAAACAAAAACATAGCCCCTATTTTTTAAAAACTCTTTAGGAATGTTTGATTACTCACTTGAACCTCTCTGCTGTCTCTAATTTCAGTATGACGAGACAGAAGTCACTGCGAACCAGAAAGAGGACGCTAACGACATCAGACGGTTTTACGACTTACTCACAGCCTCCATGGAGGTCATCAGGAAGTGGGCGAAGAGCATCCCGGGTTACTCGGAGTTCTGCGCAGAGGATCAGGAGCTGCTGCTGGAGTCTGCGTTCGTTGAGCTCTTCATCTTGCGCCTCGCATATCGGTGAGTGCGGCTTCCTCAGGCCTCGGATTTAGTCCCGCCCCTTTCCGGTGTGCCCAGTTGGACCTTATTTTGGGAATGAAAAGTCAACGGTAGGGCTGTGTATCGTTAAAAAATTTTGATAGCGGTACCGATACCAATACCTTGACTTCAGTAACGCTGCCTGAACGTTTCTGAATCCTGAATCCATTTTTAACTAAAGATTACATTACACATACATGTGGTGAGCCGGGTCTCCTGCATGTCTTGAGACAGCCAATCACCACTGTCAGATCGTGGCACAACCAGCATGCTGCATGCTTATTGGCTCACTGACGCTGATGAGATGAACTCCTGAACTCCTGGTACTGAAATTTGGTTTCAAATGTCATGACATTTTTGATACTCGATAGTATCGTGGCAATTCAGACGGTGCCGTAAAGTACCAAAGTTTGATTCCCAGCCTAGCCTAATCAGGTTTTTGATCCCGTTCGAATTGTGCCATGAATAACACATGCGTTTGTCAATATGAAAGAGAATATTTCAAGCAAGTTGAGGTATGTTGTAAAAGACAATAAAATATAATTTAGTTTTGTGTAAAACTGCTCAGCGAACTACATCTACATGTGTGGATCATGGCACAATTCAAACAGGATCAAAAAAGTATTTTTTCATTCACTATCATACATATTTTTTCTAAAATAAGGTCCCATGTTGGTCCACCGGAAGAGTCATGACTTATAGCAATGAACTAACACTAAGCAGTTGAATTTCATCCTGTTACGTTTAATAACTATGGTGTTTTTTTTCTTTTAAAGTTCCAATCCTGAAACGGAAAAGCTCATCTTCTGCAACGGGGCCGTGCTTCACAAAACGCAGTGTGTCCGAGGCTTTGGAGACTGGATTGACTCCATCTTGGAGTTTTCTCAAGCCCTCCACCGCATGAAGCTCGACGTCTCCTCCTTCTCCTGTCTCACAGCCCTCGTCATAATCACCGGTAGTTACCCATCCTTTAACACAGCTAACTTTAGACAGGGGGACACCAGGTTCAAACCCGGTTACTTTTATGGTGCAGGGACAACAGTTGTCATTGGTGAAGACAATACAAGGCAGTTACACAACACACGATTGGCACAACAGGTGTATGACAAAATGTAACGCGACCTCGTGTATAGTGCAGAGGTGTAATATATCACAGCAGACTAAACATAACCACAATGCAGGTTTACATTTAGCGTCGAGGGAATGTTCCAATGTAGCACCATTCACACCGGGTGTCCACTTCACTGTAGTATCCCACTTGTGTACATATAGTTATATAGTTAATATGTTTTATCTAAAGATTATTAAAATCAAATGAGCAAAGGAAATGATTAGATCAGATTTGTCATTGTTTGCATTCTCTATAGTCAGCGTGTGTCATAAAGTCAAAATAATGGCTCTAACTTTGTCTCTAACGTGTGTCTTATTTTTCTTCTGCAGACCGACATGGTCTTAAAGAGCCTGCACGTGTGGAGGACTTGCAGAACCAGCTCATCACCTGCCTTAAAGATCACGTTTCTGGCTGCGGTTCCACCTCTTTGCGGCCCAACTATTTGTCCAGACTTCTCGGGAAGCTGCCTGAGCTCAGGACTCTGTGCACTCAAGGCCTCCAGCGCATCTTTTACCTTAAACTAGAAGATATTGTTCCTCCTCCGCCCATTGTGGACAAAATCTTCATGGACACGCTTCCGTTTTGAGTGGAGTTGATATGAGAGCCAAAGAGAACAGACTGAGCGCTCATACTTCAGGTGGTGTTAAGTGAAACTGCAAGAAGAAAAAGCAGAAGAATCCTGAGGGATTGTGCAGCTCCAATTCTTCTGAATTATCAAGTGAATGAGTTATAAAACATGCAGAGTCATCACTCTGCAGACAGGCCAGCTTATGGACCAAAAGGTGACTGTTTACACACGACAACAAGGTGCCACGAATGGAAACATTTCTGATGGAGGGAGGACTCCACTTGCACTTTCCAAACAGTTACAAATTGAATACCAATAATATGTTTGCCATTATTTTATTTTTATTTTTTTTGTAAAAGATCTATTTTTGTGCAGTGGATGACTGTAAATTGCACATGAAACATCCGACTAAGCATTATATTTCTGTTTAGATTTAAAAACTTCAGGTGTTCCAACATTACAAAATTATTTCACCGAACCACTTTACAGCCCCTCAAACTGATGTTCGGTGAGTTCGCACCCATCAGTGTCCAAAGCATCCACCACTCAAATCTCCAGTTTGCTTTATAATGCCACCATACGTATTTGGTGATAATAAAGTAGGTAAAACCTACAGAATTATTCAGAAGTATCATTCATGTATCATGAATAGACATTGAGCAGCTAATACTGTATACTGTGTATCATCCAGTACAGTCTTATACACTGGTTTGTATGTAAATTATTTGTAATCTGTTTTAAACCCGCTCATGTTATTGCCACATGAACTGCATTCTGTAGTTTGGGGAAAATGCTATTTTTGTTTTGGCTGTTTTATTTTTACTTAAGAAGTTATATTTTATTGCCGCTGAACATAAAATAAAAAAGGTGCATATTACAGCTGCTTCTGTCATCTTTACTCTAATATAGGTAGAGAAGTATACAGAGTTTGGCAGTTCCTTCAGATGAAGTTGAGTTATAATTAATTCAAATGTGTTGTTAAAGTTAAAACGGTCAAACTCTGCACCAACAGAAGCTCCTCTCTCCTGCAGGAAACACTGCTCCAGAAACGCCTCATCAGTAATCCCGCCTTTAATTTTGTGATTTAGTGACATCACACTACATCACCATGTCACATATTTGCATAATTTATGCCCAGTGGCTAGTTTGGTACAGAGGAATTCACTTAGCACAACTGCTCTGTTGTTGTTAGTGGTGCTGGGTCAGGCGTGTGTGAGCTGACCAATCAGAGAAGACCAGGTATTCGATACATAGTAACATAGTGAAAAATACTTCATTACTGTGCTTACTGTACTGATTTTTCAGGTATCTGTACTTTACTTGAATATTTACGTTTTACTTTTACATCCCACATGTTAACACAAATGTCTGTACTTTTTAAAATATTTTTTACTCTATATTATAAGCAGAATTAGTAGGATTTGCAAGTTGCGATCTGTAAACACAACAGTCAAAGTTGGCCCCTTCCTCTTGGATTTTGGGTAAAATAATTTAATCGTAGGCTCTTCTAGGCTTTCCAAATTTTATTGGACCTAATGGCTCGAATTCTGACAGTGAAATGAGTCATTTCGCAGGGGTTGTGACACTCAAAATAATTTACCCCCCTGTTGACATACTCTTCTTTCAAAATGTTAGTGAAATGCGTCATGTGATGATGTAATTACACGGTTTGGCCACTACAAAAAAACTGGCTTCAAAGCCTGGCGCTCGTCCTGGGGCACCAGCTTGCTGTCTGTTCATTACTAGCTTGCAGCTAGTAATGAACAGGACACCGCCTCCAAAGATGTGTCCATACTTAATACAACGTCCTTGGTTGACAACCAAAAACACAACGAACAGGGCAAAATAAAAAAATACAAGCAGAGGGTCACTGCAGCTACAGACACCACCACACATTTGTAGTGGGCTGTTATTTGTGATGACTGAGAGGGATTCTGCTCATTCTGCCTTCAAACTAGTTAGTCTACTGTTAATTCTTCCTTCGTGTGGCAGTGCTGTGCCTGCAGCCTGTTCGCCTGAATCAAGTGAAACTTCTTTTGGCAACAGATGAGAACATACTGCTGAAAAATGTACCCCTGTTCACCTCCCGCCCAGTTATGTGCTGGTCCCCTTTTAGAAACTTCTGAAATTCTCAGTCCAGTCTCAAGTGTCCCAGACTCCTTAATCATTGTATAATGTCACATTCTCACATGCAAGTGTGTGTCGAAACATGAATGTACCCCTTTTACGGTTTGAAATGAAATATGGAAAAACTGCAAGTCAGGATACTAAAAGATTATTTATAGATTAAAGAAAACTCAGGTGCACCTGTTAATAGCACGAGGGCATCTGTGATCCACCATGATCATCCAAAACAAGCAAAGTCAGCTGGAAAACAGAGGCCTAGGATCATGAATGGTTGGCGATGATTAATTAAGGTGTGATTACTTTACGAATATTCACAGTCCAGAAGATAAAGCTTATGTGGTGGAAAGACCAACTGACAATTTCATCCTCAGAGCCATGCAGCTAGCTGAGGATGAATTTATTTTTTTCCCACTCTCTTTAACATTGCCAGAGGGCGATTTTTGGACATTTTCCGAACCAGGCTACAGCTTAAAGTAAAGTCCTTGTAAAAGCTTTAATGCATTTGTCTGATAGTATCACGTATGCACAATGCATCCTGCTTACGAAATAGAAAGAACTAAGAGCCCTTTACAGAGGAAGTTCTTGTATATGACAGAGTTGGAGGACTTGATAAGCTTGCATAAGAGCAGATGGATGAGGTCAGCATCACTCTGATAACAGACCACATGAGAGGGATGGTGCACTCATAAGGAGAAGGTGGGCAGGACAGGGCTCTAGTGATCTACCCATCATGCCTCAGCGGAAACTAGGGGAAAGCGAGAGCAACTTTAATGTGCCGGGTTTGAGTATGAAATGCCAGTGATAATAGACGATCACAAGCTTCAGATAGAGTTACGGGATTAGACTCCTGTTCCAGAGTACAAACTGTCCACTAAACATTGTGCAGGAGTCTAATGTCTGTGGGAATGTCACATTTATAAAACAAGATCAACAGAGAGGCTTTGATTTCACTTCCAGGCGACAAGCCCGGGGTGCATGCCTGAAACTTGTTTGCAGTGTCCAGCAGCCGTCGCGAGTTTGATGAGTTTCATAAGAGTCACATCACAGTGAGATTAGCTTTGTGATGTCATGAACCGTCTGCCCTGTCACAACCCAAATCCTAGAAGAGTCTGTGAAATACAAAAACTTGCAGCAGATATCTGAATATATACCAAAATATCTGTTCAGGTTATAACATAAGGCAGCCTGCTCAACATCACAAATAATCATTTGAAACAAGTGAAAAAGGTGTTTTAGTCGCATGGAAATGAAGCTAACAAGCATCACATGAAGTATCTCTGCTCTCTGATTTATGGTTACTAATGTCATTATAATTTTTGTGATGTTTCTCTGGTATTTTGGTTGTATTCATTCAATCTAATTTAACAACACTTAAAGTGTACAGCCCTGCTAGCGGCTCTGTGAGGCTGTACTAAATGCTAAACATCTGCATACCCACAGTGAGAATGCTAATATGTCGTATGTCGTCTGTGATTAACAAGTTCTGTTACTCAGACTTACAGAAGGTCCTCCACAGGCAGTGTGTTGTACTGGGCACTCACTCTGGGACAAGATGTACTGAGGCTATTTAGTTTCATTTTAGATGCTGGTGTGGGGGAGCCTAAATATGGGTCCGGCATTAGATTTCGAGCCAAAAAGTGGGAAAGGGTTGATTGATTTATTACAGATCAATAGCAACAATAACATTATTTTTGAGGTAAAAATCATTCAGTATATTACATTAGACACACTATGTTCATCCAGGTCATGGTAAATCTAAGCACTGTGTCGTACGCAATTGGACTTGTTTCAGTTTCTTGAAGAGGTTTCACCTCTCATCTTGGATGACACACTACATTTTCTTTAAAGATGAAACTGACATTTAAATAAGTTTACATGCATAATATAATCATTGCCAATGCTGGAAAGTAACATAATACCTTTACTCAAGTACTGAACTTGACAGTTGTGAGCAGGGCCGTAACCAAACCCCCAGGAACATCACCGGGTTTTGAAGCCAATTTGACATAGTGGCGAAACCTTGTAATTACAACGTCACATTTCCCATAAGCTTACACTGCGAAATTAGCGCTGCAAATCAGCGAATACCTTTGTTGTTAGCATCACAACCCCCATAAAATGACTCACTATCAGAATTTGATCCATCTGGTCGCAAACCAACTTTAAAGCAGGAGTATGGAGCTTTTGTCTGCGCCTTGTGGCAGCGAGATTTCTCTGCTGTAAGCTCTTGCTCCTCTCGTAAGTTTTCGAATTTTGAAGAAAATGCAGCTACAGGTGTACCAGTGCAGTGTCTCTACAGACACAACATTTAAAAACTGTACTATACTGCAAAATACAGAGGTTTTAGACTCCAATTCTGATGTAAATGTTCCATTGAATTCACATCACCACTGTTGTTGGAATCATCTGCCCTCTCAAGTGGTTGCCAGTTTGTCGTAGCTAACGTTGCTAATGCTAGCCAGCAAACACTATTGTCACTAAGGATAGCTAGCTAATGTTTTTTCCCACAAACTGGCAACTACTGACGAAACACAGATACCACGTGATACCAACGGCGTAATACTGTTGGCTGACAAACCTTGTTAGAAGCTGGAACCAACCATCAGAATTCTTACATAGAGATAAGCAAAACAATTATTTTGCATACAGTCATCAACTGTATTGGAGTTTCTAGATATTGCGCCTGTTAAGTCAATAAAAGCAATTTGTTCTTTTAATTATTGCATCTATTTATCTGTGATATTTTCACTGATCTGATAAATAGCCAATAATGTAAATTTCCCATAATTTAACCAATAATTTATAGGCCAGATTTAAATCATGCATCCCTACTTATGAGAACATGTGGTTGCTGATGAGTCTTTACTTATGTAGAAGTTTGAGTGCAGGATTTTATACATGTAGGGCAGTATTTTCAGTGTAGTATTGCCAATTTCATTAGAATCTTTTGTCGTATTTTTATTCTTTTACATTTTTGAAAAAGGTGCTTTTATATTGCCTCATGTTTCTTGGTTTAAAAGGTGCACAATGTAGTTTTAGAGAAGAAAATTCAAACTCAGAATGTTAACAAGTGAATAAACAAGCTGTTCTCAGAGGAAAGTTAAGTTTTATGTCTAAGGCACTTAGTAAAAAAAATAGATTCTCATAAGGAAAAATCAGAGTTCAACACCAAACGTACTTAAGACTAATAAAACACCTGAAGAGCTTTTTATGTTTCCAGCTTATTCAGATTTTTTAAAAAGTCTTGTCACAAGTCAAGTCATATTCAACTGGCAGCATCAGTTCCTGCTGGCAGCTTCGCCCACAGGTACGACCACCAATGACATGAAAGTTTGAGTCCTGCTGAGCACCAATTAACATCACCAACTGGGTGACTGCATGAGTTCTATGACATGAAATTCGATGACAAGTTCGAAAGCATTTCCCCCTGTAAACAGTACGTATGTACAGTAACATAAAGCACATCTAAGAGGAGGCAGTGGTTCCTCGACAGGCCTGAGGGGTCATATAGAAACCACAGATACTGCACGTACCCTGTCCGGAGGAGTCATATCTCATCTTTACACATGGTGACAGGGCAGCACAGAGCCCCTCCGAACACTTCCAATAATAGCCACAACTAAAATAGACAGTCATCACATGAAATCAATAATGCCACTTAGATATGACAGAGTGTGCTGGCTAGACGCCCACACACTGGGATTATCCTGACACTCATCAACGCGAGCTCCCTCCTATAGCCTTCATCTGAAGCATTTTCTCATAAAAACTAATGTCAGCTGCCTCATGTGACACTTTATGCATGAAACGTGTCTGTATGCAGAATATCTGATACTAAGAGGAGCCACTTGAATCAAAAGGAGATAATCAAATCAAGGAGTCAAGTTTCAAAAGGACTGGAAAGTTGGAAAAGAACATTGACGAGTACTGCCACCTAGTGGCCGTACAATGACATGCTGCTTCTAAAGATATGAGTGATAAAGGGTTTACCACCTAATGAATTGATATTGCTAATAACATGCCCAGTCCTGCAATGCATGTACTGTATCAAGCCTAATCCAGTATCAAACTAATTAGCCCTGTATCACTCTGAATATTTAAACCACCCATAACTGCTCAACCATAATTTAAGATCACTGGATCCACATCGAACTGTTCTCAAACATAGAAGCCAGCTGCGAAAATACACCTTTTTTCCCCCCCATAGTGTATTCTGGGTTGAGACCCATCCTCCATCCAGGTTTCGTGACAATCTGTTTGGTAGTTTTAGTGTAATCCTGCTGGCAAAACCAACCAACAAACAGACACAGGTAAACGCATCACCTCCATCCCAAATCATTATTGTCAAACTGCTAGTTATTTAAAGCAGTACCCATTGCATCATGCTATTAAATTATATTTTCAGAATAAAACACTCAAATTATTTGCATTGAACACCTTTAATAAAAAAACATGCAGTTGTTTACAACCCCATTCATTTCTGTAACAGGGGTGATGCAAGACAATACTAGATCCAACAAGGGGTCATTTCTTTTTCAACTTTTGCAAAAATGTAAATCTTTGGTTGGGCAAGAACTTAAGAACAACTTTAAAAAGGAACTATCCATGCATGCATGCATGCATACATACATACAATAAGCCTCCCAACAGAGACCTATGAATATACAGTAAACCCAAATTGAGTCTCATAGCTCGGACCATGGGAGGGTATTTGGCATTCTAAAAGATGGACCAAGGTTGTTGGTGGGCCTCCTGTCCTGTCTGCAGAGAAACATGACAAAAGACAATCAAGACACAATAGTTAAACAAAGAAAACGTGTGAACAAGTTCAAAGATTGCTGGAACAGACCACTTACACTTCTTTCAATACCGTGTCCACGCCCCACACAAAAGGAACAGCAGAATCGTCAGCCTCTGCAAGACAAAAACACCTTTAACTTTACAGACACTTCATTACAAATCCATCTGTTGAAGTCTGGCTCAGAGTACACACGAGGAGAAATATTGTTGAGTATAAAGCTTCAGAGACTGTGCATTGAATATGTCAAACTAGGTTAATAATACCTTCGTCCCAATCTTCAGTCATGTTCGGGTTCACCCATGTACTGACCGGGACCTGCCATTTAGTGTGTCCACACTGTGCCCTTGAAGCTGTAAACAGAGCATAAGTCAATTTAGAAACACTGTCAGCATATGTTGACGCTGCAGTATAAGAAAGACAATCAGGGGATGATCTTACCCTGCTCAGCGTCCACAGATATTCTGTCCTCACAGGTTTCGGTATGGTGAGTCAGCTCATGCTTGGGGACCAGGTGGCGAGCATTGAAAGGGCAGGTTTTCAGTTCACTGGCAAGTTTGGGATGATTCTACAAATTGGTGAGGGAGAAGTAATAATCAAACCTCTGCACTCTGTATGTTACTCTGTGAATCGAATTATGGACAAACATGCACATGGCACAAGTGTAATGATATACACACACACACAAATCAGCCACAACGTAAAAATGTCAAACAAGAAAAGTGAATTTGATGCGAATCCTCCTGATTTGAATTTTTTTAGAAATCAGTCTATATATGGCTTTGTTTGTTTCGACTTTTGTACTGATCTATAAGAAGAAATTAATTTTTAAGTAATTTTTCTTCCGTGATAAACCCTTACATCATTATCACCATAGAGCTTGTTTTTCTACCAAAGGACAATATCAGTACTTTAATTTGATGTGAGCGTCGAAATCCTCAGTTTTGTGGAATGAAAAGTGGAGCCTGTTTCTGGAGTGCCATTGCCATGGAAGGGCGTACCTGTTCTACAACCATGTGTGAGCGGGTGGGTGGTGTGTCTCAGACCCAAGGTTTCTCAGCAGAACACTGAGAACACTGTTTTGTAACAAGAAGGCTAATCGCCTCACATGTTATGGTAGAGTCTTGCAAACGCAGGTGAATGACTATGACACTTTAAATTTTGTCTTATGGGTTCCAAATTTCAGCAAATAAGTACCGAAGTCAAAATAAACAGAGTTATATAGGGTGATCTCTATTAAAATGCAGAACAGAAGCGACCATGCAAATTTACTTCCGATAGTTGTGATACATTACACATCACAATCAACTTGTCAACTTCATGTTGAAGAAAGAGAATGAATTAATCAAGTTTTTGTTCAAAATTCTTAAATTTGAAAATTCCTTGACAACCAGGCAAAGTCCATCTTCTGATGAAGATCAGCTGTGATACAATTGAAAGCTTCAGCACAGCCATTTAAGCCCCGCGATTATACAGTTTTGTCAACTTATGTTTAATGACAAGAATGGACTTTATCGATATGATAAACAGCAATGACAAAAGAAAATATGCCAGACATACATTCAGTTGCCAATAGAACAGTCCAGCAATAAATTTACCCTTCAGTTTTTGTTTAAACTGTTTTAGAGGTGGTTATTTTAGGGGCTGCAGTTTGTGCTGTTGAACTGTTTTGCATTATAGATCTACAATCTTTGTCCTTACCTGCTGGTTTTCGGTGAAATAAAGAAGCACTCAACTCACCTTCTTGCACTTAATCAGATGGTAAGGGAAGCGGCAGGCTCGGATCTGGTGGTTCTTATCAAAGGGACAAGGGAGAAGTTTGTCCGGGTCACAGTTCCCTTTATCTTTAAAAATCAGAAAAAAACAATTAATTCTCTTCACCCAATAGCCCTTACTAAACCAGATGACAACTTAATGTGGATGAATATATTTAGCATTACCAGATTCCTCTGGTAGCTGGGCTCTCTCAGAGGACGCAGTCCTGTTTGGACCAGTGCTTGATCCAAATCGGATGACGGTCGTCATTTTGGGTTAGGTCACGTCCGCCTGGATGAGAAAAAGTTAAATACCATCAGTGTACTAGGAGCACGTGCAGCTTTTTAAAAACTGGAGAACCACGACAACAACCAATCAGATTCAACCTTCAGGACTCTGTCCAACTGTGCAGGTTACCCCGCAGGTGTGCCTAGTTATGGCCTGAAAGTGTGATTGCTTGATGCTGTGGGTTTGTTTTTATTGTTTTTTTATTCAAAACACAGTCCGCCACCTCCAGTGTTTGCAGTTTCCAACCTGCCTCTTTGAGGAGCACGGAATGCGTTTCACCTGGATGGTATTAAACAAATGTATTTGTTTATATTTAACAAATATTTGGTTTAATTTGCAGGTACATTTTGAAGATATTGACGTGTAAAAATGCTCATTTTTCTAAAAACATTCGACAAGTTTGTTAGCTAGCTCACCGTTCATGCGGAATACATTTGGCCCGCGGCCATGTTTGCTAGCAAAAAAAAAGCAAGTCGTGAGCTAGCTAATAAAACTAGTACACCTACCTGCTGGAGCAAAGCCAAACCTACATATTTAAAATGGTAAAATCTTAACGTTTCTAAACGTGTTGACAAGTTTTTATAAAAAATGTAGCATTACCGTTAAAAGTAGCCCTGCGTCCAGCTCCTGACCAGCGAAAATACTTCGTAACTCTGCCCGCCCCTCGGGTTTTTAGATATCATCGCGAGAAATCACGTGACTTCCGGCTCGGGCTAAATTCTTCACGCTCTTTGTGTGTGATTAATTTAACATCTGTTGAAATGATTAAAAACACATTCAAACTAGCCCAAACGTTACTTACTGTATTTAGTTACTTTAGCTAATTATTGTTACCTCAAATAGTTTTGAGTAGTTTAATCTGTAGTGATAAACTTTATATTATAAGATGATCATGTGCTTTGAAATGTCTGCTCGTTAATGTTGCAGAGATTGCAAAAATAGGACTACAATATTTCCGTCTGAAATGCAGTATGATAAAACAGAAATACTTAGTATTTGAGTGATTGAGTGAGTAGTTAAGTCTCATGCAACTGTGCACATTGCATACATTTTGGCAATGGTGTTTGTATTTTTCTTTTAAATGTCAACATCAGCTCATATCATATTAGAAACAAACCGCTAAAACTGTTGTACATATTATGCAACATTAAAACCCATTAAAACTTTTTTTCAACCCGCTGCCATTACAGTATAAAACCATGCATCCCATTTTATCAGGCTTTCATTCTGTGGCCCTTTTGCATTTAAAAAATTTTTTTTTACACTTGATAAGGTAATTTAGGCCAAATACAAGTTATTTTCCCTTGTGTCCTCAAGGGCGCTTTGCATCATAATATAACTTAACACTCATGCAACTGATAAAAAAAACACATTTAGTATAAAAAATGTTCCATGTGAAAAAACTGCCATAAAAATACTATAAGTATACAGAAAATACATTTTTTTGTTTTGTTGTTTTTTCGTTTAAAAATACAGTGGCATCATGTAAACAAATTGGTATTTAAAGGGTTAAAATCCTGAAAATGAATGAATATTTATTTTATTATCAGGGCTGATGTTGGACGAAAAATGTAACCCAGTGAAAGCTGAAAACAATAATAATATATAGTATTTTTTATGACAGTTTTTGACATGGAACTTTTTTTCTGACTAAATGTGGTCTGAATAAAAAAAACCCAATAATCTTCAAAAAATATTTATTTTATCAGTTGAATGAGGGTTAAATAAAGGTTAAAGCAATAACAGATGATAACAATAATAAATAATGAACAATATTAATTTTAAAGTAAGTCATTTTTGTCTACCTCATGGCATTTTATTGCCATTTAATAGCTATAGAAAGGAAACATTAATTACATCATTCAAATATTTAAAATCTGTGTACTGTACAGCAGACATTACGGTAACTGAACACCCTTTACGTCGGTCATTGGTCATTACGGTAACTACGCGGAACTCCCGGTGTCAAACATGGCGCTGTCCTGTCCGAGCCTGTGTAGCCAGTTGTCTTTGATCCGACTGTGTGGTCTCAGGACAAACAGGATAACTAATGGCCTTTATTCTTCCTATGTGTCCTGCCAGTCAAGGTTCGTCCACCAAAACTCCTTAACTTACATTCATTCACAATTTGTCTTTTTGTTTACTCTCATCTCTTTTGAGCCTCTGTGCTAAGCTAGCTGTGTGTCTGGGTGGACTCAACCGTTTGTTATGTTTGATAAGAAACATTTCAACAGACCTGCCGTCATGCAGAGGGAGCTGTCTACTTTATATTAAAAATAATGACACTGGGCGCTGTCATTACACGTCCACAATACAACTACCAAGTTATTTTTGTCTCTTAATATACACAAACACCAAGGCATGAAGGTGTTGAGATGATTTCCGGGGTTTCATTCAATTTAACTTCCTGATTGATGCTCATTTATGTTTGTTTATGTCTACATTTTCTGCTGTACAGGTTGCCCCTGTGTAGACACTACTCGACGTCTAAAGTTAGACGAGGTGTTGGTCGAAATGTCGCCTCCAAGCTCCAGAAGGCAAATACCAAATATGAAGGTTTCCTGCAAAGGCGATTTCCTCGCTTTTTTCAGCTTTACCACACGTTTGTGGAAGGTAAGACCACTGTTTACTCCCCTCTCAGGGCTTCTGTACTGTATTTCTAACGTTATATTCTGTAGATATTTTCTGTTCATGCTTGAAGTTGTGTTAGGGAGTTTTTATATCTATAAAAACGACACACTGGTTGTCTGGTTGTATATTTACATTGTAGAAACATCAGAAGAAGCAGCAATATATATCTTTGGAGTCCAAGTTTCATAGATAAAATAATTTACAATAATTAAAAAAAAATGTAATTTAAAATAATCTCCATGTTTTATCCAAAGACAAAGTGCATGCTGCACTTGTAGAGAAAATTTTATTTTCTTAGTTACTGCACACTATTTTGAAAATTAAGCAGTTTTATCATACTGTGGTACCACACGCTGTACAAAAACTGCCAAAGTTGTTTATATGGGATTGTAGAGGACGGGGCCACTTGATCGATTCCCAGCTCCTCCTGTTCACATGTCAAAACCTCCTTATTATAATAGATAGATGCAGCCCGTTTCCATCCACATCTTTATCATCATAAACATCTTTTTTTTAATCACTGAATCATTCCAGGATTCAAACTATTGTTCCGAGATGCCAACGAAGTGAGGAGGATAAAAGTAAAGATGGGCTCAGAAGGTCTGCAGTTCCAGGATTTGCCCTACAGAGACATGGAGAAACTCAGACAGGTTGGGTGTCCTTACTGAATCTGCCTCCACACGTATACACACAGAGAGAACAGGGCATCTGACACACCATAAGTTATATCCAAAATGTTGTCTCAGAACCAGAGACTGAGTAAAAAAAAAAAAATGTTTTGTTTGTGTATTTGTTTTTGAGAAGTGTGCAGCTTTTATTACAGTTCAGAAGGGAGTTTTTTCACAGTAGAAGCTGGTGAAACCCTTAAAAGACCCTTATCAAATTACTTTACACATATTAATCCTGTCTAGTAAAGCAAAAGGGAAAGCGGGCACATGTGGGTTGACATTAGGGAGGTGGGAAAATGCAGAAATGTCCTGTAAGAAGCATCCATTTTATTAAATACCATGGTATAATTTCTTTATTATCTCATCATAACTTTACTTTTCTTTTGCAGTTTCGCAGAGACTTGATCAAGGCCATGCCACTGCTCTTGATATCCATCCCTCCCTTTGCCAACTACCTGGTTTTTGTCTTGATGTGAGTTCCTTACTATACCCTCAGAATACTACATCATTACCTACATTGTATTGGATCTTCCTTCCTGTCCCTGTTGATATCCATTTTCCTCTCCCATCTCTCTCCTATCTGCTGCCTCCCCCTCTGTTCACTGCCAGGTACTTTTTCCCCCGCCAGCTCCTCATCCGTCATTTCTGGACTCCCAGGCAGCAGGCCGAGTTTCAGGGATTGTACCATTCCTTCAGGGTCAAGCACCACCAGCCAGTGCTCAAAGGGCTAGAGAATAAGAGCCGTCACGTCAAAGACGGTCAGCTGCAGAGTCGCCTTAAGGGCCTGTGTGCTAAAGTAAGTGACTGATCAGACATTTTTACTGATAGGAATATTGTACTATGAGCGCATGGTTTTGTGCTTAAACTATACTTCTTAATTATGCTCCTCATTGAGTCTTATGTAGTAATTGGTTCTTGTAGTCCTTCCACCACTTTATTTTATTAACCAGTGTATCATTTTTTCCATGAAAGTGGGATAAACTGACTTTCTGTGCATCACCAGGTGCAGAGTGGAGAAAACCCGCAAGTGTCTGACATCCTTGCTGTTCGGGGCCTGTTCTCCGGACGCCCTCTGGGTGTAAAATGGATGGGTGTGGATCAGATGGTCAGTAAAGTCTGTACACAGAAACACTCATTGTGTCGACATAAAATGCACAAGGCTTGTTGAATATCTCCTCTGTCTGTCTTCACGGTCAATCAGAGACACATCAGCCCCCTGCTCTTCCTGACGCCTCGCCTTCCGGGTTTCCTGATTGGCCGGCGGCTGAACAGTCATGCCCTGGAGCTGCTCCAGCTGGACCGGGCCCTCAGCAGGCTGGGAGCTCATCAGCTGAGTGACGCTGAGCTCAGACAGGTCAGTCACTCTGTACTGTCACTGACCAAACACTGTTTATACAACGAACACTGTGTGCGTTAGTTGTGTCATAAATACAGAATATTTTCTTTTCAGGCTTGTTATGTAAGGGGGCTCAATTCTGCTAATCTTGATGCTAAAGAGTGTCGTGAGTGGTTAACCCAGTGGCTTCAGGTGACATCCTCATTGAAAGGTATTTTAATTTGAATGTGCAGTATTCTTTTAATTTTGTGACTATTTAAAGGAATGGTTAAAATTTCCGGGAAATAGGCTTGTTTGCTTTCATCCCCGGCTTAGATAAGAAAATATGTGCCACTCCCATGTCTGTATGGTACACTGATTAGCTTAGCTTAGCATAAACAATAACAATTTATCAGACTTCATGCCCTCTGAAGCAACAACATGCTTTATGCAACTGTTTTCACGCAGTAGTTCCCTCCAACACATGTAAACAGACTTTTTAATGTGTAAAATCAGTAGAATTTTCGTTTAATGCACAGATATAGTAGTGGTATCAATCTTCTCATCTAGCTCTCTGACAAAATGTTGAACTATCCCTTTAACCCTTCCTATCGGCATGTCTGTCTTGTCTAAAATGAAATGCTATTTTTATGCCTCTTTTTGTAATTTTTTTTGCAGACTCAGAGGTGTCACTGCTTTTGCACAACATTGTATTTCTCTCTGCCAACTACCCGAAGGGTCCCAGCCCACACTGACAGGATGTCTGAAGCAATCTGCTCTGGTGATTATGTTCTCTTTCGTGCGCTGGGCACCACAACTTCCTGAGAGCTGTCAACGTCTCCTTTTTGCCAAGAAAAAAACATTTTAAAACCGTTCTTGGCAAGATTTTGAGGATGAAGAAAACAAAATACCATCATCTTAGCCCAAAACTTCAAAGCAGGTTTGCAGGAAAGAATCTGATTAATGCTCGACGCCTTAGAGCTGTCTTATTTGCCAATTCAGCTATGAACATCAACAACATACACAGTTAACAGGATTTCTTTAGGAAACATCTGGGTTGTCAACATCTGATGTGTCTTTATCAGGGGAGTGGTGTCAGATTTCGCTTTACAAATTAGTGAGACTGGTGTGTTTTCTCTCAAAAATCTTGCTTAGACAAGTTCTCATGTACTTGAGACCCTCACGAGGGACTTAAATGTATCGTAATGCACTGAACTATATTAATTGGAGATGGTAAAGTAATATGATCACCTGTTGCTTTATCTCAAGCTTGTTACTTCTGTAAAGCGCAGACTTCTCAATTGTTTACTTCTAAGCTAACAGATCATTACGTGGCTCCAAAGACAAGCAGTGAAACAAAGTAAAGAAAATAAGCAATACTTTGTGGTAATAGTAAAATAGTTTTTGGACACATTCCATTCATAAACATACTGATGAGACCGTTCTCATATATTTACCTCACTCTGTGCTCTGATCTTACTTCTTTACATTGAATAATGCTGGTCATGGCAAAAATGTAGATAACCTGTAAAAGGGGAATAACAACCTTGAGGAAGGATGTGGTTTGGTCAAACATGTCGACAGCAAAGATCCTTAGATTATACAAAGGCATTTTGTTGGATCCTAAATGGAGATTGAAAAAAAAAAAAGCCCAGTTATTACTTGCAAAGACACTCAAGCTTGTTTGTGTGATGAGAAGCTGAACTTTATAGTGTCGATTAAAGGATAACTTCAACCAAAGATGAACATTCAGTCAATATCTGCTCAGCCTCATGCTGACGGAAAGTCGAGTGTTTCTCAGTTTCTCAATCCACAAAACATTTCTGAAGCTTCACAATAAAACAGCATTGCAGCAACCTAAACAACTGAAGTAGATGAGGACTTGTTTTAAAATGGCTCCAACAGCTTTTCCAGTTTAATTGAAGTCTGTGGAAGTCCTGAGATAGCAGGAGCATTAGCACGCACCCCATCTTAAGTGGGTGCACAAGCTTGACTGCGTTTTGAGGGTGTAAATGACGTCTTTTAAAATCAATTTTGGATCTGCAGGCTTCTGGAGAGTTGGATTAGGATGGAGCAGCTGCATGGAGCCATGTTATGTTCGTTTTTTTTTTCAGTTTTCTTGTATGTTTTAAAACAAGTCTCCATCTACTTCAGTTGTTAAGGAGAATGTTGCAATGCTGTTTTGCTGTGAAGCTCCAGAAATGTTTTGTCTTTTTTTTAGACTTTCCATCAGGATGAGGGTGAGTAGATAATGACCGAACTTTAATTTTTGGATGAACTTACTCTTTAATATCCCTGAAAAACCTTTGTGGTTCCGCATTTTTACAAGCTGTCTGAAAAGAGTTGTGATGGCACTTTACTTTATTGTTTACTTCATGTTTTCTTGCTTTGGAGGCTTAAAATTACATGAACGTATCCTGTTCAGACCACACTTCAGCACAGCATTTCATTCAAGCTTTTCGCAAACTTCAGGTCAGCGGTGAGAGGAACTGCACATCCCTCGTGCTGTTGTTTGGTGTTGTAAAGTGTAAAATAGGAAATGTCGTTTGCTTCCTGTGCCTTTCGCAAGGACTGGCACAAGACACCTGAAATATGATTTGCAAAAGTTGTGCTGTTTATGATTTATTTTAAAATGTGTGATATTATTTGATCAAGTTTTGACTGTTGTGATGCTCTGCCAATATTATATGCACTGTAAAGGAAATGTGTCTCAAATAAATACCTTTATGGTGTATTTGTCTTCCTGTTTGTATTTACTCTTGAAGCAAATTCACACGTAATTTAAAGAGGCTTTAATAAAAATAGAAACCAGAAACCAGCAAAACATAAAAAACCTGGCGCCCCAACAGATCAACAGAACAAGCACAGTAAAAGATGCAGGAATTCCTTTTCACCAACAAGAACATATACAGACAATAAAGTGGACATTAATCCTTTCTACCATTTGAAATTCCAAAGCTTATACAGTATGACGCAAAGATATTGTTAACCTATGAAAATAAAGTCCAAAATCAATACAAGGGAAAGTATATTGTTCTGTGCATTGTATTTGAAGTATAAGATGAACATATTACATATTTCCAACTGAAGCTCCCAGAAAGTATGATCTGAACAACCAACTCCTACTCAGGTGTGAAGCTGGATCACATGACTTCGTAGCCACTGCGGATGCCTCTCATCAACATGCAGGCGAACACGATGCCCATTATCTGGAATTAAAACAATCACACACAAGGAGAGGACAGTGATGTTAGAGTACATGTACAAATATATATATTTATATATGTATATATATATAGGAGATATTGTTTTGAAAGACATGTTATAAAATCTTTATGTCCTGTAGTTGAGAAGTCTTGAACACGTCAGAGGAAAGTTAAGAACACCACACGTGACAATAACAATACAATGAAACAGATTACATTTAAGAAGTTATTATCACAATGACAATACAAAAACATATCATAACATAACATCTGAAATCATTTTAGTGGTAATGTCCGGCCAAATAATGTTTCTAATGCATCAAGGTTTTTTTTTTTAGTGATGTTACATACCTGCAGGAAAGCAATGACAAGAGCTCCAACTATCACCCACTGGATGTTTTTCTTCAGGAAGGCCTCCATAGCATCATGACAACCCTAAAACAAAACAAAAAATGGCTTGTTATTTGAGAGACACGTTGCCTCACAGTAAAACTTCTTTTTAACAGTTGTTTTGTTTGCGCTGACTTTACTTCCTCATTGTTCCAACTACCACACACCCCACTGCTGTATGCATAAAAATAAAACTTATCACAAAATCAACCGTTAGTAGAAGTGTACTGAAGTGTTAACCGTTCACTTTGTCACAAACTGGGCTTGCATATTCAATGAAGGTGACATGATACAGAAGTTACCCTACAACATTGTTATTACACTAAATAAGTAAATATTTTAGGTTTTCCTGGTAATATGAGCTTTGCATGAACAAATACATTCTGTATTTGTTCAGCCTGTGTGGAGTGATGCTTCCGTCTGATATTTACTCTTTGTCAAGTTTTGGTTTGGTGTAACTAAGTAGATGTTGGACCTTTTCCAGCAACAAGCTGCTAACTTGTTCAGCTGTTGGTGTTGAATGTGTAGTTAACAGTCACTTTATCAGGTTTTTTTCTGTTTTTTTGGCTGAAAATGACTCACGGCTTTTGGACTGACAATGAGCTAAAAGAGGACAGAAAGCAAACTAGAGCTGTAGGGTTGGTTCATTATTCTCTGGAGGTTTGTAACAATCATGGCTGGATCAAGGTACAGGTACGTGGCTAGGATCTTCTTGCCACTAGGGGACCAAGATGGAGGGGAAAATCACATCAACGGCCTGCATTAAATATTGTTTAACATATATTTTCAAATATTTTTAAATTACATTTTTTTCAAATTCTCTGATTTTAAACATAAACAATATTAGTTTGGGCAAAAGTATTCCAGTGGTTTCACCTCATCAAAAGACATCGTTCTTTAGTAGTTTATAGTATAGTTTAAAAGTTTTCCCTTAAATATCTGAATTTGAATAAATAAAGCTCATATTAAAATGAAAGGTATAACATCAGGCTATACGTTTCCTTTAAATACATGACTACCAAATTGTGTATAAATACAGAAAAATATAAATAGATATAGAAAAACTATATACCTTTATTTATCGTTTTTAGTGGGCATTATGGGCCTTTATTTGGTAGTGGACAGTGTGTGTGTGTATATATATATATATATATATATATACACACACACAAATATGAATGTATGTAGTCTAGCCTCCCTGTACTCAGCCTCAGTGTTTACTGTTCCCTCTCCTACAGCTGACCTAAAGCAACTATATTTTACTTTTACCTTAAAATAACAGCTACAAAGTCATTTTGATGGTACATTGTCTTGTAATAGGGTGAATGGTGTCTCTGTCTCAGCAGCTCTGCCCCCCTGTGACTTGTTTCAGCACTATGTAACTTCAGGATCACAGCGTTACATACATGTTTACTTCAAGATACAAGTTTTCAAGACATAACATTGTGATGAGATAATGAGTTTTGTTTGTAGTTTGCACCTATATCATGTCTGAGAAACTGTTACAGACCTGGGATTTTTATTCATGACAGTGGTGTTACTCTCAGAAACTGTGGGGGGCACGAAATCACACAAAATGCCAATTTCTACATAATGTTGCTTTAAACCTTACACCCTACTGCTGCTGCTTCACAGTAAAATCATTAAACTGTTCATTGTGAAGCAGACACAGAAAGCACAATGTATTTGTTGACTGAGGTTGTTCATCAAAAACTTTAAAGTTTTTTTAAAGCAACTTGAGTTTTTCTGTACTGGAAACATACAACAGTTCTTCTTCTGTTGTATTTATGACAAAGTAGCTGCTCATGTATTGTTTGCTGTAGCATTAAATCACGCTGTTACCACCAGTAATCAACGTGTTGCCAAATGAACCACAACTGAGGTTTTTACCAGCTGGTGCACTTTGGTGGCGTCTGTCATGGTCCCGCTTCCACAGTTTGCGGTGACGTTCACACAGCATGAGTCAGGCACAGAGTTTCCTTCAGGTGTGTAGTGTCTCCAGTCAGAGGAACTGTTCACACCACAGCATTTCAACTGGAAGAGAAAATGTGTTAAATGGAAAACATATAACATGGACATGTCAGCTTTAAAGCCTCGGCAATGGTGATGTGACAGTCAAAAGTACAGTCAGAGTACATTCTTTGTGTCAACAGACGGTGCGAAGAAAAACAGCACAGCACCAACCATCAGGATGCAGCAGTGTTTTGCGAAGGTGTTGTCACACTAAGTAAACAGTGAGTAGGAAAGTTTACACTGAACTCACATCGATCTGCAGCCTATCCACACTATCTCTGAATTCGGCTGTGCTGTTGTTGTAGTTGGTGATCATGTCAGTAAGACTATCCTGGACGACAGCTGAGACCTGAATGGGAGATACAACATGGAAGCCGAGTTAAATACACAACTTCACTGTTATTAAGCACAAAGAACATTTAAATTCTACACTCACTTTGTTCCTGAAGACGTATCCACCGATTGCTGCTGCGATCTCAATAATGATGATCAGTGAGAGAAAGACAGCAAACTGAGGGAAAAAGAGAAATTAAACACACATTATCATCAGGCAGTGCTAAAAAACCCACAAAACAAAGTTAAATTCTACTGCTGTGTGCTTTAACAGATGTCACACTATTTGAATTACCGTGGTGACCATGCAGTAGTTCTCTTTCCAGGCACCGCAGCAGCCAAAGAAGGCGATGAAGAAAATCACCACACCAACTGCGATGAGAACGATGGGAACTCCGGAGGCTGATGCATCTTTGATCATGACGTTTCTGTGCAGACCCAACTGAACCAGGATTCCCAGGACAATCAATGCGAGGCCACATATCTGCAGAAAAGAGAGGGAGATTGTTTAAGGTGGAATCTGTTGAATAATTTCTACTCACTTTGTGCGATGCAAGCATTTTTCTTTGGTTTAGGTCTATAGTGGAAACTGTTATGTCTTATTTGATTATCTGATAACACATGGGAAGTAAAGAACAAGCAGAATGAGACAATATATCAATGTTATATCCTTATCATGATATGGCACCTTATATCAGCTTAGATTGTGGATATCATTATATTGCAATAAGTATTTGCTTTTCCTGGTTTTAAAGGCTGCATTACATTAAAGTTATGTAATTTTCTGAATTTACCAGATTGCTCTACTTTATTTTTAGAGCAATGTTTAGAGTCATGTTTTGGCATCTCCAAAACATGACTTTTCTCTTTTTGTCCAAGTTAGATTTTATGTTAGGTTTTTTTATCCTCAGGAGAATTCTCGAATTATGATGTCTGAATTTGAGCAACTTCTTGTTGTTGTATCAAGTTTTTTGAAATTGCACAAGTTAAATAACCATGTGGAAATAAAAAAGGTGGGATATGAAACCACATAAATGTAGACAGATCATTTACATTTAGGGCATTTAGCAGACGCTTTTGTTCAAAGCGACTTACAATAAGTACATTTGTCACAAGAAAGAAACCACAACATATCACCATCGATAAAGTAGGAAAGAAAAGATAGAAACAATTTTCAAGCTCTCATCTGAGCAAAGTAGCTGCTATTTATCAAGAATACCATAAGTACAAAAGTGCTATGATGTAAGTGCTAAGGGTAAGAACATACAAGTGTTTATTACATTTTTTTTATGAGAGAGACATGCTATGCAGGGTCAAGGTGAAGTCTAGATGGTTGTCAGTAAAATATTTCAATTCGAAAAATTTAAGAAGTAGATATTCACTTACTTATAGGATTCGAATATTTCTTTTCTTCCATATGAGCGTCTTACACAAACAAAATGAGTAAGCACTTATGCTAAATATGTGGAGGGAAATTGCAACAGACTTCAGTTCCTGTATACAGATGCAAGGTGGTAAGATGTTAAACTGTGATATTCAAGTGTCACAGCTTTGGGTGGGCCGATGAGAGCACTTTATTATATCTTCTGCAAACATTGTGTGGGTGAGCTGTTTAACCACGATCAGCTGGGATCAACAAGCTCTAAAACAAACACCACAGTGAGCTGCATGGCCTTTACTCGGACAGTGCTTCATCAAACAGAGAGTAGGCAGTCAGCTCATGTACAACAAGACTGTGGTGGAACTAAATTTGAAGTCAAAAAGGAAGTTACTACCAGAGCCAAAACAACATTGTTGAACTTCTTTTTCAACCAAAAATGTTACACACTTTCAGAACTGAGGAAGAAATGAAACGTGAAACGTCTTCAAGACTCTGAAACAAGTTCAGTTGCCTATGATACAGCACGGAGATTTACACATTTCCTAGTTCCTTCTTCTCAAGTGCGCTGTTTTTGTCTTGCGCTATGTTACACTAAAGATTTGGATACATTGGACATTAACAGACTAACTCTGACTGCATCAAACTTAAGACTTTAAGTTGTCATTATGAAAAGCTCTTCTCCAGAATTGTAAAATGTAACTATTAATACTATAATATACTATACTATACTATTAATTTAGGTGCTGTGCATGTGCAAAAGAATACTGCAACTTATTTCTTTGAGTGTTGCTTGGAATTTGTACTTCATCATTAATGTTGACAGGCTTAAAACAGCTTATGATGACTGATATGATGATACCGAACTGACCACAAGGCAAGAACCTCTGCAAACATATTAATACATCAGTCTGGACAATCCATTGACTCAGACTTTGGACTTGTCATTGTGACTTCACTAAGCTCCAACTGATGTTTATTGACCTCCAGATGATTTTCTTGCTAACTCTTAATTCACCTTTGGTCAGTGCTAGTCAGTAAACTGTGAAAAATACCTTTCACACTTTCCCATAGTTATCATATTCCACATCCCCGCTTTATTTTGATAACAGTCCAAAATGCAAAAAAATAGTTTACTCTAAGGCCCTGATCACACACAGCTTCAAAAAATGACTCAGAAGAAAAACAGATTTTTCTGGTAAAACAGCGAGGTGCTCCTGTAAAGCAGGGCTGATTGCGGAGCGGCCATTATATGTAAGTTATGGAGTGGTGGCAGGAGCACACACCATGCAAGCCGTACCATAAACAATGGTTTTGCTGTCAACGCATTTCTAGCTATGCATCTTGGTATGGAAGGAAAAGAAGAAAACCAGCAAATATTCACATTTGATATCGTGAAAACTTTTTTCGAGATTATCAAGCAGAAAAAGTAGCGTGTATAATTTATAATTATCGGATGATTCTAATTAGTGAAGTTTACTGTTTCAACGCTATCATTTTGGACGATAACGTTTATTGCTAAACTGTAAAATATCCTGTCTCCATTACAGGTCTCTGTCACAACTATTTGATACCCACATTTCAAGGATAATTGCAAAAAATGTATGTTTATCAACCGATACATCAATATCGGAATGTTTTATTCCCTATTATCTGTATTGGCATCTGCCCAAAAAATTGAGTACTGGTCAGGCTCTAGCTATAACCTTACAATGATTATCATTTGTGAGTCCAGCTGAGACCATTTATTATCCTTTTTATCATATGCATGGTGACATTTATCAATATAAATGTCACCATGCAAAAACAAACACATCCTACCAGGATGTGGCACAGGATAGGGATAAAGTCACCTCATGGTTATTACAGAACACTCAGGGACAAGTCAGAAGTTACGCTTCCATTCTGTCCTTCCTCTGGGACAAATTCTCTGTTGCTGTTTTTAACAGCTATTAAAATGCAGCTTAGTCGGCAAACAAATTAACAGTAGCCCCAGGAACAACAGCGCCCAGTCAAACTGGTCTTACTACTCTGCACTGTTTACATTGTTTTAAAGCATTACTAGTAAAATGAACAGAAATGCTTGTATCAGGATAAAAGCTTTCATATTTATAATGGATGTAGCTCAGTAGCTTTAATGACAGATGGCCCATAATCTGCCCAGTTTGTTATTTGCTCCATGTTAAGCCCTCTGTGCAGCTGAAAACCTTTCCTTGTTGGTACCACCAGTGTCAATATTTGAGCATGAGTCAAATAGGCGACTATTGATTGACGTAGGAAAACATGAAAGGGTGAATAGAGCAGGCAAACAGAGCAAAGATGGTCACGTCAATTCCAGAATAGCAATACTAGAATGCAGTACAACAGAACAGAGAGATGAAAATAATTATCCAGGATACTGTTACGTTTTTTTCCCCTTTAACTTGACCTTAATTTCTGGACAAAACAAGACTACTGAAGAATATAGATTGGGTTACATATAGATTATTGGTTGGTGATCCGGCTTAAATATCACAATATCAATATTAAAGTTGTAAATATTACGGTTATAATCAATAGTGGTATATCGCGACACCCCTAATTTACAATGTCAGCCATATTATGAAATGTGTCCAATCAGCTTAGCCTTCTAGCTAGCTACATCACTCTATTCGTTTGTTCATGTAATGTGGATCCACACATCAATGAGGTTATGTAAAGTGCAGAGAACATTAAAAAATCTCTACAATTTGCCTAAAAGTTGATTGTGTACACCATCAAGCTTAACCTCGATCTAAAAGTGTCCGATTGCCCACCCATAATATAGATGAGGAGAAAATGTCATGGTTTCACTGTATCACGATGTACTGTATTACATAATTTGTATTATTGTTATCAGTGACTATCTATAATATCTGTGACTGTAAACATAAGGGTTTTTGGTTGAATGAAGGCTTTACTATGATTTCACAAAATATTATGTTCTAACAGACATGAAACTTGCTAAAAATTCACAGTATGATAATTGTCAATTATCATAACACCTATACCACAAAAATGTTATATACAGCTGCAACTCTGATATAAATTTACTAATTTAAAAAATAGCCCAAAAATGAATAAATAAGTTAAAGTGTTACTTGAGCCCCGCCTATTCAGCATTAACATAAAATGGTTTATAATGTAGTTGTGAGCTGATGTTAAGGACATCTTTATGTGTTTCTTACTACATACATCTTTGTCACTCTTTACTTCCTCCTGTCAAGTGTGAGATGACTATCAAGTTTGCAAACTGTGCAAACAAGCCAGAGTAAAGCTGTAAACTGTGTGAGCGAGGGAGGGGAATGGAGAAAAAAAAGAAAGAAAGAAAGAAAGAAAGAAAGCGCGTTGATCTGGACCGGTCACATGATACAGTTACACTTTGAAATCTGGTCATAAGATTCACATTCCATCATCACCACCTCTCGCTCTAAAACACACAATAAAAAGACTGCCAACAGGTCACATCCGGGAAAGGTTCAGGTTAGCCCAGGATATTTGAGATGTCCTAAGTTTCCTCCACGCTAGCTTACAAGGAAGAATGAATCATGAGTTGGATGTCAAACAGTAGATTGTGTAAGTGGGTTTAGTCATCAGCTGATTTAACAGATGATTACACACTTTATGTTAACCTAAACCAGACAAAAGTTCATGCTCACAGTCACGGGGTTGATGGGAAGGAGTAATGTCATGAATGACCCAGACCAGAGGTGAACAAAGTTCTGCCTAAAAAGATAAGCTGTTTTATCTTGATAACAAACCAAAACCGGCTTTGCTGCTTTCATTCTGATCACCACGAGCTCCTTTCACTTTTAAGTAAGATTGAGTTTGATTGTAAACATGATTAGAAATAAATAGCTGCTACTCACCCAGAAGATGAAGTTGAAGAAGAAAAGCAGGAACTTGACACACTTCATTCCTCCTTCTACACCCATGGTTGATGAGGATTAGTTTCCTGGATCAAAAAAAGGACACGCATTCACTTATCAAACATTTCTTTCACTTTTTTCAAGGCAGAATTATATGAACATTAGATCAGCTCTGCTATAAGCAGCAGCAGCATGGGAAATATGAGTCATCTACTGAAGGATATGATAAAAAAGCCTGGACCCGTGATCAGGACATCTGTGACAAACTGCGCGTTTTTAACGTTGAGTAACGCTAATTAACGTTAGTTAACGTTAGCCTACGGAGGTCAGTGAAGCACACATATTCCTATTGTTCGACTGAACTTAATTACAGCCGTTACAGCCGTTGGCACATATCCATATCATAAAAAACGTTAAAGAGGCAAATCAAAGTTTAGAGCCACCAGTTACTTTGCAGTAAACAGGAACAGTTTTAAATTCATCATAAAAAAAAGAAGAAGAAGAAGCTCGTTGTTTGTGTCTCTGTCGTGACCTGAACGACTCATCGGCTGGGCCCTAAATTGATCAAGAGAACCGTTTTAACGACGAGACTGACCGGCCCTGCCCCGGACCGTTAATCACCGCCAGTAGCAACAATAGCAGCTTTGTCACAGGCCAAATTACATCAACCAGAGCGCTTTCTCTTATTGAATTTGTTAGGGTTTGACAATTAAATTAGTCTTAGACAAACAGCTAAGCAGCTCAGGACACGTTTCTTTCACGACCGTTGGGAGAAACATCAACTTTTGGGCGACATTTTGAGAAGAATGAAACGTTAACGGCTAAAGTTCCTGAAAGTTAGCGGAAGTTAAAAAGATTTCGACGCTGTGACGGTGTTTAGAGGCTTACCTTTAAGATGAAGTCTTTAAAAACCCTGCGATGAGAGGCGAGGACGACGATGTGTTGAAATTTTAGACTATCTCCAGCCGTTTATAGTCCCTCCCTCTGCTCCTCCAACTTCTTCCCCACCTCTTTCCTCAACTTCTCCTTTTAGTTGCTGCCTTCAGGGTCTCCTCGTTAAATCTTCAACTCTTGTGTATCGTTCCAAGAAAACGTACACAGAGTCTGATGGTTGATGATAACCGAGAGCTTCCGTTGGCTCTTTCTTATCAGATTAGCCCCCTGGAGCCACCGTTAAAAGCGAAAATGAAAGAGATTTTTTTTTTCAATCATAAAGGACTTTTTAGATTTAGTTTCAGTTAAGCTTATAAAACTATAGCCCACAGGCGTGTTTTCCTAAATGCCACTCGAAGTTGGCAGTGAGATCCTTCACTTGTGTAAAAGTAACTGTATTTACAAAAATAGGGAATTAATCCATTATTACTAGAATATTGGATTAACATAAGGACAAACCAGGCAGGCCTAAAAGCCCCAAACGCCCCAGTGTCAAATTGTGTCAGTAGTGTCTAATTTCACTTGCAATTTTGTTTACAGGCTGGGCCTATTAATAGGAGCACATTTTGGGTTGCCAAGTTGTGAAAAATTCCACTGGCATGTGTTTTCTCTTTCTCTTTGCACTGTTAAAATGTTGCTAATTATTAGCAGATGCTTAAAAGTTATAAATAAATGGGTTTTGGTCCTGATCATCCTGAAGCCCCTTTCCAGGAGTGAATGGTCCAAGAAGTATGGCAATTTTTCACAACATGACAACCCAGAAAGTTTAAGTTGGCTTAAAATGTATTTCGAAAGTAAATAAGTACGTAAATGATTAAGGCTATCAATTAAGCTATTAGTTACAGCTTATAAACCCATTATAGCTCCTAAATAAAGTTGCATTAAATCTAACTGCCCTCCTTGAATTGACACAAGTGAAGTCAGACAGTTTACTATAACAGCAATACTGGGGGGTTTCTGGGTTAAACAATGAGTCTACCGTGTATAGAAATACACAGTCAAAGGGTGAAAGTGAAAGAGCATGAGGTGGGGTCGGTGGGGTCGTAAGCAGCATTTTGACTAAAAACTTAAGACTAAAAACACTCTGATCTCACCACCTAAATCAAAAGTAAAAGGAGGGCAAATACTATCAGTAACACGTGAGATTGAGTCATACCATGGCATGTCTTTATATGACGAATGATTATCTTTACTACAACTTATATCAGTGAAATATATAACCATATTGGAAGGCTGTATGACACGAACTGAATGAATCAGGTTCTCAATCTATGTGACAGTCATGGGAACTGACACATTGTGTCCAAGGTGTAAGAAACCAACATTTCTCAAATATTTCCTCTTTTACATGAGTAACATCCGACTGCTGATTAACCTCTCGTTGAGCAATAAACTCAAATGACACTTTGCCAAAATGCAGGAACCATTTTAAACGAGTCACAGGTCACCATTCTTATTCCTTCACTCTTTATTTCACCTTCATATCAATGTTTGCACCTTCATTACTATTCAACTATTTTACTATTTGTATCAATATTTGCTTATAGTTTGTGCTTATGTATATATTTGTATTGAATACTTACATACAGTACATAGTATAATGTGTATACTGTATAATATTTCATCTTTATCTTTTCATCTCTATATCTTAATACTATGTTTTCTTTTAATCTTACCAGCTATGAGCTCATCTTCAGAGGGCTTAAAGTGCATTTCACTGCACACTGTATTATATGATTTGTGTATGTGCCAAAAAAACCCAAACCTTGAACCAAGATTTCAACCATTATTTAATTTCATAATTGACTGATGATATCAGTGTGACCTGGTTTACTACAACATTACACTAAGTACTTCAAATCATGCCCAGAACCAAATTTACCTCTAATATAGAAATATAATTTTTAATTTGACTGGTTTAAGTGTTATGGTTGATTTTAATGGAACACATTTTGGGCTCAGTTTCACCTTCACCCCTGTCTGATCTCTAATCTAACTCTCATCTGTTGTGCAGCTCCTTTACTGGTGGAGACAGATTTGAAAGTTTCTTCTGTAAACGATGATAATGCAGCTGAAATCGGCATCATGTGGTTTATTGATTTGGCCAATGGCAGACAGCGCTGTATGCCACGTAGCCCTGTGGGTCAGAGTGATGTGTCACTACCATGCCCACAATGACAATGACAACATGCTGATGCTTAGTACTTGCAGTGCTTAGGATGATCACCGTCCTAGGTTAGAGTGTACTAACATTTCTAATTACAGCTGAGGTTAATAGAAATGCTATTAATTAAGCAGGAATTCAGTCGTAAACCAAAACATTGGAAATATTTGAATGATGACCTGATAATGTTGCTGTATGAAAAGTTACAAATCACCCTGAAGGAGAAACAAATGTCTGTACCAGATTCATGATCTTCCATGATGGCAATTGTTGTTGAGATTGTTGGACAAAAAAAACAAAAATGTGATGAAATGTGAATGGAAATTTTGACCTCATGGTTCACAGAGGAAAAGTTAGGGGATCACAAAAGTCAGTAGGATTCCTCCTCTGAGGACCATGAATGTCTTTAAAAAAGTTCATGTGAATCCATCCTCTAGTTGTTGAGATATATTAGTCTGGACCAAAGCTGTGGACCAACCAACTGACATTGTATTGGGGTTGGGGCACATGTAGCTCTGTTTTGCTTGTGTTTTTGTTTATAATAAATTTCAGCGTTTTTTTCATAAAGCTCTTCATGTCCTCTTGTTGAAGAAATATCCCCTGACTGTCCACAACAGGATGGCACAGGGCTCAGTCAGTGTTTTACATTGCACATAAACAATCCTAGGGAGAATCTGTCAATTACAACTGATTTCAACAGATTACAATGCAGCAGATACAGCTGCATACACAGCTTAATGTTTTTGCCAAGGTTTTTTTGTAATTGGATTTATTCAGAATTTAATTGGCAGTAAATCTTAAATCAGGTATACCCCTATATTAAAATGCCACTTGTCACCTTGTGTAAATAATTTGGCTAACCCCTGTATTACATGTGAAATCAAGAAAAGGTTGGTAGCTGCCCCCTAGTGGTTTAAAATGATAGGGGTGTAATTGCTCTGTTTTCTAACAGTCGTCACTGTTTTCACTAGACAAGTCCATTTGTAAACTTTACTTAGAGAAGTTTATCTTTCAGCAGCCCCCATGTCTCTCCTCATATTTACTTACTCCACCAATGACAAACTACAGGTGCTTTTGTTTGTACTTAAGCTACACAGTTTGGTTGAAGAGTTTCCATCTTAAGATGAGCAATGAAAAACAAACTGCAGTCACATTATTATTATTTTTTTAAAACATAAAGTCCGAATCATTTAATGGATTTAAAATGCCAAAAGCAGATTTTTTGGTGTTCTGTGTTTGGTATACTTGGCCATGGGTTTTATTGGTTTTTAGTGTCATACATAAAAAAAACTAAACATAACACTTTGTTCACAAAGTTATAGCAAGAAAGAAATACTGCTGTAAACAACGTTGATTAAAAAAAAAAGTATAAAAAATACACGTGGGCACTGTATTTGTATATAAATACATTTCATTTTGTTTTATTTTTCCTGTGTAGAGACGTTGAACGTACACTGACGATGACGACATCCAGCCTGACTCTGTGATTGGCTGGACGGCCTGTAACTCAACTGAGCTGCCAGAGCAGGAAGGGGCGGGACAAAACAATAGAGGAGGGATATGGTGCTATCATCATGGCGGGATGCATGAAAATCATAAACGGTTTCTTTTCTGAAAGTGCCAAATTAATGTTTTTTATGGTGCTTTCTACCTGTTTACATCAGACCTCACAACAAGCTACGGGTAAGACGCGTTGTTACGAGGCAATAACAGAGACTTTAATTGATACATTACATATTTTGAACGAGTATCGTTGCTGAGGCTAACTCATGTTAGCTTACGTTTGGTCTTTGAAACTGTACAGAAGTCACTTGATGATAAGCTATTGTGCACCTTATTCACGTGTCACTGCGACCTGTTATCTTGTTCTGTCTCTATAAAAGGGAGACAGCTCATGTAACGCCATCATTTGTTTTGCGGTTGTAGTTTTAAGCTGTGTATAAATCTGTATAAACCTTAACGTTGCTTAAGTTAACAAGCCCGCCCCGCCCTCAGGTCATTCATGCTAATTATAAAACCAGTGCGTCACTGATCTTAACTTGTTTCTAGAGCTCCAGAGATTAATCGATTAATGGCCAACTAGTTTGTTAATCGTAATTGATAATTGCCTAATTCTCTTATTCCAGCTCCTGAACGTGAATATATTCTATAACAGTAAACTGTGTATCTTTGGTTTGTGGACAAAACAAGACATTGAGGGTGTATCTTGGGCTTTGGGAAACACTGACCAACATTTTCCACCATTTTATGACATTTTATAGATTAAACAAGTGATCAATCACTCAAAAAAAAAAGTAATCAACAGTTTTTATAGCTATGAAGATCAGTGTGAAGGATGAAACAATAACATTAACACTGAATCATATATTTCTACTCAATATAATCACCCCCATCTTATCATATTGATTTAGCTTATAACATAGTATTTTATTGTGTGTGTCAGAGAGTCTTTGTGTCCGTATCCAACCAAAACTAGGCCAAAAGTTTAATATCTGAGTTGACATGCACTTATGTGCAGCTAGAAGCTGTAGCTATTTTAATCAGGATTTAAAAGCCTAATCAGGGAAGGTGCTGCAAATTAACTTAAGCTAGACACTGCTGTCCTGTTTATCTTCATGTTAAAATGTTTATCTATATGGTCTCTGTTTAATGAACATATTAAAGCTGGGTGAAAATCAAACACCATGATATCTTTGACCAAATACCTTGATATCCATATTGTGACAATACTGACTTTCTGTACTTTCACAAAATATTAACATAAAACATAGACAAGTATAAGAACAAGTAGAACAGTCTGGTAAGTTCAGAAAATTATATCAATTTACTGTAGTGCAGCCTTTAAAGCCAAGAAAAGGCAACACTTTTGCCATATCGCAATATAATGAGATGACAAGTTCAAGACAATATATTGTCTCATATCATGATAGTATATGCCATTCATAATGCCCGTGTTGTCCTTCACAGAACGGATATCTTTTAAATTTGTTGTTCATGTCACAGGCTTCTTTTACATATGTCACTTTTCTTGTCAAACCCAGGTAACAAACATTCAGTAATCGATCTCGAGGATGGAGAGAGCTATATCCTGTCAGGGTCCAACAGGTTCTGTTATAAAAACTCTGTAGTTCCAACCTGGAGGCAGACATGGACAAGAATTCAGGTAAGTTACATGAATGATGCCAACTCCAGAATTAAATGAATGTTTAATGCACTTTTATGTCAATCATGAAATAATTAATGTTTTTGTCATTATAACGTTGTTACCACACTCTTCTTCAGTTTGGGTATCTTGGGGTCAGATTCGAACAATTCTGTAAAACTGGTCACATATCTTTTGTGATTTTCTGGCAGGTCAAAGTGTGGAGCTCAAATGTGTTTAAGATGGTCATTGTGGAAGGTGAGGAGGAGCTGCAGGAGCTGGACCACTTCAGTTTCTGGGGCTGGTTCCAGAGCTTTTTACGCGAGCGGCACAATGAAACCTCTATTAACATCAGTCTGTTCAGCAAGAAGACGTGCTTCAAGATCGAGCCTGTTAACAAAGCTACGTACACCATCAAGCCCCTTCGAAGTAAGTGGTAAACAAATTAACAGAGCTAATTTGCTGGTTATTGACAGATATTGCAGGGCCAACATAACATATGTTATTTTTTCCTTGCAGAGTTTGATATCTATTTGTTTTTGGTATTCCTCACCGGAATGATGATGTTCGTCTTTGCAGACTCACTCAGCAGGTATTTTTTCTTTCTTGTGTACCATTGTTAGGATTTAACTGTATCTTGGTGTGTAATTAACCTTTTTTTTCCTTTTACACAAAGGAGTCAAGTTTTCTTCTACTCTGCTGGTATGAGCACCGGCATGATCGCCTCTCTCATCATCCTCTTTTTCATTTTGGCTCGCTTTTTACCAAAAGTAAGTTATTTCAGTATTTCAAATATCAGTGATTTTGCAACCAAATCACTTTGCTGGCGTACTTAATTATTGAACTGTTTGTGTTTGCTGTTTCTACAGAAAAGCCCTTTTTATGTGTTGATTGTTGGCGGCTGGTCGTTTTCTGTTTACGCCATCCAGCTTGTCTGCAGGAACCTCAACATAATTCTGCGAGAACACTGGAATGTGGCATTAGGTACCGACCCATCATGAACATAAACAACAAATAAATAGATAGTGATTTTGTGGAATTTGAAACATGTATAGCATATAGAGGATAGCATAAGTTACGCTTATTATTTATATAGAAAAATTTGCTAATTTAGCATGCAGGTTGCATGTTGCATAGCTCTGCCCTGTGTTGGTTCTTCTTAAGCACTTTATAAAGTCAATACTTTTTTGTTTTGTTTTTGTGTTTTAAAGGTTATGTAGCAGTGGTGGGATTCATCAGTTTTGCTGTGTGTTACCGTTACGGTCCTCTTGCGGATGAGAAGAGCATTAACATCTTGTCGTGGACGCTGCAGCTATTTGGGCTGCTTCTGGTTTATTTGGGGATTCAAATTCAGCAAGTCGCCTTTGCCATCATCGTGGCAGCTTTGTTCTCCAAAAATCTGGAGTATCCAGTCTTACTGGTTGTTGCAGCATGGAGGTGCGTGTTCAGAATCATGCCAGAAGGTGGCGTAAGAGTACAACTGACAGTCCATTTTAAACAGTTCATATGGTGTTCCTGTAACCTCCTGCAGAATGACAAAGCTCTGTTGTTGTTGACAGGAGTCAACACATTTATTTATATTTTGTTATAGTATGTAAAAGTTTTCAGTATTGCACAAAATGATTTTATAATCTCCATCACTATCTCTTAAGAGTTAATTGTTCTTTGGAAAATCTTGCAAGATGTCTGCTTATCTTAACCTTCTAGATTTAACCTGGTTGGCATTGCTTTAACTACTGAAGCTTAAAGCAGTGATATAAGAGCCTGTATTATTGCATTTTCTCTGTAGAATCATTAGTCATTCTCATTTCTCATATATCACATTTCTTTATTGCTTTGTCGTGCAGGAAAATTAGACGTTTTTTTAACTGGAAGCCAGAGCCACGTCGCCTGTTGACTGAGGAGGAGTTTCAGAAGGAGGGAGAGGAAGAGACTCGGCGTGCACTGGACGAGCTCAGGAAGTACTGCAACAGCCCAGAATGCAGACCGTGGAAGGCGGTGTCCAGGCTTCAGTCTCCGAAAAGGTGGATGTTGTGATGCTTTGTGTCTGAGTATATCATTTGTTGAAAAACATGATTAAACTCAGCCCAGCCTTGGGCTTACAAAAACAGAAAGAGACTCTTGAGTTACACATGAACTCATATTTGAGACTTCCTAGTAACTCAGTAACGTATTACCACGAAGAGATAATGTTATTGTTACTCAATGCTGCAGCTGACAGACATACAAAAAAATCATTTTAAAATTATTTTGACAGATATTGCGATTTTGAAGAGTCACAATTTTAGTGAGAATTTTTTAATTTAATTTTATTTTATTTAATTTTATTTAATGATCGTAAAACAAGCGCGTTCCCTTGTAAAAAGTATTCACCCCCTGGAAGTATTTATGTTGTACTGCCTCTGAACATTGAACATAAAGTAGATTTTATGTAGCTTGTATTGACAAAGATGAGACTGCAGATGATGCAGGTTTTGCCACAATACTGACTCACCAAAAGTTGGTACAGTACAGGTGTAGTTATACTACAATCAACTGAGACCCCTTGACTACAAAACACAGGTGAACTAATTATGTGACCAAATGGCTGCACCAGTGATGGTGCATTGATTACTTACAGTATGCAAACACTGTGTCTTGTATTTATAATGAATCAGATCACTTTGTAGAGGTTTTTTAAATGTTGTCATGGCAGGTATTTTTTTGTTGGTCAGTGAAAAAAAGAGAAAAAAAAGAGCCACTTCAAGTCTTCTTTGATTCAATGTTGTTACACTTCCAAGGAGGGTCGATAGTTTTTAGGAACCACCTTTTGTTGTTAAAATCAATAAATACACTTATCTACCCAACAGCGACATCATCTGTTATACTACACTACTACAGTGTCTAAAGTTTGTGGCCCAACAGGATAATTAGGTCTCCAACGTAACATAATTAATATAAAATAAATATGAAAACATCAAGCATGCATTTTAGATAAATGAGATGCATAAACCTTTAAATAACATGAAAAAAGATGATTAAATTGTATATAAACTAATGCGTGATGCAGGGTTTTTTTCTTACCTGGGAGTTATTGTAAACAGACATGATTGGTTTAATAAAAGGTAAACAGTTACACGTTTCAGGTGATTATACACTAATAAAAACATAATTAATATTGAGTGAATGTTGAATATTAAGCTGTATGTGAAGTATGTAGGTGCCCCTAAATACCAGTATGTGGTTTGTATACAGTATTGCAGTGATAATGTTGCTGATATTGTCACTTTAATTCACAGGTTTGCAGATTTCATTGAAGGGTCCCCTCACTTGATGCCAAATGAGGTGTCTGTCCACGTGCAGGAATATGGCTTTGGAGGATCTTTTTTTGAGGATGAATTTTTTGACACAGACGACGAGGAAGACGAAATCAAGCCCATGATGAAACCAGAGTGAGACAGCACAGTATTGGAGACATATGGAAATGGAAACAGTTGTTATTTCCTTTCAGAAAGGTGAGCGGAGAACAGCTCTCAGTGGCTCCTGTGCAAAGTTCCAGACTGACTTTGAATGACTGTTGCGGAGGAGGGATTAAGAAAAGCCTGGATTGTCTTTTCAGTCGCCATAGCCACAACCAGTCTTGGCTTTCAGTGAAAAAAACAATCACAAGCAGAACAGTTCGGTCAGATCTGTTATCAGCAGAAAAAATGTGTTGTTCAAAGATGTGCACTAAAGCCTGATCTCTTCTTTTTTTAAGGAACAAAGGCTTCTGTTAAAATTGAGGTTACATACAGTAAAACTCAGTTACTGACACCAGGAGGTTGAAGTGTTTAGACTTGTGTGATTGACAGTAGTTTGTGTTGTCTTTAGTCATATCTTAGAGAAGGTTTTATGTTTTAATTTTCAAAAACATGTTGCGTTCACAGCCTCGAGGCTCTAATTGGGCTCACTGCAATGAGAGCATCCAGACGACGTGTGTAGTACACCATACGTTAACCTTAAGCCTCGCCTCTGAACGGCAGCATGATGCGGTGGTTATTAGTCTAGCTTTCTGCTCGGGGAGAAACGTTCTGTCAAGTTTGTATTTCACTGTTTTCATTTTAATGGACATAGATCAGTGGAAGTGTCCGAAAGTATTTTGAATAAAAAAATATGTTTGAGCTCTGACATCTGTTCACATCATTGTGTAGGAAGCATTTGAAGCTAAATATCCAAGATTTTATTGGTGCTATAGCCTTTTCTCAATTGGACTCTTCAGCGAGTGCATTTCTTTAAGTACTGCACTTGTTTTGAGGTACTTGTACTCTACTTTCATTTCTACTCCACTACAATTTTAGAGGAAAATTATGTACTTTCAGTCCACCACATCTTTTTGAACACATATAGCAGCTTCTTCAGCAAAGAAGAATAAAGTAGCAGAAAAAGTAAAATACTCAAGTAAAGTACATGTATCTGAGAATTGTACTTACAAGACTCGAGTAAATGTACTTAGTTACATTCCATCACTGCACCGATCATGTATCTACTGTATAAATACGACACACAAGGTCCAATCTGCTGCCTAATGACTGTTTCTACTCGTTATACTTTAATGTTTTAGAGTTTTATTAATGCAGGACTTATTTCACTTTGAAGTTACTGCGACTTTATGAAATACTTTTTTTAAAAATGTATTCAAGCTATTTGTATCTACTGCTGCAACTATTGATTTCTATTGGTAATTTAGTTGATAATATGGAAAAAAATAAATAAGAAAAACCCATCAAAAGTTCCCATAGATCTACAGGATGTCTTTAGATAGTTTGTTTCGTCCAAATCATGTCCAAAAAACTGGACATTTAACTGTTCTTATCCAAACAACATCCCCAAACCCCTAAAATATCCAGTTTACACGATTAAAATCATTTGAGATGCTTGAAACTGAAAATTTGGGGCATATTTGCTTGATTAATGACTTGTCGACTAATCAGTTAAACATTCAGAATACATAACAATACACAGTCTGTTTTTAAATGATGGAGGATGAACATACATCTGTGGAGTTTCCACTTTACAAGCAGCAGAGGGCTGAACTACGTTACAAACAGCACTTGCAGAAGCTGTATTTTATTTTAACTACCACAGCGTACAGTTTGAATCTGCATATTTGGGAACTGAATTTTGCAAAGTCAGAGTTATGAATGGCATCTTTTGTTTTTTTTCCCCCTTTACCTAGAGTCCACAAAGGAAACAGCATTTTACTTTGCATATCAAGGTTTTACATCGATGATTAATTTGTAAAATATGATGCAGTTATAGATAAAACTACCTCAACAATAGATAAGAAGTTAAAATAGAATAAAATGCTACACACAGTAAGTGTTCTATAAAGTACCCAAAAGTCATTCTTGAGTGTAAGTAAGGGTATCATGTTAAAACATTACTTTGGTACAAGTTAAAATTACCCATAAGTGTAGTAGTAACAGTGGTAAAGTATCTTATTTTAAGTATTATTTAAGTACATGTAAAAGTAAATTATACATGTATACTGTTGACCATGGGCTGAACGATTCACGGATTCAATAGTCAGCATTTTTCTGATAATCAGAATCAGTACTGCTGATAAAATAAATTATGTTGCATGTAATCTGCAAAGTAACTAAAGTTATCAAATAAATAAAGTGGAAGGCAGCAGAGGGCTGGACTACGTTACAACGGCACTTGCAGAAGCTGCATTTTATTTTAACTGCCACAGCGTACAGTTTGAATCTGCATATTTGGGAACTGAATTTTGCAAAGTCAGAGTGACAAATGGCATCTGTTGTTTTTCCTCGTTTACCTAGAATCTACAAAGGAAACAGCATTTTACTCTAAAAACCCACCCAACCCGTCTACTGTGAAAATATGACCCTTTTTTGGAAGAGGTCTCGGGAAGTTCTACCATCTGCAGCGAAGTAAAAATTTCTGACCTTTCTCATATCTGCTCTTTACCGTTTGACATCTTGTCATTGTGCTACAAGAACACGGTGATGACTGGAACACATGCCCTGTTTTAGATATACAAGGTAAATCTAGTAACACTCATTAACATCACATTACATTAAAAGTGGAAGCAGGAATTTGGTGTTCAAGTGAGATAGCGTTATCTTAAATTAGGTGGCTTTCAGTAAATGGTGGAGAATGAAAAAGAAACGCTATTCATCCTTTATCTCGCACTCTTTAGTTTCAGTGGGCCTATCTGATGACCTTTAGACCTCTGCGTCCCACCACTGGCTTCTTTACATCGATGTGACTGTCCTCGTAACATTCAAAAGCAGGGAACACCCCAATGATTACGCTTGATTACACAACATGTATGAACCGAATGACAGTACTAGCATTATTTGCATGCAGACTCAGTTGACACAACAGAAAGTGTAATCACATTCACATGCTATTGCATTTCCTGTGTTTACTTCCCCAAAAGATACGTCACGAACAGGGAAACCTCACTGCGATGCAAACACGGCCACGTTACATGCGGAAGGGGGGGAATCCCTTGGATACATGAGCATATTGCAAACACTGTGACAGCCCCCTCATGGCAGCTTCATGTAAAGTGTCTGGAGTTCCCCACAGAAAGCAAACTGGCCCACGTTTGATTAAATGAGTCTTACACACCTCCACACAAACAATTTAGCATTTTTCAACTCCAGCAGGTGAAATAAAGATGATAAGACAACCATGTGTGCACACCATGCAGTTATCACTGCTTTTTTCATTTTATAAGCGAGGAAAGACATCCAGCTTTTAAAGCAAACAGTAAATTACATGATTGTGTGTATCATTGCAAAACAAAGACTGCAGTGTTTATTGTAAGCATGTAAATGCACGCTGCATGTAAATCCTTCATAGTAAATCAAGAAAAAAAGCAAAACTGAAACGAACTGCAATAGTTCCTAGAACATGAACCAAAATGCCACAATGAATTCACAAAGAATTCATTCACATTAATGGTAAAAAAAAGAACCAGATGCAGTTTTACAGACGTGCAGCCAGCGCAGTTTGTAAGAGAAAAGCTAGACTCTCCGACAGAGGGTGACGACATCTTAAAAATAAGGAATAAACATTTCGTTCTAAAGGAGTGCAGTTCAAATTCGCTCTTTCTTGAAGCCAAGAGCAAAGTGTCTGGCTTTTGATAAACATACATCAGGAATGTCAGTAAAGAAAAAAAATTACTTTCATGAAACAGCAGCAGTGCATTTATGTGCATCCATAAACTGCAAATTCCTTATATTACTCCACACAGTCTGTACGGTACAGACGAATCGAACTGGTTCCCTTCTCCTCAAACTCTAAACATAAAATAGTTCAGCAGAAATAGAAAACTACAAGTCCAGTGCTTGTGGTTAAAATCCAGTGTTCTGTCAGTATTTGTTGATCCCAAATATCCGTACTCCATGAAACTGAGGCAACTTTGGGAGGAGGACGCTAAGGAGGGAGCCTGTGTTGATGAGGAAATGTGTGGGATCATATTTTGTGTAGAAACTGGCAAGAATATACCTGCAGAGAGAGAAAAGTGTCAATGTAGCATCAACACATTAAAAACAAACACAGATTCTTAAATACGTAATAAAAAAGTGAAAATAAACAACCGACCAAACAAAAGCTGACTCGCATGTTGATATTTTATTCTACAGTAGTTTTGGTCTGCATGATAAAGGTTCATCCCATAAATTAGTTTTTTGGTGATGTAAAATGCTCTTTAAATATCTAGGATTCCTAATTATTATTTACTTTACATAACCTCACAGTAGGTGGTTTTTGCCCTCCAAGGGAACACCCCTGCACAAGAGGAAAAGTCAGGGGATCATGAAAGTTTCTTTATCTGGGAACAATGACATTCACTCAAGATTTTGTTCCAGTCAATGGAGTAGATGTTGAGAGATGACTCACAATTAGGCTTGAAACAGTCATCAGAGCTCCCGGTGTTACGTCTTGGTCTGGCATATACAGATTACATTACTTGCCCATGGCCCCCACTGTCGTTTTTCTTTTATAAAAATGAGTACTAGTCCGACAATGGACACTACAATTACAAACTGCTACAGGTGTCTACCCCCGTGCAGCAGCGGGGCCAGCAGCAGAGTTGCATCACAGAGTAACAGCAGTCACATTTCACTTATGACATAACAAGAGTGAGGACAGTTGACTGACAAAGACGATGGCAGAGGATTTGTTGTCAAAGCAAAAAGCAAACACCCATTTGGCAAAATGTAGGATTTAAACCAAACGCCAATGGGGAATGTGATGAAGGAGTTGTTACCTCACTGAGAAGTTGAAGCTGTAGAGTCTATTGCTTTCAGCTCTTCATCTTACAGCTCCGTCATATTCCTTTATTCCCAAAGACTGAATAAAACTACTTCCTGACATATTTAAAATTGATCCGCTCGATAATTGCCAGTTTTGCTCTGTAGATGCATGTCTGATGGACGATAGTGGCGCTAACTGAGCACATTGTATTTTCTGTGACTAGGGCCCTTCAAAATAAAAGTCAACTTGGGTTTCACCAGTTAAAAGGTCGCTGGCTTGAAGTGAGAAGCCAACTTTAGTCTACCACTGTATGAATTCAACTCATTGTTGCTCTGAATTTCTCGTGGGAAATCTGCCACTGCTACCAATGTGAACTGCACATGAGCCGTCTGAGAATGGAAAGAATGTCGATCAGCCTTGAGTTGTTTCCAGATCTTCTACAAAGAAGACCAGAAGATTCCCGACAGCTTTAACACGTCAGTCAAAAAAAACCCATTCCAGGTAACCTGCATATTTACCAACATGCCGATGTAAGCAACATAATGAAAGAGAAACTGCAAAATGTCCAGCGCTGCGGATGACTTCTTAACATGAGCGGCAAACATACTTACAGAACAATTGGTGAGATAGTGAGGAATTTGCGTGAAGATGTGAACTGGACACCGTAGTCCATCTGTTCCCAGTGTGTGAGCAGACGAGCTTTGCCTTGGTCTGGTGTCTCAAAGGGAGTGCCCTTCACTGTGTGTAGAAACAGGTACATCACCTGCACAGGACAAACCACACTGCTATTAGCCACAAAGACAGATACATTTCAATGGATCAGCAATTAGCTGACTCAAGGATCTGCTGCGACCTACAGCAAGGAGGATATTTATCCAAACTGTCATTTTCAACAACTGCAAAGCTCCTGTATTTATGTGCAGGCTTGCCACATACTCAAAACTCAACAGTTTGTTCAATATAATAAAAAATACTATACTTTTATTTTCATCTCCTGACTCTATTCAGTCTAAAATGCTTGAGTTTGAACATGATTTCAACTGACCAGGTTGTGGATGACGTTGGTAAGGGTCCAGACGAGTGGCACGGTGAAGAAAGGAATGCTGAGCAGGACGATGTGCAACACGACGGTCAGCAGCATGTAGGTGAGCCATATTCCTCTGCTGTTCATGACCCTCGTGTTGGGATTCACCTCGCTGTGAGCTACGCCCACATTCATCTTGAACACAGAGAGAGAGACTAAATTTAAGAGTTCAGGAGGCTGACAACAACAAGAGGCACCAACAGACCTTCTGCTTCTCAGACACGATATCAGCAAACAGGATAAATCTTAAACTTCAAAGGAGAAAACTAGTGATGAGGTTGATCTGCTGAAACTATGTTGCTGAAATCAACTATGTAATTTAACTAGGGGTTGACCAATATGGCTTTTTCAGGGCTGTTACCAATAATTAGAAATCAAGGAAACTGAAAAACAATATTTGGGACCGATACTCATTTGCAGTAAAAATTAAAATCTTTGTGTCATAATTTCGAACAACCAGTGACGAAATATACCTTAATACAATTACAAATTTCACATACTTTACTCAAGTATTTCCATTTTCTGCTACTTCATACTTCTGCTACTTCATGCGTTCAGTGTTTACAGGTTATGGATTAAAGTAACACATTTTTTAAATTATTTATTTCATCTGCAATCTGACAGAAAAATCACAGATAGCGATAATCAGAAAATGCTGAATATCTGCCCGATAAACGCCCAGGGCCGATAATCATTGTTGTACATGAGATGACTTTTTCTTTATAAGTATACTTGTCACAGGAAACATAATATGTTTGGTAAGCACTGCTGTCGTTCATCAAAAATGCGTCTACAGAGCAAAACAGTAGTCATTTTTGCAATTTCTTGACAGCGGATCCATTTTAAATATGTCAGGGAGTAGTGTTATTCAGTCCGTGGGGAGTAATGGCAAGTAATGTAATCGGTGTAAGCCTGACTACTGGGAACATAGAATACTGTGACAAGCCTAGTTCAAGGTGTAAGTTAGTTATTTATAAGGGAAAATATTTGCACTGTCAAAAACTAACGTGCATATAGATGTATACATCTGTTTGCATGGAGAAAATATGAGCAGAAATATATATATATAAATGTATTTCAGTTGTTGGTTCAGTGCAAGGCTGCAATAAGATATTTAAGAGTAGGGGGGAAAAGATCTGCACTACACATTTTATATTTTGAAGACATCACTTTGATTTGATAACATTGGTGTAAAGGATGCATAAAGAAAAATGCATCTTTATAACAACTCTGGGGAAATGACTCCGCCCGGCTGAATTGTTCTGGGTGAGTAAACACGCGCTTCCTCTTACAGGACTCCTCAACATCACTCGGCTACATCTGCCCCGCAACATTCACACATTAGCCAAAACAACAAGTTAGGATGAAGTCACAGTGAATATCCACTGTGAAAACTGTAAAGCATCATGACAGTGACCGCTGACGAAACGCCCAGACTTCGGCTTCACAGTTGACGGGGTCAGTAACACAATAACTAACGTTAGCCCGCTAGCTAACAGTCGAGCTGCTACCTACAGGTTAACATGCTAACGTCACTTCAGAGTTGATCTGGATGTAACGGACACGGACTTCAAGTTAACACCGAGGCGGACAAAAGCTTCCGTTAAACTGCGATGAATCAGCCTCGCCCACGCGTCATTTCCAGGTTTAAAAACTTAACATTTCAACGGAGCAAACTTTACCTTCCCGTGTTGTCGTAGCTCACCAGGAAATTCCTTGTTTTTTCTTTAACCCCGCCTTCGCTCGCTTTGGGCTGGTTCCTCTGCGGCGGAGACATCTGTCAAAACTCCGGCCGGCTCACCTCCTGTCCACATCACGGGCAGGTGAACAGGTGAGGGGGTGGCGCTGCAGAGAGCACACAGGTCCTCCCAAGAAATTCCCAGGACCCTCATTACCTCCTTAATGTGAGGATTACTTATGTGTCACTGATGTAACTCACAGATAAATGTCATCACAATAACAGAATACAAAGGGATGAGTGTTACACTTGGGTTTTACTCTCTAGCTCTGCTTTCACTTCTGCGAGCACGAGTTTGAGTTAAAAAATCCTACTTAAGCAAAGAAAATATATTAAAATATTAAATTAATAATAATAATAAAAAGTTAAAATATATCTAACCCATACCAATAGTAGTAATAGTCATTTTCTGGCAATAAATAAACTTAAGTATCAAAAATACCAGTACAACTCAATCATACATTGGCTTCATGTATATGTAGATACACTGTATAGCTTCTATGAATCAACCGATTATAGGCCTGGTCGATTATCGGATCCAATATCAGCATTTTTCTAAAATTGCCTCCAGTGATGTCACTCAGTGGTTAAGTTGCATTGTGGGTAATGTAGGCACCAGGTTTTGAAAGGGAAGAAAATAGTGATGTCTCTGGTTCTGCTGTCACGATTTTGATCATTTGTTTTTTGATGTGTCAATATTATAGAAGGACAATGTTAGACCAGTGGACTGCTTTTCTAAATCTGGTGCCTACATTACCCACAATGCAACTGAGCCACTGAGCGACATCACTGGAGGTAGACAAAAAAAGGCTTGGCGGAGTTAAAATAGATTGATTGATTAATTAAAAAAACACTATTTTAGCTGTGATGCAGCATGTACTCTGTGAAGTAACTAGCAACTAAAGTTTAGGAGTAGACCGATTATCAGCCCTGGCTAATTGTCAGGGCAGATATTCAGCATTTTCTGATTAGGTTAGATTAGATTAGCGTCAGATTGCTGATAAAATTACCCAATTTAAAAATGTGCTACTTTGGTGATGATGATGATGCAACATCCTCTCACACAATGTCCCACCTACAACGATATCTGATTGATCACACGTCACGATTACTAGTCTATAAACACTGAATAATCTGAATCTGCAAAGTAACTATTTCATAAAATAAACGTAGTGGAGAGGAAGAATAAAGTAGCAGAAAATGGAAAGTGCCTCAAAATTGTACTTAAGAACAGTACTTGAGTAAATTGTATTTAGGTTTATTTCATCACTGCTTGTTCGAAATTTTGACACAAAGATTTTCATTTTAACTGCAAATGAATATTGGCCCATCAGATATATCGGTGTCCGCCTACATGAAAACTTAGACGAGACAATAAACGTTTATTGTTCATCTGTAAAATATCCCGCCTCCATCATTTATCTTTGTCACAAATGTTTGATAACCACAATTGAGGGGTCGCTGTAACAAATGTGTGTACATTGCCGCTATATTGATATCGGAATTTCTTACTCCCTAGTATCAGTTTCGGCATCAGCCCCAACAGTTGCGTGTTGGTCGAGCTCTCGTACAAACAAAATGTCAACAATTTAAAGGTCAGCAAAATGTTTGGCATTTAGTGGTTGGCACGAAAGGGGTTTGAAACCGGTTGTGGAAATTACTTGAAGGAAATGTATGGAGATATTCTGTAGTTTTTAAAGTCATATATCATAATATGAGTATTGTCTGTGTAGCAAAGCCTGAAGTAGCTTCCCTTTGTACCACAGAGCTCTATTGTTGTCCAAAAACCATACAATAAATCACTCTGTTGCACCTCATGTTCATTTACCTGCTGCAGTAAATATCCAACCAAAGCAACTCATCCACAACTAGAAATGTGAGTGTGAGTAATATTTACTAAATGCTATAATAACCAGTTGTTTAGGAAATTATTGAGCATTTTTTTAAATGAAACAAAAAATCTGGGAGCCATTTTTAAAGACCTCAGAAACAGACACAATGTTGGTTTTGTTCTTTTACAGCCAGCCTTACCCTTCAAGAACTGTCTTCAAGTACAGTAATGAGGTACTCGTGTTTTACCCGCGTATTTCAATTTCATGCCACTTTATACCTCATATTTGGACCATTATAGATATATTACGAACTCCACCAATTTAACACACTCAAGTGTGTTTAAGGGTCTTGGAGAGTAAACTGCAAATGTGAAAACAGTAGTCTAAAGGCTGTTGTGGCTCCAGAGGAAGATGCATGTAATCTGATAAATTGGCCAAGTTGCATTGTGGGTAATGTATGCTCCGGGTTTAGAAAAGGAAGAAGAATGTGTGGATTAAAAAATGTGATCTCTCTGTTTCTGCTGTAATGATTTTGATCATTTGTTTATAAATGTGTCAAACAGTGTTATAGAAGGACAATGTTAGACCAGTGGACTGCTTTTCTAAACATGGTGCCTACATTACCCACCATGCAACTGAGCCGCTGAGTGACATCCCTGGAGGTAGTTTATCAGGTAACATGCAGCTTCCTCTGGAGACACAAAATATACTTTCCACGATTGAGAACTGGCTGCAGCTAATGGGACCTTGGAGGTGACGGCAGGCGTGTTTTCAGTATCACGTTTTTGCCCCACGGCCCCCGAAACGGGTTAATCCGGCCATGCTTCAACTCCGCTACACTCAGACGCAAATATTGAACTTTTTTACCACTCCTTACTTTGCATATTCAGATTTTATGTACAAAACATATCATCATTATTTGCTGACCCGTGAAATATGAGGAAGGCGGTTACCGACAGCTGAGCAGAAAGCTTCCCGGTAACATGAACGATGTTTAGAGAAATCAGATAAGGAAGTGATGTATTGTTCACATTACACATGGATTACATGTGCTGGAAAGGAAATCAAATTTCTGGGGAATGTTGACTCGCTGAATGCAGCAGTTAAACTGAGCAGTCTTGGTGCTGTGGTGAGGCCTGAATCCAGACTGGAAAATGTCCAGATAATTATTGTATTATTGAGTTGTTTGTAGACAACTTACTCAGTGATTTTGCTAATAAACTGCAGGTTGTAAATAGGCCTGTAGTGGTTTAATATGAATGGATCGAGGTTGTTTCTTTAAAAAAGTGGCTTAATTACTGAGACTTTTGTGGACTTTTTGCGAATTGATACTTTATGTGTTGTATAAGCAACATTTTTTTTTTACACATTAAAATCATCAAGATAACTGTACATGCCAGGGGACCAGTTTGCTTGACTGAAAAGGAGTGTGGCAGGAATAAAATCCACTATAAAAGCATAAATATTGATATATATTCGGATGTATCAGTTACCAGGCGGGAATGTGGGTTATCTAGTGAAATAAATCAACACACATCATCACACTGATGCAACCGCGATGCCTGTGATAGAGCAGATGACTCATGCGAGGGGAATGACAACAAAAACACACAAGCTGTTACTGGCACGCTGACAGACCGCTTCCCTGCAGCTTGAGCGGAGTGTAGAGAAATTATACGGAAGTGATGCAAAATTCACTTCAAACATGACCCACTATTTACATGAGTGGGCCAGGAGGAACTTTGGCACGCTGAGCGATTTTATTGACACACATTTTAAGATGTGATTATTTTATATGTATATAATTACAGGCCCTGAGCTGAGTGACCAGAATTAACTGTCTATGGTGATCCAGACATACAGGCATCCTTTAAACATGCACAACCTTAGCTGTACTTTTCTTTTAAGTACACGTCAAACCAATTGTGTATGAATATCGAAATATAAATTGTTAAGCCACGATATATACCTAAGTGAATTGATGAGTATAATAACAATCTTGTTGCATTTAAGTGATTCGCCCAGCGTAGTCCAATACTCCTAAAGCCCGAAGATCCCAAATATAAGTTATTTTCACCCTCGACATGTGGTCAACCTTGTGCATCCTACTCAGACGGGGTGCGCTCTAAGCTTAGCAGCTACAGTGAAGACTTCAGCTTTAAAAAGTGTGTATGCACTGTATGTTTTTTTACATTTTCAAACAAGTCCCCATCTGCCTCAGTTGTTCTGGAGGATGCTGCAATGCCGTTTTGCTGTGAAACTCCAGAAATGTTTCAGGGAACTTGAACCCGACTTTTCCCGTCAGCACGAGGGTGAGAAGACTAAATGACTGAATTCTCGCTTATGGGAGAGCTCATCCTTTATGGAGGGGGACTTTAACTTCTTATCTAGTACAATCCTTCAGACGTTCACTTTCTCACATTTGCTCATGCAGCGGTTGTGATATCAAAGTCTCAGTTGCGGTAACCTGTTGACCTTCCTGGTTACATCATCCTCACACAAACACGCTGTGTACGGTAATACTGCCATGCACATCACTTCTCCTGCTCTCAGCATAATAAACCGTCACATATTGGTTCCCAGAAAAATGTATTCTGGCATTACCCCACATTACATTTACTGTTAAACATCAAAAACAGATGTAGCAGGCCTCAGAGAGCCTGTTGTGCATTTTGATATTTGCTCACTTTGATATTTTACTGTGTTGTTCATTCATTCATTCATTGGTTTGTTTTGCTTTGTTCTTTTATTCTATCTTTGCATTTACTTCCTTTTGTTTGTCCATCTTCTTTGACCATATTCACAGTTCCTCTTTCGCTCTGATTGTCATGACAGATGAACAACAGTGAACTTTGGAGTTTTGATCTTCAAAGACGACAGGATTTCTGAATGAAGTCAGGATATTAAGTCACCCAGAGGACAAACTTCCTTGTTGAGCAATCTGGTACCTTTGCGCTGTGCTCATCGCTGCTTCCTCTTTGTCTTATAAACATGACACCTTCCTTTTTTTTTTTTTTTTGCTTTGAATTACTGCTGGATTAGCATTACATCATCACAGCTTGAGGGACACGTCTGGTATGATAAACACACCGACGAGGAGGAAGTAAGCAGGAAGTTGTGCCTCTTCTGAAGAGCGGCAGGAATATTTTAGGAAAGCACAGCTTCCTCCTATCTCAGTTTGTCTGGAAGTGGTTTTGGAAATTCATTCATTGGAAAGTGGAGTTCTTATGATTGTTTTCGGTGGAGGGAAAAATCACCATAGAAGAATTTTAAAAACCCACAATGATATCATATATGAACAACAACACATGTGATGATGAAAGTCATGCTGTTTATTACGCATACAAAGACAAACACAATACAATATCAACTGATTTCAATAAATATCAATAAATAAATACATAAATATGATTTGAATAAATATGTTCTGTGATAATTCCATTGGAAATACATTGCATGGGAGAGGAACATGAGAAATACTGTCGTAGAGTCATCAGCCGCCACTACAGGCTGCACTAGAGATCAATGTGATCAAACAGGGACTGATCGCACAATTAATTCACAGCTGCAGGTCAGCGATGCACTGCAACATGTCATTGCATCTACGCGCATTTCTGAGCGGAACCGTCCGTGTGACGAGTCGGGTCACCTTCAGCAAAGACGCGAGCCGTGAGGATGGAGAAGGAGAAGAGTCGGTCGAAGGTGTAGGAGGTGCACAGCGTGTCCTTCATCCAGTTCGCGGTCACAGCGCTGATGTCCTGCACGATCAGAGGGAAAAGGATTAGTTTTAATGAGCCATTAGGATGATAAATGAAAATAAATCCAAAACATTTATTTCAGTGGATAGAGCTTACCATGTGGTGAGTCGTCCCTGTGCGCGCTTGCACACAGTTGCTGATGTCTTTGTGCAGTTTGCGCATCTCCGGCTTCACATCGCTGGCAAACTTTGAGCATCTGGGAAGTGTAGAAAGCTCCTCCACTATAGAGATGTAGTGAGTCAGGACGCTGAGTAACTTACCCAGACACGGCTGAGAAAGGAGAGAAGAAAAGAAAACTTAGAAAAGCATCACAACTTTGTCTGTTGTCTGTTTGTAAATGTGATATTTGTTGTATTTCACGCAGGTTTGGTTGCTCACCCCTGACTTCTGTTTGAGGGATTCAGGATCGCACATGTCCGTCGCCTCCATCCAAGCAAGTCCAGAGAACCTGGAGTCATCTGTGGATCCATTTCGTGCCTGAAGGTGATTTGAGACAAACGTGAATGAAAATATACAAACCAAGCAATACATGCTGGTATATTCAGCCTTATGTCAGTGCTGGTAGTGTATAAGTGGGATTAATTGAACTTAATGCATATTGGCTATAAGAAATTAAATTAGTTTTATTTTGCATTAATAATTCCAGATAAAAGTAATTAAAAAAAATAAAATCTCTTACCTCTACTGATACAATTTTGGCAATGCGGTTCAGCTCCAGAGAGCTGCTGCGCACATCCGCGCATGCATCATGGTGATGGTGACCGGCGGGAGCGCAGCACGCAGCTCCGAAGAGAAAGAAAAAAGCAGCAAAAGTCGCGAAACAAGAATCCATGTTGGGTTTCTTTGAGTTTGTGTCTGGTGCTGTGGACTCGTCCCTGTGACTGATGAGTGCTGCTGTGAGTCCTTATATACGGTCCAGCTGCTGCTCCTGCTGAGTGCGTCAGGAGGGGTTTCCCCCCTCAGGTGTGCTCTCTGAGTCCAGTTTGATCATCTCGTTACGCACAGGTAGGAGACTCCGAGTGGATGTATAATAGAGATGAGGTCAGGATTATCACATTACAAGAGGTAGTTGTTGCAAAAAATCCAGAAAAAGTCGTCTGTTGCAATCAAAGTTTAATGATTCATTTGTCGTTGGCCACTATGAGTAATTTTCATTTGAATGTCCCTCTGCTGTATAATAAGTTCATTGTAAAGGTTTGTTCAATGGTTTTTCTTTCTGACCATCAGTGAACTGTGGGGTCCAGTTACAAAAAAATAAGTTTACTTCATTTTATTTTAAAGTTGACTTTAACTTATGGTTGTGTACTTTATGTAGTATGTACTCCAACATCAGTGTAGCCTGCTAGTTAGTATTCTTGCAAGTGTACCACTTATATATAAATAAAAATAAATAAAATCGGCCTACTTTTTAGTTTCTAAAAGTACACTTCTAAGTATACGTCAACTTTAGGAACAATACACTTTGAGCACTACTTTACATCTAAGTTGTTGAGTACTTTTACTATGAACTATACTACAGCTGAACTTACAGATATACTGTTAGTTGTTGCCCATTTTTAGTTTATTTCATTTTTTAACATTTTAAAGGTGCTATTTGTCCTACAATCCCAAAGCATCAGCCCGTCATTATTTGACGAGTTGGGAATGAGACTCAAAAATCCACATTTCTTACAAATTAAAGTGTTCTGACCTCAGGGAAAGAGAGGGGGCACTGGGACCACAGGGAAAAGGAAAATACAGGCAAACTCTAGAAACGTTAGGGACACTGCCATGGCCGTAACAAAAGGTTTACCCTCAGTAAACTACAATTTTATACTTTTTTTTTAATACTGCAAGTATACTTTAAAGTTTTATTCAAGTAAACTTAACATCATACTTATCGTCCACTAGTTATATATTATTTTTGTACTTTAAAGTGTAGCTACTATTTAGGTTGATTGATTTGTTTATTTAAGTGTCGTGCACTTAACAGTGTCCAGTCCATGTGGGCTGACAAGACACTAACAATAACACAAAAATGGCCACAAAACATCTCATAACATACACTTCTACAAATTAAAAAAGACAATACAAATCAATGAAAGAAAATGCGTTATTATGTTGGATACAGTGTTCTCTGTCTTAATAGACAGGCTAAGACGTAGATCTCCTCCTTAAAGATCCAACTCAACATTCAGACAACCAGAATAAATCAGCGTTCTTCACCTGAATTATTTCAAACAAAAGGTTTCTTAGGTTACTGTTGGGCAGGGAAAGAGAAATAAAACTCATCCTCAGCAGAGATCATGCAGGACACACGCACGCTGCTCTTCAGGAATACCTTCATATCTGCCCACGTCAGTTTATTTAAGTGTTAAATAAGGTTCTGCGTGATAATCTTCTTTATTTGAACATAGTTTCTGGGATTAGACTTGTTCCATATCTCATCTTTTCATTTTTCCTCATGGAAATGTAGTTTATTTTGTTTCACCGTATTTATATTACACTGCAAATTGTTCCTGAAAATTCAACGTAAATAGACTTGAAGTTAACTCAAATGTACAGTGCTGGTGGACCACACGTATAGAAAATCCACATGACGTACTCAGGATTAAAAACGAAGGAAAGGAAAGGAAAAACAGAACAATGAATACAGAAACTTTCTGTTTAATGCAAGAATACTTAATGTAACTTTTCTTAAGTATATCATAATCAAAATATTAAGTAAGACTTTTCTGTAAACTCAGTAAAAAACAAGTATACTTAAGTATAACTTTGTTAGTTAATTATGATAAATACATAAAAAGTCAATTAAAAGCATATCTTATATTAAAAGAACTTCTTTTTAGTAAGAGTTTCTTTTATCACATACTTGATGATCTTATGTGAAATGATTTATCCCTCACAAGTGAGTAACAGATGCTGCTACTGATACGCCAATTAACCTAAATGTGTTGTAATCAGGTTTCACATCAATGGCTGTGCCGGGGAAGTGAGATTAACCTTCATGCATAAACGGACAAACTTTCCATCTGTGTCCACGATCTGCCCCTCTTCTCTACCAGAGAAAAACCGGTGCCTTTCATCTGAATTCAGTTTTTTCAGAGAAAGAAAACGATGACGGGAGACATGAAGATATTTTGGTGCTTCCTTTATCTTTCCCCTCTATGTTCTTTATTCTTAATATAGTGGTAGTGTGCCTGTAACTCATTTACTGCAATAAACGCTCTTATCAGACAAACTGAGGGTTTATTGACCAGCTGGAAGCAGGCTTTTATGTCTTGGCTTTATTTATTCATTTAAAACTTTGTTCAAGGTGCAACGAATACTAACATCCCGCTACTATTACTTCTTTAATTCAAATTAACGAAGAATAAATGTATATCGATTATGTGTGAGGAAACAGAGCTCTCCTGCTGCTTATATGACATATCTTTATACATTATGCAGTTTTCTTACTGTGTGAATCAGGGCTGGATTCATCCTGTAGTAGTCCTGGGGCAAAAATGAGCTTTGGGCTCCCTGTTGACCACCTGATCTTCAAAATCACAGCTTATGTTCAGTCCTGCTGCTTTATTTCAAAAGCCAATTTCACCTTCTGCAATATCTGCTAATGGCAACTCAGGTACCTCAGGTTAGGGAAGGATCATGGTTATGACAGTGAAGTTATCATGATTATTTTCTAGATTAATTAAATGGCATATGAATTGTCAAAAACAGATGTGGACTCACTTGCAACTTAACTCTGAAGTTAAAGACTCCTGACTTGGTACTCAGTATTTCTCTGTTTAAAAGTGATGGGAAGAATTTTTTGATGGAGAATTTTTTTTTTTATTATTCTCATTTATTTATTTCACTGAAAATCATTAATTATAATGCAAATTCAATTCACTGTCAGGTAAGACTGCAATGTCTTTGGTGGGGAAATGTTATTTGACCTGCCTGATCTAAGGACTTGTTTTGAAGAAAAAAATGACTTGGGACTTGAGACTTGGACCAAATAACTTGAGTCACCTGTTTGGTCAGAAAACACTGCAAAATACTGGGTTGACATCTTTAAATATCTTGTTTTGTCCGACCAACAGTCCAAAAACTCAAAGATATTCAGTTTAATATTATTTAAAACAGAAAAAAACAGCCAACCCACCTTAAACCTCATCCTAAGAAGTTAAAAAAAAGAGGATTTTTGGTATATTTGTTTGAAAAATTACCAAAGCAATTTCTCCATTATTAAAACAGCTGTCAATTAATTTTCTGTCGATCAGCTAATCGATTAATTGATAAGATTTAGCTCTTAAAATGTGCAGTTCATCAAAATCACTCAAAGATACATGGTGCCTTCAGGGCCCCTGCGGATGTGGAGCAAGTGGCCCACCTTGCTCGGTTTGTGATCCAGCCTGGTGAAGACATAGGCCTGATTAGTGTTATAGATATAAGTATAAAATCAAGAAAGACGTTACACAGTCAAGGAGTCGAGTAAAAAAAATAAAGGGAATGTTTTTAAAGCTGCTGAAATGGAAAACAACGCCAGTGTATTAGTAGAGAAGGATGACTCAGTCCACATGTCTAGGCTGAACAAGCTCCGGCGCTGCTCTTGAACGCACCCTGTTTGCTCCGGAACTGTTTTTTTAAAATAAGAGTGTTATTGTTGTGAATGAAGTGAGCATGGACTCCTGTGCGGTAAATCAGATTACAAGAATAGGTCGGTGTAACTTTCACGTTGATATTTTAAGACTTTAGTCTTTAAAACAAAGGGACACACACTCTGTATTAATATATATTGTAGGTGTAGAGACTGACTGCATGTCTGTCTGTGTGGTTCATGACGCTGCTAACGTTAGCTAACAGCTAACAGTAAACGGCAACTAGCCGACCTAATAACGTTACCAATAATGAGACACAACTGTTGTGAGTGAATAAACGGTAGCTTTGCTTTCTCTGCTCATTTCAACAATGAACAATTAACAACAACAACTTTGACTTTTGATGCTATTGCTAGCAGCTAGCTAGCGTCATACCGTTAGTTTCCGGGGCTAGCGACTGTTAGCAAAGCTAAAGCTAACATTAAAAGTAAACATGAAGATGTGGGGCGTTAAGTTGATCAAAACAAGTAAGAAAATAACATTTATTTATTATTTAGGGTGGCTTTAGTGTTCACAGAAGTTGTCATCCCTCTGCAGGTTGATTTAGCTGTACCCATGATGAACTTTGACGGTCTCGACCCGGGTATGGGTGAGTACCCACCCAGCCTTCACGGGACGATGGACGCGGGGCTGGAGCCCTCCATGGACCCCCACCTTAACCCCAGTTTACTGCAGGGTGTGGAGCTTGATCCAGAGGGGCTGGCTGTGACTGTCCCCGAGTCTGTGCACCTCATGGAGGGGATGTTTTCCGAGCTGCACAGTGCAGTTTCAGAAGTTGGCATCCCAGTCACTGCAACACATTTTGATCTCCAGGAGGAAATGCTCTGGATGGGAAACCACAGAGTAAGAAGAGCATTGATTATGATGGAGTGTAGATTGTGTTTTAAACTTGTCTTCCGTTTAATGAGAACGCACAAACACTTTGCATCCATGTCATTCCATCATTTTCCTTCAATTTTTCTCATCTTCTAGGGTCATGTAACCTCGTTCTTTGGACCCACAATGGGCCGCCATTCATCTTTCCAAGTGCACGCAACAGATGACGTCCGACACATCCAGAGTTTGGAAACAGGTGTCCTGTTCCTTTCAAAGTGTAACCTCAAATGCCACACTCGTGGGGGCCTTGTTATGTTTGATTACCCGTAAGTAACACAAAATATTGACTGGGACAAATGCTGTTGCTCTGAGATTGATTGTAGACAATCTGCAACTGTAAAATGATTTGCTCTCTCAATTAAAGTTCATGATTATTAATAATATATGTATCGTTCCAGGATGGATGAAGGAGCTGATATGCATAGTCTCCTCATGACTGATAACAACACCATGCTCATGGGCGGATTACAAAACTATGCAGTTGAAGTTGACTTGAATACTGTTCAAGAAACTCAAAAGGTGAGACATCAACATTCACAGCTGCCTATGCATGCAGCACAGGACAACATGACATAAGAACGATATGCTTAAAAGCAAGTGATTGACAGTTTACTTTCTTGTTGTGTTCTTGACAGTTCAATGTTGAGGTACCTGGAGTGGCAATAATGCGCCAAACCAGTCGTTTCTTCTTCTGTGGGCACACTTCTGGCAAGGTAAGGAAGACTTGATTAAATCAGTTTGTGAAAGATGCATTTTCTGGTTTACACAACGCTTACATTCACCCTCTGTGAAAAACAGATAACCCTTCGGGACTTGCGTAATTTCAAGACGGAGCACGAGTTTGATGCGTTCTCTGGCAGCCTCTCAGACTTCGACGTTCACGGGAACCTTCTGGCTGCATGCGGGTTCTCCAGCCGAGGTTTGAATGGGTTGGCATGTGACCGTTTCCTCATGGTGTATGACCTCCGTATGATGCGAGCTGTAACGCCACTTCAGGTGCATGTGGACCCGCTCTTCTTGCGCTTCATTCCTACCTACACGTCACGCCTGGCGATCATCTCACAGACAGGTATCAACTGGGAAATGTAGAGTCTCCTTCATGCAAGCTCTGTAGACTGTGTATTTGTAGACTTATACGTTGTCCTTAAAGCTTTTTATCATAATAACATCAAGTTTTATGATTGAACATCTTACTTAAATATATAAGACACTACAGTGGAAAAACTGTCTTGGCTACATTTACTAGTATTGAGTAGTCAGTTAAGTATTTGAGTGAAATTGATTCCTAAATACTGACTCGTGTATCTGTGAAATAATGTCCCCCCTCTTCTTTCTCCAGGTCAGTGCCAGTTCTGTGAGCCCACAGGTCTCGCCAATGTGGCGGACATTTTTCACGTCAACACCGTGGGCCAGTTGCTCATGAGTTTTGACGTATCGGCCAGCAAACAAGCCTTGGCCTTTGGGGACTCTGGGGGATGTGTGCACCTTTGGTCCGATGCTCCAGAAGTTTCCTTTAACGACTACTCCCGGGAGACAGATTTTGCCCTGCCTTGCCTCGTGGACACGCTGCCTCAGCTGGACTGGAATCATGACCTGCTGCCTCTCTCACTTATCCCCATGCCGCTGACCAGCACCGAGCAGCTGCTGTCAGACTGGCCCACTGCCCTGGCTACACCCAGCCCCAGGTAAAACACTTGCAAGTAATTTATCTTAAAGGATAAGTTCATTGTCTACTCACCCCCATACCCTACTGATGGAAAGTCGGATGAAGTTTTGTAGTCCACAAAACATTTCTGGAGCTTCACAGCAAAACAGCGTTGCAGCATTCTCCTAAACAACTGACGTACGTGGGGACTTGTTTTAAAACGTAGAAAACAACCTCACCCAAAAACATAAAATGGCTCTATATAGCTCGCCTGGTGATATCAAAGTCTCAGGAAGCCCTGTACTCCCCATTTTTTAAAGATGATATCTTCACTGTACCTGCTAAGCTAGACGCATTAGCACACTTCCAGTCTGAAGTGGGTGCAGAAGCTCAACCGCACGTTTAACAAAATCAGTTTGTGATCCTGAGACTTGAATTGCGCCACTGTATGGAGCCATTTTATGTTTTGTTCACATCTTAAAACTAGACCCCATCTACTTCAGTTGTTGAGTAGAACTCTGTTTCTCTGTAAAGCTCCAGAAATGTTTTGCAGAGAAACTTCGTCGACTTTCCATCTGCATGGGGGTGAGTAGTTAATTCATTTTTAGGTGAACTTATCCTTCAACTGATTTGGTATGGCTTGCAATGGCAGTACTACATGAAGTCAACAACACTAACACATTTTGACTATGTTCCCAGTGATGATGATGTTTTTTTCCTCTGTGCCATAGAGCCCCATAATGGTCCACAAACTATTGATTACACACAAGTGAGCCACACTGTTGCACTTTATTTTGATGCACCCTCAGATGTGCCGTATGCCACTGCAAATACTCAGCAGTGCACCAAATCCTCAGCTGTAAATAGTTTCCGAGAAAGCCACCTATTACTCCTGTTTGAGTAATATTTGAAAACCCTTGTTAAAAATTAATCTATGAGTTTGTGTTAAGGAATTCTTCAGCAGGAACACATGAGTGACACAGACAAGATAGGGAAGTTGGAAATTATTGAGGACTAATGCATTTGTGGTTTTAGTCTCTTCCATGGGATTTGTTGTCAATAGCAGAATTATGGAATATCTCCAACTTCATCTTTAAACTCTTGCTACGCTACGACTTTGCATAATGAAACCATAATATCCAACTGACATGAATGATTTGACCTGATGATCTCATCTCAGTCATAATGTGGAAGTTGTTGATTTCTCTTTTCTCTCACGGTTGGTAAACACTCCTGAAGTGATGTCATGTTTTGTTTTGTGTGTGAATAATGTTTGAGCAGCCATCAAAAATTTACATTACCAGTTAATGGTAAATTTACTAGTTAGATGTGATTTTTATGTTAGATATATGCTGTCCAGATTTGATGTGTTGATGGATCTGTTTTAGAGAAGTGTTGTGTCAACGTATTGGTCATTTTGGAGGCTGTGGTTTGTGGTGCTGTTGATTTTTGTTGCATCAAGAGGTTTTTCCAATATCCAGTTCCAGTCAGCCCTCATTGATTGAATGGTGTGAACTAAACATTAAAATACACCTGTAAGTACAAGGGGGCCTGTCTGTTGTATTAGGCATCACGATCCCTGTGATGATGATGTTTTTTTCCTCTGTGCCATAGAGCTGCATCATTGTCCACAAATTATTGATTACACACAAGTGAGCCACACTGTTGCACTTTATTTTGATGCACCCGCAGATGTGCCGTATGCCACTGCAAATACTCAGCAGTGCACCAAATCCTCGGCTGTAAATAGTTTCCGAGAACGCCACTTATTACTCCTGTTTGAGTAATATTTGAAATCCCTTGTTAAAAATTAATCTATGAGTTTGTGTTAAGGAATTCTTCAGCAGGAACACATGAGTGACACAGACAAGATAGGGAAGTTGGAAATTATTGAGGACTAATGCATTTGTGGTTTTGGTCTCTTCCATGGGATTTGTTGTCAATATCAGAATTATGGAATATCTCCAACTTCATCTTTAAACTCTAGCTACGCTACGACTTTGCATAATGAAACCATAATATCCAGCTGACATGAATGATTTGACCTGATGATCTCATCTCAGTCATAATGTGGAAGTTGTTGATTTCTCTTTTCTCTCACGGTTGGTAAACACTCCTGAAGTGATGTCATGTGTTGTTTTGTGTGTGAATAATGTTTGAGCAGCTATCAACATTTTACATTACCAGTTAATAGTAAAGTTACTAGTTAGATGTGATTTTTATGTTAGATATATGCTCTCCAGATTTGATGTGTTGATGGATCTGTTTTAGAGAAGTGTTGTGTCAACGTATTGGTCATTTTGGAGGCTGTGGTTTGTGGTGTTGTTGATTTTTGTTGCATCAAGAGGTTTTTCCAATATCCAGTTCCAGTCAACCCTCATTGATTGAATGGTGTGAACTAAACATTAAAATACACCTGTAAGTACAAGGGGGCCTGTCTGTTGTATTAGGCATCACGATCCCAGTGATGACGATGTTTTCTTCCTCTGTGCCATAGAGCTGCATCATTGTCCACAAACTATTGATTACACACAAGTGAGCCACACTGTTGCACTTTATTTTGATGCACCCTCAGATGTGCCGTATGCCACTGCAAATACTCAGCAGTGCACCAAATCCTCGGCTGTAAATAGTTTCCAAGAAAGCCACTTATTACTCCTGTTTGAGTAATATTTGAAAACCCTTGTTAAAAATTAATCTATGAGTTTGTGTTAAGGAATTCTTCAGCAGGAACACATGAGTGACACAGACAAGATAGGGAAGTTGGAAATTATTCAGGGATGGACCAATGCATTTGTGGTTTTGGTCTCTTCCATGGGATTTGTTGTCAATAGCAGAATTATGGAATATCTCCAACTTCATCTTTAAACTCTTGCTACACTACGACTTTGTATAATGAAACCATAATATCCAACTGACATGAATGATTTGACCTGATGATCTCATCTCAGTCATAATGTGGAAGTTGTTGATTTCTCTTTTCTCTCACGGTTGGTAAACACTCCTGAAGTGATGTCATGTTTTGTTTTGCATGTGAATAATGTTTGAGCAGCCATCACATTTTACATTACCAGTTAATAGGAAAATTACTAGTTAGATATGATTTTTATGATAGATATATGCTCTCCAGATTTGATGTGTTGATGGATCTGTTTTAGAGAAGTGTTGTGTCAACGTATTGGTCATTTTGGAGGCTGTGGTTTGTGGTGCTGTTGATTTTTGTTGCATCAAGAGGTTTTTCCAATATCCAGTTCCAGTCAACCCTCATTGATTGAATGTTGTGAACTAAACATTATAAAACACCTGTAAGTACAAGGGGGCCTGTCTGTTGTAATAGGCTGCATTGCTTGTGCACTACCTTGTCCTTTAGTTTTGTCATGTTACTTGAATTTATAACTTTGATACAGTAACTCGCAAAACATCAATATTTAGCACCATTTTTGCTTTAATTGAGAAAAATGACATTCAGGACATAAAATTTCAGATTTCTAATTAAAGATGAATATAACAAGGCTGTAACATGACAATGACAGTAAACATAAAAATATCTCAACTTTTTTAGAAACATTTATTTTATTCTCTTTAGATCTGGCCTTTCAAAATAATGTGTGCAGCTGGTACTAGTGTATCGATGTATATGGTGTACTGGTGTATATAACAAAGATTTTCATGTGTTCTTTCCAATAGACGAGCTCCTCCTGCTGATCCAGAAATCCTGCGCACAATGAAAACCGTTGGGTTCATTGGTTATGCAGCAAACCCTCGTACCCGCCCTCGGAACCAGGCATGTCAGAAACATTCACTTTAGACCTGATGTTACCTTACGACAGCCTTTCTTTGTTGTAAACGCCAACAAAACATTAAATGATAAAATACATGGCTAGATTGCCTCAGTGCTGTCATTTTCAGTGTCCCATTCATATAAAGAGCTCAACAATCTAAAATCTATTTTCTGGTATGGTTTCAGGTTCCTTACAAAATTAAAGACGTGGAGCTCGATTATGATAACTACAACCAGGTGCCTGAATCACCGATTGGGCGTGATGAAGAGCCACACCTCTACATGGTGCCCAAAAAGTACAGAAAGGTCTGACTTATCATAATATTGCATCATGGTTTTCATATAAAAAATGGTTGATTTTTGTCTCAGAATAATTGGTTTAAAGTTTTGATCTCTAAAATGTGTGACGAAGATATCTTTGTTTTCGATCAGGTCACAATTAAATACTCAAAACTCGGACTGGAGGACTTTGACTTCAAACATTACAACAGGACGTTGTTTGCTGGTCTGGAGCCTCACATTCCCAATGCCTACTGTAACTGCATGATCCAGGTAAGAAAATCAGTTTTTAATCAGATAATTACAAATTAATTAAATTCGTTCATTCATTTTTGAGAGATAATTTAAAACAGAATTGGTGTTCTCCTGTTTCTGTGTTGGCACGTTAGGTTTTATATTTCTTGGAGCCGATCCGGTGTCTAGTGCAGAATCATTTGTGCCAGAAGGAGTTTTGTTTGGCCTGTGAGCTCGGCTTCCTCTTCCACATGTTGGATTTGTCACGAGGAGATCCATGTCAGGTATTTGTTTCTCTAAATGAAAGTATATGGATCCCTGCCACAGTCTGACCAATCCTAATCCTCCGTCTCCTATCTCTTCTCCTCAAGGCCAGTAACTTCCTCCGAGCGTTTCGTACAATCCCAGAAGCTTCAGCGCTGGGTCTGATCCTTGCAGACTCTGACGAGCAAACAGGGAAGGCCAGACTCGGTCGCTTAATCCAAAGCTGGAACCGCTTCATCCTCACCCAGCTGCACCAGGAGACACAGGAGCAGGAGGGCCCACAGGCCTACAGGGGAGCCAGCAGCAGGTCAGAGCCAACAGACACAGTTATCAGTGTAGTAGCAAATGTTTTTCTGAACAAAGCTTTGTGACATCCCCAGGACGGAGTCTGGAGTTATTCTAGGCCCAAAGCTTTTGCAGAAACATGTTCAGTGAAATGCAATCACTCTTTTTTTTTTTTTTGTTGTGTCGGTGATGACAGTTCTCTGGGTTCCTCTGGCGAGTCTGCAATCGGTAAACTGTTTGGATGTGAAGTTGAGAACAGCAGCCTGTGTCGCTGTGGCAAAGAGACGGTCCGCTCCTCCCTCACTTTGCTCTTCACCATGCATTATCCCGAGCAGAACTCTCAAGGTGAGTTTACAATACGCCTTCACTCTGCTGTGCATGGATAGTCTGTGTGTAGCTTTTGGGGTTTTTCCTTACAAATGTGCTGGCTCGGCTTGACTTAGTTTGACTTGGCACATCACCCCAGTGCAGGGATTTGCATTTCTATTACAACAGGAGTACCTGCTTGAAGGTCTGTAATGTACACATTTCATTGGCTATAAATTCCCCCGTTATTTATGAATATAAAAAGCTTTTATTATGAAGCAGCAAAACCAGGAAGTGTTGGGTTTTCACCTGCAGTCACTCAGTAACACGACTCCTGAAACAGCTGAAAGCGATCATGATGACACAGTGAGAGAAAGCAGATGCCTGAAAGAAGAAGGATTCAGGAGAAAAACTAAACTTCAGATCACAGAGATTCACTTAGAAGCTACAAAATGTATTTAAAAATGTCTTTGTTTCTGGTCTCCTGCACACACACGAGTCTCGCAATCACAATACAAAATTGTTTGAGGAGGAAAAGCAAATCCGCACAGCATGGTTTGGCCAACCTTGCCAAAAGTGCCATTGGAAAAGCCCCATGTGATGTACCTACAGCCTGACCCTATAGGGCTAGGGCATGGATAACCCGAGGCAGTATAGAGTTGACCTTTTCTTCATTTCACTTTGACTCACCAGAGAAAACAATAAAGGAATATGACTTTGCTGAGATCTTGAAGAAGAGCATCTGTCTGGAGCAGAGCACTCAGGCGTGGTGTGAAAACTGCGAGAAGTATCAACCCACAGTGAGTTCCAGCTCCCCTCCAGACACATCAGCAGCTCATATCAACACGCAGTAGATTTTTAGCCCCTTTTCTGCATGGTGAGAGCGTTCTTTGTACCTCTTCAGGTGCAGACACGCAACATTCGATGTCTGCCAGACGTTTTGGTCATCAACTGTGAGGTGAACAGTGCTAAAGAGGCTGAATTCTGGAAGGTTCAAGCAGAGGTAAGTTACCTTTTGATTTCCATCTTGACAAGAAGACATTTTGAAAATTAATTAATGACTTGCCTGTTGTTAGTTATATAAATAATGTCATCATCTTCTGTGTTTTCTCCACAGTACGCCTTCAACAAGGCCATGGCAAAGGAGGCGATGGAGCCTCCAAAACCTAAAGAACCGCCTCCACCCATGCCCACCGAGTGGTGCTTAGAGTAAGTAATATCAAATCAATAGGATCACAGCGTAGATTATTTCTATTGTGAGACCTGAAAACGGAAAGAAAAATGCCCATTATTATTTCCAAGACATCATCAAGTTGCTTGCATTTTCCAAACAACAGTCCAAAGAATGATATAAACAGTGAAGGGCAACAAATCTTTACAATTGAGCAATATCATCGAGGGGTGTCCCAGCCTGCGTCTTAGTTCCCACCATTTTCTGTAAACGCATGAAAAAAACTGAATTCCATTTAAATGTGCCGCTTCTCAACCACTTATTTTCCCCTGTGCACTCCAAATGGCCTCTGTGTGACGTATGCTGTTTTTGAAACACGCTAACAACAATAAGAGCTGATGGTCAGTGACCGAGAGGAAGTGTAACTACTACTGAACCACGTGGGACAAGCACAAGAAGAAAGAGAAGAGGAAGCACAAGGAGAAGGAGAAGAAGAAGAAGGAGAAGAGGAAGCACAAGGAGAAGGAGAAGAAGAAGGAGAAGAAGAAGAAGGAGAAGAGGAAGCGCAAGGAGAAGGAGAAGAAGAAGACGAAAACAACAAGTACAGCACTTATGACATCAAACTGCTGCACCGGGGTAAATCCACGCAGTCTACACAAGAGAGCCAGACATCTGTGGTGGTGTGGCTGTTCTTACAGTTTCAGACGAAACCAACACAACCACAATCTGTAATTTGTAATATTTTGCAACTGTTCTCGTAGGAAGGAAAAAGTCTACGAGTTTTCACAAAACAAATCTTATTAGAGCTGTTGAATACTAAATCAACTTCGTCAGTCACAACACCTGAGCTTTTGTTACCCTCAGGTGTGCATAAACTTTTGTTGTTGGCTGTCTTGTCTGTATCAGCCATGAGAAGCAGGTATTAATATGTTATCGTTAGGGCTGAGCAATATGGCCTTAAAATGATATTGCAATATTTTCACACAATATCTTGATATTTTGAAAGCACTTCATAAATGCAGCGACTGGGATACAAAATCAAATATCAATTTTATTTTATTTTTTTTTACAAAATACCTTAATATTTTCTGTATATTGCAACAATTTTGTAGGGATGACTGTTGGTAGTTCCACAAAATATATACATAATGAGATTTTTGATTTTTGAACACTTATACCATATCACGATATATAACTATATCTGAAATCCAAGACAATATGTAGTCTCATATCACGATAACAATATAATATCGATATATTCCCCATAATCTAGTTTTGTTGATAAAAAAATCTATTTCGTGTATCGAGAATTTAATTTTCTGCCTTTCAACTAATTGACCGATTATACTAATTATCTCAGCTGAACGTGTCTCACAATGTGTCGACCTCACTGTACATCCTCGTAGTGGGGAGGAGGCGTGCAATATGGAGGGCTTCACCTTTGACACGCGGGCGGAGGATCTGCGACACGTCTGGATCCCTCTCACTCTGAAGATGTCCATCAGCAAAAGTCAGGGGCTGGAGATCAGCAGCTGGCCTGAAGGAGAGGAGGTGAGGGAGAACGATTTCCAACTGATTGCTGCATTAAAACAGTGATTTTGATTCTTTATTTTAGCTTCCTGTCTGCGGGCTTAACTGTGTTTTCCATGTAACTAATGATTCCTTTCAACATCTCTGATCAGTTAAGTGCTGCTGAGGAGGCGGAGGGCGCTGCTCTTTATGACCTGGTGGTCACGGTGTCTCACGTCCTGGACGCTCGCACGGGTGGAAACTTGGTTGCACACGTCAAAGTGGGCGAGACGTACCATCAAAGAAAAGAGGTGAGTGAGACTTAGAAAATTACTTCTGCAAAGTGAACGTTAAAACGAAGTCTGTTCTGTGTTTTGAAAACTGACATTTCAAAGGATGTTTGTTTCAGGGCGTCACACACCAGCAGTGGTACCTCTTCAATGATTTCTTGATCGAGCCAATCGACAAGGTGAATATTTGACCATATTTAATGAATGCTATTGAAATATTATGTTTTGCAGTTTAGTAAACACACGTGTATTGTCTTGTCTGTCAAAGCCTGAATCTGCTCAGTTCGATTTGAGCTGGAAAGTGCCGGCCATCCTGTATTACGCCAAGAGGAACTACCACACCAAATACGACCTCCGCAGTAAGTTTCAGACTTGTAACCTGGAGATTTTACTAGCAGTTTAAGTGCATTGATTAACTTGCTCATGTTTTGCCATTTGCCTCAGTTAAAAATCCCATCGATGCCAGTGTGCTGCTGACGGAGGCTTCGTTGGCTCGGAAGCAGAGGAAGAGTCACGCTACCTTCATCCCTCTCATGGTCAGTGAGATGCCGCAGGCTGGTGACTTGGTGGGGCTGGACGCCGAGTTTGTAACGCTCAACCAGGTGAGTCAGGATTATAAAACCGTCACACAGTATGTTTACATGCACTAAAGACACCAGCTGTTGGTCATTTATGCCATTATTATTATTATTATTGTTAGTAGTAGTAACCACTGTAGGCATGCAAACAAAGAGAATATTAAAATGTTTTGAATTGTCAAATCTTATTTCTTGTAATTGTTCTGTTTCATTATTTAAAACTTTTCATGCAGCCAGTTTTGCCCAAATTTGTATTTTAAAGCTTTTCAAAACCGACAGACATGAACATGAACATACTGATCCTGATATATTGGAAAAACCAAATGTCAATCAAATGTAGAGTTAACTTTAAATAGTTAAAATCAAATAAGGCTCAATTGTTGGACGTAGCAAGATCTTTCATTTAATCGACGAGTCTGTCAAAGCTGTTTTACGGCTGTTTTTATCAAAAAGTCATCTTGTTGTGACAATAGACTTTGATTCGACCTGACTCATGACTGTGTGTGTGTTTGTGTTTGCAGGAAGAGGCAGAGCTTCGCAGTGACGGCACCAAGTCGACCATCAAGCCCAGTCAGATGTCCGTTGCCAGGATCACCTGCGTGCGGGGTCAGGGGCCCAACGAGGGGGTTCCCTTCATCGATGACTACATCTCTACTCAGGAGCAGGTGAGAGACTGCACAGTGCAAAACACCAACATGGCTGAACAGATAAAACAGTAAACATATGACTAAACTATTATGTAGGGATGATATTTTTTCCCATCACTTCCTCTATCATGATGTGACTTTTATTTTCAGTTTGAATGCTACATGATGCACAAACACTAATCATCACAGGAACATTCCTCACTTTCTCGTATTGTGCTGCGATCATGATGATCGATTACTCGTCCCTTGTTTATCTAGTTTCTATGTAGCCAGGTAGAGTACTTTTTGCTGACTTGATAGAAAGTCTTTATTTGTTTGTTAATATTAACCTTGAAAGTGGTATGTTGCTTTTTAAACTATCAAACTGCTGCTCGTGTGTTCTTCCAGGTCGTCGACTATCTGACACAATATTCTGGCATCAAACCAGGAGACCTGGACGCAAAGATTTCTTCAAAGCATTTGACCACACTGAAGTCCACTTACTTGAAGCTGCGCTTCCTCATCGACACGGGAGTTCGCTTTGTTGGTCACGGTTTACAGAAGGACTTCCGGGTTATCAATTTATTGGTGTGTTAAAGTCACATTTGATGGATATTTTCGGTTTACAGTTGACATCTCACTACAGATCTTACCTTCGAGCCGTGGTGACTTAACTCTGTGTCTTTGCTGTTTTGAAGGTTCTGAAAGACCAAGTCATCGACACTGTCTACCTGTTTCATTTACCCCGAAAGAGGATGATTTCTTTGAGGTTTCTCGCCTGGTACTTTCTAGGTAATGGATCACATGACTACATTTAATGTAAAAGTGGTCGCTTGTAGTGAGAATGTGCAGAAAATTATTTCCCAACTGCAGTTCTGAACCTGTGGAGCACTGAAACATCTTTGAGCTCATTGTTTAAGGCCCACAACTTGCAAAATACTGCTGCGGAAATCATTATGACCTGCCATTCCTGATCGTCCTTTTCATTGTGCATCTTGCAGACCTCAGCATCCAGGGGGAAACCCACGACAGCATAGAGGACGCCCGTACTGCTCTACAGCTATACAGGAAGTTCCTGGAGCTGAGTCGTGGAGGAGGGACGGACGAAGTTAGGAAGGTCCTGAAGGGACTCTACGAAAAAGGCCGCCAGATGGACTGGAAAGTCCCTGAATCAGAAACAGGAGATGGTCAAGGTAGCCCAAAAAGTACGACATTACTGTGAATGATTGTTGTTAATGAAATAACAATGAGATTCGATGTGAGCGCTTCATGAAAAAAAGGAGTGGATTGAAAGCACTCTTTTTCCTTCAACAGGTGCTGCTGTGTTTCCCTCTGTGATGGGGCTGTGACGACACTGACGCAGACTGATCGTCACCGCTAGTTCAGTCAGTGTCATATTTTGTACCTACTTGCATTTATTTTTGCATTGTGTACAGTCTTTACGAAGGTCTTTGTTGCCTGTACAGCTCACTTCAGCTCAGAAAAACAGTTGTAATAATGTCCAAATGTGTAATTTTCATCATGGGGAAAAAAAGAAAAAGAATTTGTATTTTATGATTTTGGAGCCATTTTATAAAAAAGAAAAAGAAAAAAGAAGTGCTGTGTGTTTTTTGATACATGTAAATAAACATATCACGATCACCAGAAGATATGTTGTGTTTGTTTTGCCGGGAACTGAGAAACATATTTAAATGAATACATAATGATGAACACAGGCGGCACACCGTCAGTCTTTCAGAGAAGTATATTCAAATTTAATAGTGAATTGAGTTTCGGCTTCTTCCCACTTCACTGTGGAGTTTGTAGTGTTATGCACGCTTGGTTCAGAATTTGCCTGTTAATTTCCTGACAACCGCCATCACCAGTCATATAAACAAACAGACACGTGTACACCTATGGGAATTAAATGATAATGATCAAAACATACAGTCAAACGTAAAAAGCTGGTCTAACAGCAGGTGCAAGAAACAACGTGACGGTATACAGTGATTGCTGCGTGTTTATGGGGGACCACATGAGCCATGGAGATGGTAATAAAATATTTAATTAAATAATTGTCCAATAAATATTTTAATGGGGGAAAAGGAGGAATTATAAAAATAATTTACAAATAAAAATGAATCCATAATAAAACAGTCAATAAGTAGATAATTTAAACATATCAATGCACTCAAAAATAAATACATTAAAAAAAGGAATTTTCTAAACTATTTTCACAATTTATATTGTTTATAATCAAAATTTCGATGTGATGAAGGCTTCAAGAGACTAGAAATGATGGTGTGAGTGCTTCATTTTTACTCGTAAAGGGCTGTACGAACCCTACTTAAAGGATAAGGTCACCCAAAAATGAAATTTCAGTCATTATCTACTCGTCCGCATGCCGATGAAAAGACATCGTAGTCCACTAAACATTTCTGGAGCTTCACAGAAAAACAGAGTTGCAGCGTTCTCCTAAACATCTGAACTAGATGGAGACTTGTTTTAAAGTGTAAAACAAACAACCCCCCCCAAAAAAACTAAGCAAAACATAAAATGACTCCATACAGCTCTTCCAGTGTAATCCAAGTCTCTGGAAGCCCCGAGATCCCATATCGATTTGAGAAAGATGCTGTTTATTTAAACCCTTTTAAAAGCTGTACTCTTCCCTGTAGCTGCTAAAAGTGTCAGAGGGCATCCTGTCTGACGTGGGTGCACAAACCTGACCGCACATCGAGGGTGTAAATAATGTCCTTTCAAATCAATATGGGATCTCAGGGCCTGTGGAGACTTTTTTTCCCGCAGCTGTTTATTTTTTACTTTTTAAAACAATTCCCATCTACTTCAGTTGTTTAAGAGAACGCTGCAACACTGTTTTGCTGTGCAGCTCCAGGAATGTTTTGCAACCTAGGAAACTAGTTTCCTTGTAAACTAGGAAACTAGGAAACACCTGACTTTCAGTCGACATAAGGGTGAGTAAATAATGACTGAATGAATTTTCATTTTTTGTGTGACCTTAACCTTTGAATGGCAACACTAGCTTTGACCAGGTCATATGTAGAAAGTTTCCCATCTCAGTTTGCAGCTGTAACAATTAGGGAAAATATTAAAGTGACTTATCTGCTCAGGTGTAAGTGAATTCTGTGGAGAATTTATTTTTGTGTCCGGGTTCTTTGCAAACATGATTTGTATGAGTTTGTACTGAGTGGATTGAAAATGATTTGGATCTGGATTTGGATGATTAGTCGTCTATCCAGCTTCAATTACACCTCCCCAGTTTCTGTTTCACTTCACCGGCATTGCAGCTGTTCTTGTGAAGAAACTTTTGCATGTTTTTGCATCTTGATGAATTTTTGCATAGAAAAATAAATGTCACCAAAAGATTTTCATCTCTTTGACCTTCTCTGTATTCTGACGAAAGTCATTAGAATGGAAGTTCTCGTCGATACGTCTTTACAAATGAATGTGAAAGTGACATGAGTGAATCCAGCCTCTGTTTGAAGTCGTCACTGTGATGTTGAAGTGGCGCTCCTGTTTACTGATTACACAATTAGCATCTTTTGGAAACAGCCCAAAGGAAAAACATACAGATGGTTACGTATTTGACCTTTACTAAAACTCTGCCTTGTTAAAATCAGATCTGTAGATCACAGTTTCCTCATATCGCCCCTCCACTGCATATCTTGATCCTTTATTGTCCCTGTTTATAAATAATTTAAAGCAAAAATGATGTAACTTCTTTTCCTTGAAAAAACAGCTTTAAAATCATGTTGATGGTGCAGTGTCTTGTAGGAGGATCAATGGTGTCTCCGTCCCATCACTTGTTTCTGCACTATGTAACTTCAGTGAGAGGAGAGGATCACAGCGTTACATACATGTTTACTTTAAGACTTTAACTCATAACGTTGTAATGAGTTTTGTTTGTAGTTGGCACCAAGTCGCACAAAAAACCCCGCCAATTTCGACATAATCTTGCTTTAATTTGTATACATTGTAATGTAAAGATTACGTTTCAAAGGAGGTTTGAAGAGTTGAAGTGAACAAACACTACATTGTTTTATTGGTACTGCTACTTAAAACTCCAATTAAGTAAAATACAGTTTTCCACTTTTATTTCCTCTAAAATGTGTATCTTGAAGTAAACATTTATGTAACGCTGTGATGCTGAAGTTAACAGCGCTGAAAAAAGTGATAGAGGGGCGGAGTGGCTGAGACAGAGACATCATTCACACTATTTCAAGACACTGTACCATCAACATGATTTTGAAGATGTTATTTTGAGGTAAAAAAAAGTCACATAATGTTGCTTTAATGCCTTAAAATCCAGTTTTCCCCACTTTTATTTCCTCTTAAGTAGCTTTAATGTTGTTTAAGCCATCTTATTCCACACAATCTGACCGTATCATACTTTTGAACCTAAATATTTCCACATTGAGTGAGTGAAAGACTTTTTTTAGTCCCATTTCATCAAATGGAAATTTTGTTTTGTGCATCATTTTATGCACATTCTTAAATTTGTCATTTCATAAATTTGATATCTTCTGAAACGTTGGGATCTGAACTACAATTTAAAATAGGTTCTGTGGTTTGAACATTGTTTGATTGACCCACTATTAAGACAGGACAATTTAAGGTTAAGGTAAAAGAGATCTGAACACTTCTGCTGATTGATGATGTCCTGAATCAACCCCGCCTCTGAACGATCCTATTTTGAATGTTTTCTAAGCGTACTGGTGCCCTCTGCTGGATGTACAGGCGTCATGTTTTAATCTGACACATCGTTACTACATTCAAGCCACCAATGTTACTTTCCAATTACTGAATTTCACACTTATTATTTATTTGCAAGGGACTTAAGAACACTATTTTGGAAAGCCTAGTATTTCATACATTTACTGACATATCTAAAACTGAAAGTGACTCGTGGCACATGGACTCAAAAGCAGGAAATGCGTACTTTAACACCTCATCGTCACCTCTGCTTCAGCTCGTGTGAAAACAACTCCAAAAAAACCAAACATACACCATCAGTATTGCAAACTGTTTATTCGTAGTAAATGAAAAGTGTGCAATTCAGTGAGAGGGAGAAAGAGCGGATAGGGGTGTCGGGGACGGTCGATGTCTTTGGTCCATATTTTGGTGGAGGGGATGTCGATGAATCGGTGGGAGACGAGAAAAGGCACTTGAGTTTACAGTTGTCTCAGAAAGGTTGTCTTGAGAAGAAGAACACGGGTCTACTGGAAGAATGAATTGACTAGATGTTTAACCTCCATTATGTCTAATATGAATATCACATACGAAATGCCCCATGTGAGCACAAAATTATATAGCTACATATATGTATATACAGGAAGGAATCAGAAAAGTAAGTGTGGAGGGAAGAAGAGGAGGAAGAAGAAAAGGTGACGTGTTGGATTTATCCCCTTTGGAATTCTTTACAGGCAGAAATAAAAAAGAAAGAAAGAAAAAGGCAGCAACTTTAACAGGACGAAATTATTTCTTTGGCGATAACCTAAATATTCCTACAGTTTGGAACGTAAAACAAAAAAAAAAAGTGGTTAAAGTGAGACGGATAAAATCTCTGTTGAGATTCACTTCCTTTGAGTTTTGATTGAAGGAGTCCAGCGTCTCGAACACAAGAAATACGCTGGAATAAAAAAAACACTTGTTTTAGTAAAATTTGGTATATTTTCCGCCCGACAATGTCAGTCAATAAAAATCTTTGTGACAAAACAAAGTCACCACCTCTGAAAGCACTTAAAGGAGTAGTCTGACATTTAAGGAAATACACGACTCTCTCACCAAGAGTTAGCATGAATCAGAAGATTGATTACGATGCTACTTTGAGCAGCCGGTTAGCTCAGCTCAGCCTAAAGACTGGAAACAGGCGGAAAGCAGCTTTCCCAGCTCTGCCGATAAAGCACAAATCTCACCGTTGTGTTCATCTTTGGCCATCGTGAGTTCAATATAGTTTCTTTTGCCCAAAACAGCCACAAGGGGGCGACAACAAGCCGACTCCACTACTGGAAACCAAACTTTGACAAGCAACAGAAAAATGGATGGAGCTTCCAGGTCTGAAAAGTGTGCCTTAATCCTCCATTTCTTATGGCCTGCAGAGGGCAACTCCACTGTTTTCAAAAGAAGTCCGATTTCATGTAAGCTTATGAGAAAATGTACCTACTTCTCACATGATTTACTAACTAACTAAACCGCTTTCTAATGAGTTTATGGTCTCAGTTGCTAGTTTCAAGTCGTAATGCCAAAATAAAGTGTGACATCACTGTGGGTCGACACAATGGTGAGATTTATGCTTCATCATAAGTGTTTTCAACGTTTGGGAATGAGCGTATTTCTCAAAATGTCAAACTACGGCTTTAAGTCAAAAGTTAACATGATTATATGTCGGAACAGGACATATTAACCAAAGACTGCAAACAAACTACCGTTCTTTTCTCCACAATATTCACTAATATAATAACTGGAGTAAAGACTTTAATCTCAAATATATCTCCCTGTGATCAGAAAACTCACAATGAAACAAAAAGAGAGGGGAGAAAACATTATTTTAAATTCCTTTTCCTAAAGTCTTGAGGGAAGACAACACATGAGTGAAGAAATGCAGCAATAATGTAACAACCAGTTTTTAACTACAGCCTTGCAGCTCGACAAACTGTATGTACATAACTACAAGAAGATAAGAGATGAGGAATCACCAGGGGTCCCAGTCCCTAAAAAAAAAACCCCACTGCAGGAAAACGCCTTGAAAACAGGCCGCGTCTAAAGATCAGCAATGAGGTATTCACCAGCTTTTTGTTCACAAACTCCCGACACGACGAGGAGACTTAACCCCAACAACAGCCTTGAAGCGTCTACTTGGCAGCTGTAGAAAAAGAAAAAAATCTTTGAAATCAATACAACCCTCCAACGCATTCATCAGTTATACGTTCAAAGATGGGATCAAGTGAGTATATATAAAAAGGGGAAGAAGAGATCTTGCATCTTTTTCTCACACATATATTTAGAAATCGCACGTCTGCTCTACAAGTACCGTCTGATTAGAAAGCCGTCATGACGCAGACATCCATGTCTCTAGAAAGGCAAATGTGAAGTCTCTCTGTGACTAAAAGGCAAGCACGTCATTAATATGCCATTCATGTGCATATAACAACAAATAACGAAGAAGAAGAAGAAACGGTGCACGTGGAAGAAAATCCTTCAGAATGGAAGTCAAGAACTGACTATAAAACAGCATGTGGACAGTTTGTTTTGAGCGTGAACATTTCATTTAACATTATTCTACAAAAGGTAATGAGCCCTCTCTGTTATAAAAGAATGGACAGCGAGCAAGAAAGACGGCACACACGATGACCCTGTTGGCCAGTGGGAGGGCGATACATCACTGCCTCAGGCAATGTTTAAAGAAATTGTTCCACATTTCTGGAAAATTAGCTAATTCACATTCTTGCAGTGTTAGATGAGAAGTTGGGAATCACTCTCATGTCTGTACGGTAATAACGAAGCAACAGCTAGCAGCTAATTAACTTAGCTTCGCAAAAACACTGGAAACAACCAGCTTTGCTCTGCTTGGATCATTACCCCACGTTTTTTTATTTCATTTCATTTTTTTGTACAAAATAAACAAGACAGAGTGACAATTAGTTGAAAATCCCTTAAAGGTCATGGGTTGAACATACGACTTCCTCCACTTTCCTGTGATAGCGAGTTAAATTTAATTTAAAGTGTTGTTTTTTTCGAGATCAAGAGTTATTTATGTAAGTTTCTCGAGAAAACGAGCGCTGTTATGAGCTAAAGAGATAAATTAATCCATTATCACTAGAAAACAAAAGCTTGTTCCTTATAACCTAATGTGTATTAGATCAATAGTGCCATGACAGCAATCATACAGGGCATCTTGACAAGTGTAGTGAAAAATTCAGTAAAAAGTTGATATGGTTTGTGTTGGACCTCCCAAAAACAGCCACACAGAACCCTGCTTCTTCTACTCTTATAAATCTTATGAAATTGTTTTCTCAGGATAAATTACCTCTATTTAGGGGAAAAAATGGGTGTTTTTTTTATTCCATATTTAATTTGTGATGTCAGGAAAACAAATACAATTTAACTCGCGATCACAGGATAACAGAAATTCACACCTGACCGTTTAGGACTTCTGTGAATGTGTGGAGTTTTGCTTGTTGGCAGATTACGTTAACTTGGGACTGGCAACAAAACAGTTTCCACTTGCCTTTATGCAAAGCTAAGATAACCAGCTAGCTTCATATTTCGCTCACAAACACGAGAGTTGTATCGATCCTCTCATCTAACGCAAGAAGGGGAGGTAGCCATTTCTCAAATGTCGAACTATTCCTATCAGAGAGCAACCTACTCTCAAAAAACATCGAAGTCCTAGCGTTAACACGTTTCCTACTGTTTGTAGCAGCCATACGAAAAGCTCTGGATTACAGTTTGATATGTCTTTTTTTTTTTTTTTTAAACTTTGCAAATATTAACGATAGTCTGTAGTGTTGATTGCATGTCTTCTCTCCTTATGACAAAATTCCCTGTTAATACTAGAACTACTTCTTTTCCACGGTGAAGGCATTGAAATGGTTTTGGGAGACAAGAAGAAGAAAAAAAAAAAAAGAAAGATCTGAGGTGCAAATCAGAGAGCTGACATAAGCCACAGCAAGAATAGAAATAGTACTAAGAATTTAACTTCAATACTGCACAAATTGTTGCAGGTAATCCTGTCAGTCTCTGGCATTAAAAACAGAGACTGACAATAGCATAGCAATGAGATCTCTCAAAGGGGGCCTAAAGATAGGAGCTGTTACCGCAATCAGGATGAGAGAAATTAAAAAGGAAGAGCGATTACAGAACAGTGAGAGCTTTTCAAGTTCGAGGGATGAATGGATAGATGTAGAGAGGTGGCACTACAGCTCAACTGACGGAAATATGTAAACTGGTATTTCTATTCTTCATTGAGAGGAGTTAGTAGGAGGGAGAGTGTGGAAGGTATGGGGGGGAGGGGAGTGCAACGGTTAGTAGATGGGATTGATTGAGCGCGGGGGTTTCCAATGTCAAGGGCAGTGCGTCCTCGGAGGCCTTTGGGGCAGCCCGTTATGAGAGGGTCGGTCTTGGTTGTAGGAGGACGTGGAGGAACGGGAGGGACCTCTTGAGTTGCTAGAGTGATGTGAAGTAGGCCCAGAAGAGCCGCCGTCGCTCGGGTAGCGGTGGTTAGCACGATTGGCGTTCCTGTCATGGTAGGAGCCGCCGTTATACCGCTGACCACCCGAGTGATACCCTTGTCCCTGGAAAGTACGCCTGTTGCCTTGGAAAATCTGAGAGGGAAAATCAAAAGTCAGTAAGCGGCTAAAAATGATTCACACTGCCCAAGTAAGGTGTGAGGAGGTTTTTAAGGTCTCAACGATTTCCAGCTGACCTGTTTGGTTGGTGGAGGGCGGTTTTCGATGGGGGGGCTTTGGGTCTGGGTGGGAGGAGGAGGAGTTTCCAGGAGGCCTGGGCTGGCGACAGAAGAGGACGTGGAGCTGCAACGGGACCTGTTTGAGTAGCCTGTACGCGGGTGGTAAACTGTAAAAGAAAAACAACAAGGTGAATCACTAACAGTACAACCTGGAGCCTTACTCATGAAGCAGGATTTCTAAATAAGGGGGTTCTGAGTCAGCTTGCATCAACATTCAGAATTTCTGATGCTGCTACTTTCACACCAGACACATCACCCTCGAACATCTGGCTTTTGTCTTCAGTGCACAGGCACTCTGTCAACAGAGGCGAGAATGAAGCAAGATGTCTCACTCCTTAGCCACTTCCGTTATCATCTCTAAAAACAATGCATCCGATTCAGAATCATGTCTTCTGGATGTAGTCTGATGATGTGGTAAATTATCTGCTGCCTTGTACTGCTTCCTGCAAACTCATCTAATGGTAATGGGAAAGAAGTAAATTGGCAATTATTTGCTCACGTTGAAAAAAAACCTGCATTTACACACTAATGTTGGTGTAAAAACAGTAACTATGTTAATAAAACTCACCATAAGAGGACAGCAGAAAATGATGTAGAATAAAGTGGCTAGTTAGCGAAATGAATGCAGGTTTTTCAAACTCACACACTCCGTTTCCTCTTCCTCTTCTTTGATACCGAGAAGTGCCAACCATATAACCAAAGCACATTTATTTTTTTTATTATCATTATTTTTTTTTTTTTACTTCATGAGGCGTTCTTCACACCATCTGAAATGTCTAAAAATGTACATCATACACCCTGAAACCGAATGTGCGAGTTGTGTCTAATAAAAGCTCGATGGCAGTTTGAGATGCAGTGAACCGAGATATTTGTTGCAGGGTATTAAAGAGGACACTTCTCAGATCGAGGTAAGCAAACTTCAAATTCTGTTTGCACCTTTAAAAAGGCTCCATATCAATCCAAGTGCTCCAGTCCATTTTTTTTCCCTTTGAAATTTGCTTTCCTCAGTCTGAGAAGCATCTGACTGAACTGCCTCTTTTCATCAGACATATTTGTAGTCACAGTCCGTTTACCTCACCAAATTTAACCCGATAAATTTATAATCCTTTCTTATGAGTTGAATCCAGTTAAATGAATTCTGTATATTTTTGTCTTCCCTCACAGCAGCATTGATAACATGACTTTCTCTGAAACCACATAATGGAAACATGTTACTTTAAGACTCATTTCTATTTGTTAATGTACAACCTGAGAACCTGAACGCTGCTGAGAAGAGATAATTCTGTGAACAATATTTAATGTTGTGCTTAAACTTGTTTTTAATGACTTTTCAGGTGCCAACATATGAACATTGGATGTCTGCACAAATGTGCATATTGAATATGTATAAATAGCTGAATTTCTTCTTTTAAGTTACACAGGAAATAACATAATTAGGTTATTTTTAACGTGATTTATACACTCATCAAAATAGTTTGGTGGCATCTGGGCCTCTAAGAGTCTTTTTGTATTTTTAGTTTTGTCCATTTCCTCTCCAAGTCGTTTAAAATAGCACACATTTTGGAAGACAAAACATAATAATTAGCTTATTAGCCAAGTGTGCTTCCAGTCTGCTGTAACGGTGGGCATTATAAAGACAATGACCAGCTGAAATGCTCGTTGATGAAGGTTCTCAGTCGTCCAGGTCATAGTTATTCTAAGTGCTGTGTCGTAGGCAACTGGACTTGTTTCTATTTCAATTTTCAAGAAACTGAAACAAGCTGAAATGTTTGTATTTTCAAAATGGCTGAGGGTTTACCTTCATTCAGGATTATCAAGATAAGCACAGAGAGAAATATTCACTTAAACATAAATACAAAGAAAGATAAAACCAGATGAACAGGATACTGTACCTGATCCAAACCCTGTGATGCTCGTCTTCAGCGGTTCAAGATCAAATGTAAATCTTACAGCTTTCCCAAGATCCTCGTCGTATTTACGTTCACTAACAAAGTGCTGCGGAAAAGAAAAGAGACAACCAATCAATTATTATTATTAACCACCAGCTTGCTCCAAAGTGCAGCAGGTAGATATAATTTAATTTGTTGTTTTCCTTCATGTAGTCACCTTGGAAAAGACAACCACTCACTACAAATGAGCTTTTTATTTAACTTTCAGTTGTGGCTCAATGATCAGCTGTGCATTTAGTCACATTTTGAAACAAAGAGATGGAAGAGACCAAACTGAAGCAGCAGTTTTGTTAAAGTACCTTGATGTCTGCACGCAGTTCAGTCAACTGCTCTTCAGACATGGATGCTGACTGGTCCGTCAGCCGTCTGAGCTCCTCTGCTCTTTTCTGCCGGGCATCCAAAATCAACACTAAACACAAATAATGTGATGATTAACAGACAACCAACAAGAGACCCTACGATTGTTTTTGTGCACGGTGTCCCTGATTCAGAGTGTTCAACAAGTGCTGACTGATTATGTCCAATTAAGGCACAACTCATTGTGGGATGCAACTAATGATTATTTTCATTACCAATTAATCGACTAAATGTTTGGTTGAGAAAATGTCCAAAACCTAAAGATTTTCAGTTTCCCATCACACAGAAGAAAATCAGCAAATGCTCTTGCCTGAGATGCTGTAATCAGACAAAATTTAGTAGTATGTTTGAAAAGTGACTAAGTTACTATATATTTTTCTGTCAACAACTCGGTTCTGTCTAAATATTCCCTGCAGTCGCAGTAAGTTTCATTTTCTTGTGAGAACTCAGCTGTGTACTTTAAACAACACGTACAAAGTTCAGCTGACTCAGCATCTAAAGATAAACAAGGGTTAAAGATCAAATCGTGATACTGAGTATGTGCCAGTGTGAAGGCACACAAGTTACTGACACTGGCGTCATAACACACTTGACACACTTCTTTAGCCTTTAAAATACACACAGCATCTATTCAGTTAAGTCAAGAAAGGTGTTACATGTTTACTCAAAACACAGTTTGAACCCTTCATTTACCTCTGCGCACTATCCTGCCATCACAGTTTCGTTTAGCTTAATAATGGATGTGTGTGCAACGTGCATGAACCTGCTTATGTAGCAGACTTTAATTACAGACATTACAGAAAAAACAAAACTTATTTTCAAATTACATTTTAGTTTAAACATTTCATCCTGTATTATTTTGATAGGATTATTGCTTTTAAATTAAGGAGGTTATATTATGCAAATTTTCAGGTTCATACTTTTATTTGGGGATCCTAGTAGAATAGGTTTACAGACATTAATTTTCAAAAAACACATAATTTTTCTCATATGGTGCATTGCTGCAGCATCCCTTTTCACAATGTGTCTTGAATGCTCCGTTTTAGCTACAGAGTGAGACATCTCGCCTCTGTTCAGTCTTTGGTGAGAGTTGCACATGCGCATTACTTAACGGGCAGGATGTGGCCAATCGGAGGCAGAGTAGGGCGGGTCACGCCGAGCAAGTAACCATGCACAAAAATGCTACATCACACAATAAAGGAAAGGCAGAACACATAATATGACCTCATTTCATTTTCACAAAATATTTCTTGGATTCCTCCGCCTACCGCTAGAGGGAGCTCCATAGTTTGAGAATAGTGCTACTGCACTACATTAAGACTGAAATTATTTGCTGGCTAACCGATTAGTTTATCAACAGAAAGCTCATTTATTTGATCAATTAGTCGTTGCAGTCAACTTTCTGTTGGGACAAGTGAAATGCTTATACTGTCCTATTGTTGGAGTAATATGTATGGGAAAAAAACCATGTTGGCTTTTCAGACCCGTGTGTCTAAGTGAGCATCATGTGTTGCTGCTGCAACAGTGCAAATCTATTTATTTTTTGGACAAGCAACTTCTTATTACGCTCGATCTGTTTTTACTTACTTGCCCTCACCATAAAGGCCCTGAACATGGCAGGCATAGCAATTACCATCTTGTCAAACTGTTTCTAAGATTGGGCAGCAATTTATTTGGAAGGCATATTAATCAACTAATTGTTTCAGCGCTAGTGTGACTTTAATGGTAGTATTTGTAACCTACACAACAGTCTAATCAAGCTGCCTGGCATGTTTAAAAAGATATCTGAAAACATGGAGCTGCTGATTATGCAGAGGCTTATTGGCCTTACTGAATAAGTTTAAGAGAGAAAACATTTTGACTAAAATATAATGACTTTTCATCTACTGTAACTGGACTTAATCTTTTGTTTTTGTCAACTAGTTGGCTAAAATGTGACTAAAACTAATAAGCATTTTTATCCAAAGACTGAGATAAAGACTAAATCTAAGGTAGCTGCCAAAATAAACACTGCTTAAATATTAGTACTAGCTACAGTACTGGTACCTGGTACCTACAGCACCACAGATAACGATCATTATATCCTGGACTGTACTAAACAATGCCAAAAACATCCTCCTTTCCCATTTGTTCACCTACGCTCAGAGCTGTTTTTCAGCTATCTCTTTTCCTGCAGGAGAGCAAAAGCTCATGAGGGAAACCATAAAGTTAACACAAGTACAGGAAGCAGATTAGTAGAAGGTAAATTTTGAGGAAACCTGGCTTTTGTAATGTCGAAGAAAATACTAGAGTTTCTTCGCTTTCCTCTCAATTCCCCACACACTCTGCACAAAGACAGCATTGAGTCTCCCTTGACACCTGACACTATTCACTTTTTCCAGGCCTGGAACACACAACACTCAACACTGAGAGGACAGAAGAAGAGAGAATGGCCTACTTGTACAAATATGCAGTCTTGCTCTGTCATGTTACATACACACAGTGGTTGGTATGCTCCAGGTATATCAGGACCCCGAGGGCATCTCTGCAGTTTTGAAGAAACTGGAACTTGCTGTTCTACAACCATTTCTTTTCACTTCCTCTCAGAAGTTCTGAGAATCTGACCTAAATCACTTCCCGAGTCAGGTGATCACATTATGTGAGAAATACCAACAGCAGCTCAGGTGGCACATGACCTGCAGGTCGACATAGTTTAAAATACTTACTGGATTCTGCTTTAACTTTGTCCATTTCTCCCAGTAGAGTCACTTCTCTGTCCATTAAACTAAAAAACACAGAGAGAGAAAGAGAGAGAGAGGTCATTTTTCTCCACTCACTTCGAGATAAGAGGGCATATTGTGAACGCTGACTTTGCACTGAGATTACGAAGCTATTCCAATAAAAAAAGACAGCTGCACACTCAGAAACAGTAGCATCAGTGAATGACAATGCAAAACAGCAAGTGCAACACATTTAGGTCAACATTTAAACACTAATACATGAGAGAAAGTTCAATACTGTGTGATATAAGCAGCAGCGACATACTGCAGTTATGTCTCATGCCACAGATCAGCATGTCTACCATTATGACATCATAAATCACAACCTTGACTGTACTATTGTTTGATATCTCAGCACCTACTAAGACAGAAAAATCTGAATAGCCATGAACCATCATTTAAATCATGCAAAGAAAAACGGTTCCATTAATGAGGAACTAGATTTCATACTGCAAGTGATGGGTAAAATATTTCTGTAAACCCCTGTGGGTTTTCTCACCACTAGAACAATGATGGAGCAATGTTTCCAGGAATGGGTTCTCATTTGGTTTCAACTATGAAACACGCAGCAGGAGATTTGAGGCGGGGGGCGCACCCCTTGTTGGCAAAATGACTAAAATGCATCCCCCTTGTTAACCTGCCAACCTTCGTCATCCTACTTGGGATCACTAATAGGCGGACAGCTATCCGGGTCAAGATCCAGGCGCCCTTCTATCCGGACCTATAACTGATAAATTATTGAGCATTACTACATTTTGACGGAGCATTTTATACTTTAACTCCCACTCCAGTGTTTTTTTTGGATGTGCTGTGGCAAAGGTGACACATAAAGATGCAGCGCCCGGTAGATCCTCTAAATTATGCTGCACAGTGATTTTTTAGTTTTTTTTTTCTGAAACTACTACTTATGGGAGAAATACTGTCATCATCACTGGAGAAGAAAGCCAGCGTTTTCGACAAAGAGCAGCAGACTTTGAAACCGTAGCAGCCCTTTGGACCATCCAACCTGACCGGCTGAACCACTACAGACAGGAAGAGAGTTGGAATTAAGAGTCACGCTAATCCAGCTTGGTTTAAGGCTGCTCCTGGCTAATGTCTGGTCACAGGACAAGGAAATGGACAAAATGGGACATAGGCTGGCAAAACAACCTGTAATCAGACACTGTTGTGCCCACAGAGACCCATTTCCACCACAACATCTCAGTTCAAGCTGTTGCACTCGACGGGCAGACCGTGTTCTTAGCCGACAGAGCGAAGGACTACAGCTGGACGAGGAGAGGTGGGCTAACAAATCGATGCTTGGTGCTCACAAACAGTCAAAGTTGATGCACAGTGTTTGTGTAGCAAGAAAAAGTTTACCAACTTTTATTTTGTTATACAACCCTGTGTTGTTTAATGACGATTAAATTACCTTGTATTTTGGCATTTTTATGATATTTCTGAGTCATTTTCTCACATTGCTTATAAGCCACACGGTGCACCAACTATTTTTTGCCAAATAATTACATTTTGTGCTACAATGTAACAATGACGTATGACTAGAGTGGAATCAATAAGTCATGCACTACCCTCCAAGCTTAAAGCTGCTGGTAAGCGATATATTTTTATCATAAAGTGTAGCTGTTAGAGTTTTGTAACCCATGGCTCTCCTCTCCCTGCTCATGCAGTAAAAGAAAAAAAATATTTTCTAGTATCCCTGCCCACTCTATAATGAGGCTGTCCTGTCTGTTTGTGAACGTGCAGAGGGAAGCATCGTCCTGTTTGCCGCTTGTCTGGGGATTACTGCTGTGTGTTCATGTGCTGATGTGGAGAGGGAGGAGGGGGTTGCTAACTGCAAAACCGACAGGAAAATGGCTAAAACGACGACAACGATTACAGCAGTTTTAATTGGTGCACTGAGAAGACAATTATAAGCCGCGGGAGGCTGTGGCAGTGTCTCCCAAAATGTGAGCCATTAGTTTGGTATGTTAAAAGAGTAGCGTGGCTCCTTTAAGAAGAGGGCAGTGCGTAATGTGTGTATGGTTGAGTGAGAAAGAAGGAGAAGTTTGGTAGCTGCAACTAGAGCAGACAGGTGTTAACTTGCTAACAAAAAACAATACCAGTCTTATTTTCAGAAGAGTATACAGGAATAGAAACATCATGGGGAATATCATATTCCATTTCTTCCGATAAATGCCCCTAAATTTGACACACAAAAGCTTTGACACCTGAAGTGCCAGGTGGATTGTCCTCCTAGTATGCTAGCAGGTGTAATAGTATGCAAGCTTCTGCCTCGGGCTCTCTTCTGTGTTTCTTTACACAACCACTTCCGTCCTTTCTTGTGTGTTCAAACGAGGTCAGCACCATGAATGTCTTCGTGGAGTGGATGTGCACTTGATTGTGCACTTTTTCCAAGCCAGCTGAGAGCAGGCGCATCACAGGCTAACTCTGGAGGAGCCAACTGCCTACACACATGACTGGCAAGAAATAATTTACTGATGCAGCTTTTTGAGCTATTTTATTGGACCTAATGCATCAAATACTGAAAACATAAAGAGGAATTTCAAGGTATTAGACTGAGAAAAATAGAAAAACTGCTCCATTTTGTAATGACTGTTTATGGGAAAGTCTGTGTAACAGGATTCTACTACAAGAACTCCAAAATTACCTCACAGCCCACAGCGTTGTTCTTGGAGGCTTGGAAACACTTCTGCCTTTAGACGGTTGGATGACACATTATTCGACCTAGTTGAAGTGTGCGGAGCTCTTTACAGTCATGATCTCTCTCTGCCTCCAGTGCAGCATTAAAAAGCCTTTGAAAAGAATATATATAGTATATACTCTTATGTTTGACAGCTGGCTGACTACCTCTAGCATAAATAACGCTACACCCATGAAGATCAAGGCTTTAACACAACATTATGTAACTATTTACTATAAAACAACTGCCTCATAATCATTTTGATGATACAGTGTCTTGTAATGTGGTGAGTGGTGTCTCTGTCTCAACCACTCAACCTCTCTAATGCTTGTTTCTGCACTATGAGCCTTCCCTCTCAATGAAGCAACAAAGTGCGTAATGCTTTACAGCACCAGCTATCAGTGGTGTTGGTGAAACTGGATCATATTTTGTGGAGAAAATATTTTCGGGTTTCCCCTCTAATGTCCTCCAGCTGCTCTGCCTCAACTCTCTGTGATTTACTGAGTTTCCTGAACCTGTAACTGCTGCATACCGTAGCTAGGAAAATTAGCTCTGCTAGCTGGAACCGTGCTCTTCATGACAGAGATGAAGAGACTGAAGAGAACGCTGACGGAGGAAACTCAGAAGAGAGAAAGAGACAGTGACAGCGCAAGACACAAGAGTGCCGCTCCGACTGGCTCCCATTTAGCTTTGGATTTCGACAGGAAACCACAGTATCATGATTCAGCTTTCCAGAGAGAATAATGAAGGATCCCTCGACTTGTATACTTGTATAGTGAATTTAAAATATTTGAGGAATGCATACTGATTTTTTTTTCTTTAAGCTTGTGCTTTTCAGAGGCAGATGCATTAAGTTATGGTTTTAGAGGAGTCAAATATTTGACTCTCTAAAACACCTAGGGAGCTGCTTATCTCCTCCTCCGCAGGTACCAAATTCTCCTAAGAACCATCAATAGTCATCTCCTGCTGACTTATCACAGCCCTAATTATTACTGCTACACAGAGGTGAACCTGGATTTTCTCTGGCATATGCTAGTAGCATCTATTAAGTCTGTAAGCTAATCACAAAACAAGCTAAAGAGGACAAACCCTGTCACTTGCACTGTCCTGCGTTAAGAGTATTTTTCTTGGTCGATTCCATTAATGGAGAGGTTTGTTGTACAAATAAAATCCAACTGAAATTAATGGCAGTATATCCACGTTATCTAACATGTTGTAAGCCATTTTATCCAGTTGCCTGTTTGTGAGTTCCCCAGCATTTACGCAGTGTGTACCGGTATCTGGGACTCTTATTGTGAAAGGTAAAAACAGAAGGTTTCTTTTTGCACGAAGACTCTGAAATGAAACGAGTGCATGTAAACTAGGTGGATAACATTAAATATTTTGTTTTTCTCTTTCAGTTCTGGCTGATGGTCCTGTTTGGGGGCGGGCAGGATCTGCTGGTCACTGGTCATGGCTGATCATGCCTAAAAATGTCTGATTCTGGTCTCTGTCCAGACGATTGGTGCATCTCTATTAATAATAATATTTACATAATGATTACAGTATCCCTTTTGTTTTGTATTATAACACTCCATTAGATGTAGTTAGTCTATAAACAAGCGCTGTAAAAATGACCAGAGGTTCAACATATGTAACAGGTCAGTTTCCTATTATGCAAAACCTCTGTCCCTGTGTCATCAAAGATAAGAAAAATGCCCTTTGACCCACTGATGGTAAAGCAAAACCTATAAAAATGTAATAACGCCCACACTGCCTCAGTAAACATGCACCATGAACTGAAGAATATTAAAAGGGAACACAAATAGTCCTTTTGGACCAAATAGTTCCAGAACTTTGGACCTGGAGGAACAAACTCAGGAACTAAAAGTTCATGTTGTAGTTTTCTGTTTCCACTGTATCTACTGGATGATGCTGGACCCTGATGTTTGAGCTGAATATAATGAATGACTGACATGTCTGTCCCTCGTCCTAATATTGGTACTGGTCATAGCGTCTGTGGTATCTGACTAAACATTGACTGTTAGCCCTGCAAACAAAGTACCACCCCTGGAGCTATCATACAGGAACTAAATTTAGGCCGAGTTCCTCAAGAGGATCTTTATCCCCCGGGAAAACTGCGGCAGTGGAAACACCCGTGCAGGCTGTTGTGTTATACCTTACTTTCCAACTCAAAGCACTTCAAGATTCAACTGTAGCGACTGTGACCAGACACAGACTTTAAAATAAATGTACACACCAGCTCTGGAGCTCGGCAAACGTCTGCTTCATCCTCTTGATTGAGGAGTCCATCTCCTCCTTGACCACCATCCTGTAGCGAGTCAGTGAGGCGGTGCATCTCTGTAGGTCCTTCACGGAGCGGTCAATGTTGGAAGCTGAGGAGGAGACATTACACATGACTAAGGCTCAAGTGCTTTAAAACATTTTGTCCCAAATTGGGTTTTATCTGTACCAACTCATAGTGCTTTATCAACCACTGTATAAACTACATGCAGGACAAGATCATTCAGAGGGTACGGTGACTAACCTATCTTCTTGACTCCTGACGAACCTTGCTCATCCATTAAGGGTGCAAATGAGGAAGCGGGTGGATGTGAATTTGAGCCTGGCCTGGGTCGGTTCTTGTTGCCTCTGGGACCTTGCTGATTTCTTCCTCCGTGCTGTAAGGCGGGACTTGGAGCGCTACCTTGACTTTCTGCTTCTGCACCTGTGAGAAGACAGATTACTTTACAGCAAGTAAAGTAAGTGGTTTCCAAGCTGACTTTTCCCAAACAGCAGAGTGTTTGTGTAGTTTCTGTTTTCTGGGGTTTTTTTTTAATTAAAAAAAAAAAAAAACGTAATCAAAAACTCTGACACCTTTAACAAAGATGATACTGGGATGTGATATGATACCTTGTTAAATCTGATCTGATTTGATCCAAGTCTCAAGCAAGTTCCATGTCATTTTTTTCTTGGGCAAGTCAAGTCCTTAGTTTAGGTCGGGTCCAAAGTCAAGTCACTTCCCCTGCAGTCTTAAATGCAGTATCCGATCTTCATAAAGAGAATACACAAGGTATTAGTACCTGTCCAATAATATTACTGGACAATCTATCTAGCCTGATCAAAAAGTATGACAATGGAATCAATTTGTATTACAATTATTGATTTTCATTAAATATATGTCATTTAAAAAAAGTATAACTTTATAAAACAACAGGAAAATATTACTAATGCTGCTTTCAGACAGAAGGAGAAGTTTGACATGCAGTTAAAATGCTCCATGACCTCGATAGGGATGTGAAAGTTACTGGGATGGACAAGGAAGTATTAAACAGAAGGTGATGTGAAGTGGCCGTCACACCACAAAGTGACATTCGCTCATTCAAAAGTGAACTTGTGAAAAGTGTCTTAATTGGTGGAGCCACAAACTTGGCGACAATGGAAAATTGCAGGGCTAGAAGTGAAAACACTAACCTTTACTTCCTCTTCCAGTGCTTCTACTTTCTCTTTACTCTTCTCTTTACTGGCTATCATCTACGATTCCATTATATACAATAAAAAATCATTTAAAAAAGGGGAAAATTAAGCTCTCCGAGCTAACAAGAAGACAGTTTTAAGATAGAAGTTAAACCACTCTAAATAAAAAAAGTCCATTGTGCCATAGATGTCTGTTGTATGTCACATATCCCGCCCCTTCCCCCCAAAAGCCAATTGTCTGCTTTTTCACAGCCGAACCAGGAAACATATCAGCCAATCGTGTTGTTGCACTGATGCCAGCACACAGTTGAGATTAAAAAGAGCTTCCACAGATTACGTGTGGGTGCAGACGGACTTTGAATGAGAATGGACTTGAAGGATATCAGGTTATTCAAAGATTAGACATTAAACATTACATTAAAGTTTGTTCAAGAGCTCTGATGTGATGAGCTGGCGGCATCACGTCGCAGCACTTTGTATTGAGCCGTTAAAGAAGCTGGTGTTGTGAAACCGTGCACATGCTTAGTAAAAGTATAATCTGAGGGGAAAGGTATTTAAGCTTTATTTTGGTGCAAAGTCACCTAACTTTTTAAGCATTTTTTTTTTTTTTAAGATCAATTTTAACCGCTGATTCTATTCATGCAGTTTTTATGTCCCAGTGACCACTGAATGTGAAGTTTCTGTCTTTCCATTCATTTAGATTCAAGCCTGGTCTTGTTAGCCTGAAATTACTGCCCAGGGGTGTTGCCTAAATGGCTGCCAAGTGTGAAAAGGACCCTGTAACAACTTTGCTAATGGTCATCTAGCACATTTCTTAGCTTTTTAGCTAATAGGACAATAAGTTAACATTTTATTCAAAACTTGCATCATTTACATTGACCCTTTTCTCATCACTGTCTGCAAACCATTTGTGAAACAGTTTTTGTCTGACAAAGGAGGTTAAATAAAGGTGAACAGTGCATCACAGCTAAAAAAAACAAAACTCCAACAACTTCCTCTATTCTGAACTCTCCAGCTCCATGTCCCCTAAAAGGTTAGCATAGTCAGGACAACTTGCTATTGGTCACCAGCACAAATTCACTAAAGTTGAACTCTCAGCAGAACCTTTGCATGGTTTAATCTTGAATCCCTAAATGGATCGTCTGATTATGCATGATGTGTGCCCAAGCCTTTAAACTGTCGGGTACGACAAAGGATATTCCCCTGGACACCAAGAAAAATCACAGCCCAATATTCAAACGTCCTGGAGTGGCTTTTCTTTAAATGGTGATCAGAGCAGATGTTTACATATCCATAAAATCTATGTTGATTACAGCAGGTAATCCTCCCCCAGGCATGACAACTTCATAAAAATAACCGACCTTCCTTCTTTTCCTTCATAATTATCAAAGCTGTGATTACCGGTGGTTTCGGATGTAGCGGGTTCAGAGTCCAGCTCGGCTGCATCCAGGGAGGCAGAGTCTAACTGTTCACTCAGGGAATCCAGTGACTCTCCATCCATTACTGATCCGTTGGCATGAAAGCCGTTCATCTCATCCTTGCCCTCCTCAGGCGATGTGGCCTCAGGTGGAGCAGGCTCTGCTGAAGCCTCAGGCTGAGGCTTGGGCTTCTTTTTCTTCTTGGGCTACACATGGAGGAATGAAACAGAGATAATGTCAATCAGTTTGACATTGATATCTCTATTCTAATCAATGGACTGAGATGGATTAATTCAGCACACACACAGGGACAGAAACATTTATTTATCTAAACAGTTATTTTATGAAGTACAGAAATTAGTTTTAAGCATCTCAAACGTAGGGCCGACATAATTATGCTTACTTAACAGAGAGAGATTAAAGATGTAGGCTTTCTGGTTCTCACCTTCTTTTTGCCGGTGACATTCCACTCCTTCAGGATCTCAACTGCGCTACCTGAGGTTCAAAGCAAACAATGATGACGAAGGTACAAAGCGTGGCATGACAAGCTTGAACCTTGTAATACCCATCCGAATACATGAATGCCCTGAGGTGCCGTTTGCTAAAAAAGGAACAAAGCTGTGTGACGTCCGAGGACAACCTCTTTGTGCTATAATTAAACTTGTGAAACTGAAGGAATGCAAATAACCCTCAGACTTCTGAAAGCATGGCGTGTGTGCATGGAGAAATATGTTGTTGTCAAGGTCACGTTTAGCACAAACAGTGGGCAGCATGCCAAGTGAACAGCTCGAACTAAACATCAAAGTATACTGAGCAGATCACAATATACCAGCATACATTATACAGGTTATCTTAAGTCTTTTCTTCATGTGGTGCGATTACCATTGTCTTCAAGGCATAACTGTACTAAAATATGCAATACTTCAAGTTTTACGGTGTTATGCAACTACAGCAACTATATGTTTATTTATGCCAAGAATTTCTTGTTCTTGGGGTCAACACTGACGTCTTCATACCTTCTAAGAAAGCTTGAACAGCCTTGTCTACGCAGTTCTCAAAATGCTGCAACACCAGCACAATCTCATTGTTACTTTTGTTGGGGACGACTGCCCTGACAGCGCTGATCTGTAAAATAAAAGCAGAGTACGAGAGGAACAGGTTTTAAAATCAACTCATGGGGATTAAAATAAATATACAATGAAGGCGTTTAACATTTAAATAACATTCACCCTAAGGACAGGAACGTAGTGCAGTGTGTATGAATAGTACAAACGTGGAAAAAATAATATTTTAAGAGTGTGTTTAACTGCAAACAGAGAAAGAAGTGTGCAAAAGCTCCAATGCAAATGTTCCCAATTTTGACATAAAAAGGCTACTTCATTCAAACATGATTCTTCCTCTTTACAATCTATTGTCAGTGTAAGGGAACATATCTTAATAATGAAAAAAGATTCAAAAACATATGACTACTGGCTCCAAAATAAACAGATGTTCATAAAAATGAGGCCTATGTGTGTTTTGGGAAGAGTAGCAGGCTCCATAATGCAAGTTTATCAGTACATGTAATGGTATTCATTCTAGGATTAGGCATTTCAACAGCATTGATTTGTAGAAAACTCAACAATATTTATGGAAGTATGTACAACGGTGTACCATGACGCTTGTCTATCAAGTACATTTAAATACAGCAGCAACAGACGTACTGGCAGTGATCATGGAGCAGAGGGAACTTGCACTTTAGTATCAAGTTCCACAAAGAGCAGCGTGAAAAACAAAAACCAGTTCCCAAATCTATTCTCATTATTTAAATCAGCTTCAAACGACGCTCGACATTCACACAATTTCTCAGAGTTTGACTTCGAAAGTACATCCTGCTTTTTACGTCGGTGGCCCTTGCTGGGAAAGCAGTTCGAAGTAAAATGATTTGCGCACACATAGCCTATAAGAGTTTCCAGTTGTTATTAGGACATTTCTATCAAAAATAAAGTTAATCCACTTCCTCGGATGGTGTGAGCAGATGAAGACGTTTGTGTTGGTTCTTGTAAAAACTGACGGACAAGTCGGGGGGCTTTGTTTAAGGGTCTGCATTAGAGAGCAAAACAGTAGTTACTGAATGTAACTCCAGTTCTATGAGTAAGTGTTTCGCCCTCGAGCAGCATGCTATCGCAGCTATAGTAAAACAGAAAAAGTTACGGACATGTGGTGAAGTAACAAAGACACTTTTAATCCCAACACGCCAGGCAGGGATGTGAGAGTTGATCCAACTCCTGTCGCTGGTCACGCACAACCTCAAAGTCAGAATTTTACTGTCACTGATACGGCTTATTGTCATATGCCAATCTGGTGGACATCACCCAACCCCAATTCCAGTAAAGGCACTTGAATTTGAATGTTTGATATTACATACATTTTAAGATTTTATGTGTAAAACTGGACCATTAGCTATATTGTGCCAGTCATGTTCAGTGTGTGTGTGTGTCTTACCTTCTCTTTCATCCGCTCAGCTGTTCCTCCCTGGGACATGACCATTTTTGAGCGAGTGTCAAACACCACCCCAGATGTATCTGGAAAAATATAACAAACACCAAACTCCTTTGTTTGTTCAGGCCTTGAATCATATTTGCAAACCTCTGTAGGACATGATTTGCAAAACAAATCAGCCACCAGACATCTTCACAGAGATTTCCAGGAAAGAGTAGTCGGCTACGTTTATGAATCCCAATCACATTACAATGGCGGGTTTTTGCTTGTGAAGGCATGCACTTTCTTCTCCAGTAAAAACGCTGACACTTTAATAATGTTTATATGTGTGCCGACACATTTTCAACGTATCAAATAGTTTGAAGATAGATTTGAGTACTGAAAGCATCGTGTGAATTTAAAACCACACAGTGAGAAAAAGTCGACGCCAACATCACCGCACATTGTGAAGTGGAGCTGGAAGGACGTGTTATTTGGGCATTTCAGCACAGCCACTTCAGTTTTCTATCACAAGCAGCAGGCACAAAAACTCATCACATCTGTCTCAACAGTCTGGAATCTGCATCTGATTTAAAGGACTAAAAGCAAACGAAGGCCTCTGAAAAGACGTTTCCAAATTCTTGAAACACCTTCAGGGTTTCTGTCATCAGATGCACAATAAAACCGGTCCATAAAAGGAAGAAGTGGCTGTGTTAGAATAACAAACAATTTTCAACAAAAAGGTCTGAGGACACTTCTTTTCAAAACTGATAAACAGAAGCTGAGTATGAGGAGTCAGGTAAAGTCCAAAGTTAATCTATGGCCATTTAAAGACAAGACAGAAAGACGGGGCCCTTGTAAAAGTTGTTTTCCTCGTGGACGAAAGTAGGTTAATGTCACTGTAAACGTCCACAGCATTTCTCTTTATAACTATTCAAATTCTCTGTTAAAGTAATACCATCTGTTACACTGCACTCGCAGATTAAGGATGTGCAAAGGCATGTGAAAACAATCATGCACACATTTGATATTTACGATTCTAAATGCTGAGCCATTAAAACACAAATGACGAATTGTGTATGAGTGTATGTTTGTGCACTAAATATACGCAATGACATGTAGAGTTCAATTTCTATAAAAGAGTTAATAAAGCAGATACTTACCCTTATGGCTGTTTTTCTTTGCCATGTTGTCACACAGACGTTTCCGAGAAACACTTGGGTCGTATACTTCCTCAAGACCGTGAGAACTCTTTAAATTTGCTTTAACCGGTGATTAAACGAGGAGCCCAAGTGTGGTGACTTTCACTTTGGGTTTTTCTAGACAGTTTCTATAGACTTCTCTCTTTTTAGAGAGATTCCTGTGAGGCTCACAACTGGCAGAAGTGTTGGAAGGTTCAGATCAGGCCTAAACCATTTAGGCAAAGATTCAGGTTTTCTTCTTGTTTCTCTCCACCAAAGTTGATCCAAAACTGTGGGAGGAAAAGGGAGGAGAAAAAAAAACAGATGTTGATTGGAAATAGTTATGCACCATGACATGAGACCAAAAAAAAAAAGTACATTGTAGGTAACTGTAACCATACTGTAACCATACTGTATGAAGCACAAATGCACAGATACTAAATCTCAAGTTCTGTAAGATCTGAAAATATGAATACAAATCAAATGACATCAATTTCCTCTGGCTATAAAATATGAATAAAAAACAGATTTCAATAAGTTTCAGTCTGTCTGGCAGAGCATTCTCAAGAAATCTGCAGTTAATATTGTCTTTGGCAGCAACACTGCATTAAGTTTGGAGGGGGGAAAAAAATCAGCAGGACTGTAGAGAAGTGCATCTTTGAAGGGTATTTCATTTTTCTCTGCACTCTGCAGGAGCAGTGGGTGATAATGTTATGAAAGTTACACAAATTATTCAGCATGCCTTCACAGTCTGGGTTATGAACGGCCTGATGATGACTATAAATCCCAGAATTTGACATACTAACAGATGTTTTCAATAGGCATGACTGAGAACTATCTCAAATATTTTGGATTTTCCCTGCAGCCAAACTTTTAAGCGGCGGCACAAATGGCTGATGTCATCACTGTCATGGAAATTAAGATTTTTGACTTTGTGCCTCGGAACAAGAGTCCAACTGATTTCTGGAGTCGATGCCAGTATAAAAAGGAGATGTGGGCCAAAATATAGATATAAAAATTTTAGATATGGATATATCAGACAATATTATTAATGACATCAGTGCACTGAAACCGTGAACTTCACTCCTACCCCAAGCATCTTTTTCTACACTATAACCTGTAAAAATGTTTTCATATGACTTTGGACAGGGTTTCATCTCACAATAGGGCTGTACAATGTATTTTTTAAAAAACAAACATATCATGCGATAATTTTGACGGACAGTATGACTGCAAAATCATTAGTGGAACTGATTTTGCGTTACAATTTTACATTTGTTGCGGTTTGTACGAAACAATGTGATTTCTTACATTTGGAGAACAAGATTTGTAGGCCAGGACATCTGTGGCATCGTTATAATCCTGTTTTGTCACACATTTGACCTTTTATCAAAAAAACCCTGCAGCTTCTTGCGATTTGGATTAGAGCCCAACTGATTTGTGACTTTTGGGGCTGATGCTGATACCATTATTTGGGAGTTAAAAAAAACGAGTTAATGATATCCAAAATCGAAGACAATATATAATCTCATAATTATGATATATATATATATCTTATATTTTGCCCAGTGCTAGTTTAACAATGAACTTTATTGTCCAAAATAACATCAGTGCACTGAAAGAGTAAACTTTGGGAATTCAATTACTATAAATCGCATCTTTTTTCTATATTACAATCTCTATAAAAAAAAGTTTATATCAGACAACATATGCGCAAATAACCTGCGATAGGCCAATATCATCCAATAATTTACTAATAATAATAATAATAATAATAATTTGATTAATTGTGCCGCCCTACCTTGCAATGTGCTTTTAATTTTCTCGTCTCTTTTATTACTGTAAACGAAACTGCAAATAAGCAAACGAGAAGCTGACTCACAGTCGCATTAATAAAACAAAAAGGCATGGCAAATATTTAAGGCCTAATTGCGTCACAAAAATAGGCACATCTTTCGAGGCGTTTCTTATTCATCCACTGTTCTCAAACTAATCCTGCCATTAATGGGTATACAAGCAGAGAAACAAGTTTATACAACAACACATAAAAAGCAAAAACAAACTGGTGGAGTTGGTTCATGTGGAAATGACTCAATTACACTGCTGCACGAATCAATCAATAAAACTGATACCTCAAGCTCTTTTACAGACCACAGCCAAATCTGAGCTACTTTAATTATGTCCCCTTCTAGTCCCAACCAGATCTTCAGCAATCTGGACTCAGCTTTAAGGGGCCAGCTGTCCTCCCTTCCTTCCTTTTTAGGTTTCTCTTTCTGACCCGGTTCACCAGAAAGAGAAACCTAAAAAAAAAAAAAAAAAGTGTACAAACACACACCCTGCTGATTAGGACTTGGCATGCCACAGTCCTGGCTCCACCACACCTTTACAGACGTCAGACACAAATACGCACAATCAACAAGTGACACTGCAGCAGGCACATACGCAAGCAGGCACTAGGATGCATTATGTTTATCAAGAGGGATGGTGCTCGTATCCTCAAGAGAGCTGGACCAGGTGCACTTGAGTGATGCAATTCAGAAGAAATGCAAACTCAGCACTCAAATGGAGTTGGTGACTGAAGAAAAAAAAAAAAGTTGTGCTTGAATTGAAGAAGTTGAGAAATGTAAATAAAGGCGGACGTGTGTGACATAATAAAAAAAAAAAACGGAAGCCGAGAAGGCTGTCACAGCTACAACCCGCAAACACGTTATTCACAAACAAGCCTAATGTAGTTATACTTAGAGACGCTTCTCATCACCACCACTGCCAGTTCATTTCTTCTCCAGGACACAGAAACAGTGACAAAGCAGTTACGTCTGCGTTCAAAGTCTTCACAGTTCAAACGGAGCACTGCTTAATCCAGGCGAGACGACTAAATGTCAATTAACGGGAGTAATTGAAGCTAGCTTAGACCCTCGTTATCTCTTGCCGCATCTTAGATGGGTTATTTGCAGGTCTTTCTACAGGAGTCTTTATCAGTATTTCACTGCAATATAGTTGCAAAAACACATCCAACATATGAACGGGCTTCCTACAGCGTCGGGATGAAATGAAAAAACCTTCGCTTCGGCGTCAAGAGCTTCACGACGAACTGACCATCAAATAGCCAACTTCGTGTTAATGTTAGCTAACTACCCCCTGTCCGGCTGTCTGTCTGTTTGTCTGTCTGTCGGGCGGTGTGAATGCAATGTTTATGCAACACGACTGTCTTAAAAATGTTTGCGTGTCCACTCTTTGCATTTTCTGCCCACTTCCAGACGGATTTTTTAACTTGCACAATAGGGTCTCTCCCCGTTCAGTTTTTCATTTCACATGATTTGGCTGAAAATCCGGCGGTTAGGTTAACGTTAGCTTGCTAACATCACCTCACGGTACGTGGTTTTAGCTTTGCACGGGCTCTGCGATGTTGACCTCAATCATCTGCCATTAGCGTTGAATTACGCCGAACAACGCTGGAAAGGACTTAATGCAGCTCTGGGTATCAACGCCTTCTTCGAGGATGGACCTTTGAATGCAGCCTTAGCTAACGCGCAGCTAGCAGACTTGCCTGGGCTTTTATTATTCAGTGCTCCGTTGTAAAGCTAGCCATCCTTTAGCATCTCAACTAACGTTTTTTTAAACCGCCGCGCTGCTAACAGAAGCGTTAGCTTGATTAGCTCGCTCTGTTAGCATGCACACGAAATTAAATACGTACCTTATGTCGGCAAGAAAGCTGAAGAGTAGATTCTGGAAACGGTTTACCGCAGCTCCCACCGCCAGCCGTCTTTAATGCCAAGTAGTCTGCTGTGGGCAATATTTTCCTAGACCAGACTCCTTCGGGGTTGCCAGGTTGGAGTCGGAGAACGCCCCTTTTAACACGTTTCAAGCAAGACTCTCCAGCCTGACTGATCAATAAAAGAGCCTACACCTTACATTAAGTATTCTTATTAATACTATCGTTTATGTTATTATCATCATCATTGATTATCCATTCACATAATATCGTCAGTTAAATATACATTATTCATACACACGATTCAATATTTATTACCACTAAGACTTTAAATGTTTACCTGCTTAACCTACATACATCCACATTTTTCCTTGATCATACTCTCATCACCTGTTTCCTTCCTTTAATATATTACTAACACTGTATGAGTTACATTTTTTTTTTATTGTGCTAATTATCTTGTGTTTCTGACCTCTTCCAGGTCACCACGGTGGAGTGGAGTCCATTTGGCTCAGGCACTACTTGGCGTTGCCTCGGCCTGCTCAGTCATCCTCCTGGATCCAAACTCACATCACATATATCTTATATAGTTTACTTGTATCAGACATGTACTGGGACATCTAGTGCATGTCTGTCCATCGTGGGAGAGGGATCCTTCCTCTGTGGCTCCTCCTAGGCTTGCTTCAATGATGTCACCTTTAAAGGTGCAATGTGTAGGAATTTTTTGTTAAAAACAGTATGTAACAGAGATATCTACAGGAGCTAGCACGGTAACCGGCTAGCCCTGGCCCATTTTTTCTCATAATACCACTTAGTACCCAAAGAGACAATAGCCCAGCAACCCACCTGAACCCACTTTGTTTTTGCTCTCCCTGGAACCAGAATCCAGGTCAAAGACGCTGCAGACTGCTAGCTGCATGGCTAACTGAGCTAACTAGCTAATTGCATTTACAGTTAACGGTTGCTCTGGTGACATACACATCTCACCTGTAATGCCACCACTTGTACTTTTCACTTTTTCACTTTGTGAAGGCATTCAAATCACTGCCACTACCTGCATCCAACAGTGACAGGAGTGACACCAAGACGAACATTTAATCAGATAGTGGCTTTTTCATTAGAGGACCAACGTGGCTGAATAGAGTAGGATTCATATACATGTAGTTGATAAGCACGTCAGAAATAGAGGTGCATAACATAAGTAAGATTGAAAAATACCCTGAAACGGACATGTTATCACTAAAGAGTCCAGTCATCAAATGTCTTAGTTCTGTTAATGTGGTTGTCCTTTTCACTGTAGTCTGTATACAATATATTTGTTTTTATGGAAGCTTATTTTTTTAAAGGGTTATTCCAATAGATCAACACTGCACCTCCGTAAAGTTTCGGGGCCGTAAGCTTGGCACTTTGATAGCACATCTGGATTGTATATCTGCGTTGTATTTTTATTCATATGCATCTTAAAAGCAGAGTATTGAGTAACCGAAAATATGTTGAAAAAGCTAATTATGTTTGTTTCTTAAATACATGACAACAACACTTGCCCATAAAGACTAAATGGACAAGCTGAAATGATATTTTACCTAAGACAGGGCGAAGTGTTACAACACCGCTTGACTGCACAAACCTGGCAACCCAAGATCCACGTCGTCATTTCCGAAGTTGGAGAGCGGGGTGCGCACGGTTTGCTGCCTTGTACCGCCCGATTACACGCACAGCTCCCTGGTCGGTGTTAAGCTTTTAGTTGTCCCGCGCGGCAGTGTTCAGTGTGTTAGCCGTCTGCAGATGCTGCCATGACAGCTCTCGCCTCGAGTGAAGCACAAGTTGAAAAAGTTGTAGTTTGCTGCTGAGTGGGATCGAAGTGAACGACGGGACGTTTGGGGACACCGTTACCGACCAACTGAGGGGAGCGGAGCAGCACGTTACACCAAAATGGCAACCCCCTATGTGACAGATGAATCTGGTAAGGCTAATGCATGTGCCAGACCTTTGTCTAACAGAAACACAATCCTTTCGTCACACACAACAACCACGATCAACGCGATTATTTCTTTTTCAATCTACCGTCCTGGTTGATTGTCACCAATAACGTGTTAAACGACGTTGTTGACTCGGATGTTTTGTTTTGCAGCTAGTGCTAATCTTAGCTGAAGCGGCTAACGCTACACTCTCCACTGGTGCTAGTTAGCTTGTAGCTATCGCACCTTTTAACACAACTTCACAACGTGAACATAGTGTGTGATATATATACTGCTGTCAGGGAAACATTTCCTTCGTTACTTGTGTAACTTATCACTGTTTTAATTAACTACATGTCCTTTTTTCTGTCACGACTTGACAGTTGCTACATTAGCTTGCTAACGTTACTTAGCTACTAGTGCTTTAAAGGGGCATTGTGTAGTTTTGGGAAGAAATTTAATCAGAAGCTAAAGGTTTTTTTTTAATGCCTAAATAAACAAACTGTCTTCGTTTACATGACTGATTAAACAAACTGACCTCAAAGGACAACACAACTTCATACTGTTGTACTTTGTTTATATTTGGCGGACCCTGCCACCTTTCTAGCTTCAAACAGCATTCTGGAGAGCTTATTTTCCTCTATTTATTAGTTATGGACAAAAACACATTTCTGAGTTTGTATTATTACCTCATTGATATTGTAAATACTAAAATTCTGAGTTTGAATTTATTCTCCAAAACTACACAGTGCCCCTTTAATTGTGAATGTTGTGATGACTCTGGTGTCACAGAGCTGTACGACACTAACACAAATAACTTTCACAACATTTTATTCACAGCACCAGTTACAGTTAGTGTTGTGTGTGAAAATTGGTGTTTTTCATTGAACTTTTATGATTATTTGGTGGCTGAGAGAAGCTCCAGTAACTTTAGTTAGCACTGTGAGTTATTATGACAGTCATGCAGGTATCAGTCATTCGTTCACAAGCTGTGACAGATGGTACCGAAATCCTGTATCAAAGTATATATGATTTCATATTAGGGTATTGATGTAAATCATGCTGTGCGATAGTTTCTGGAAAACCAATTGAGAAACCGTGTGTGGATTTAATAACCAGACATGAATAAATGTTGTATCGCTAATCCTTCAAATTGAATGACCTGATGAATTGATTTATTTGAAAACGCACTACTTTGGCTCATTCTGTCCGTAGTGTCGCTCAATATTTCACCCACAACGCTCTGATTGGTTTTACGTCACGAGTAAAAGTTTATCAACACTGAATGATCGGAGTCTACAAAGTAACTAGTGACTACAAACACTTCATGTAGTGGAGTGGAAGTATAAAGTAGCTGAAAATGGTAATACTCATGTGAATTACCTAAATTATACTTGTATAGTATAAAGTATAGTACTTGAGTATAGTATAGTTTTTACTGCAAATGTACATCAGTTCCAATTATAAGTTATCAGTCTCCTCGATTACTAATATTCAGTATTGTATTGGCCCTGAAAAAAATCAATCCTTAGTACTTTCTCTACTCTAGAGAACTAAAGACGTAAAATTATTGAGGATGTCACAAGAAAATAACAGGCAACAATCTGTTTCTTTCTTTCCCGTCTTATCCGTCATCTCATTTACCTTGTGACAACTACTGGTCTAAAATACAGCACGATATAAGGGAAAGCTAACGGGTATATATGCTATATTATGACCACAGATCGTTGCACATGTACCACCCTTACTTTGTAAATGTGTTACAATAATCAAAGTTATGTGATTTAAAGTAATGGTAGAATATCAGCATATTTCTCGGCTCTAATCCACGACGGTTTGCTTTGTGCCTGAATATGTTCTGGGTTTTTAGGCTTTCGTTGACTGTAATGATTCAGAGTGTGAGACTGTGTGTTAACAAGTGGGTGGAAATTACCACACACACACACACACACACTCACACACATACGCACACACACACTTGGTGAACAGCTTGTCAAACTAATGATGGATGGATGAAGCCCCATGAAGCTTTGTGGATTTCTTTTTGTTCATGATAAAAAAAAAAGCTTTGGTGCTTTAAACTCAACATGCAGAGTGACATCTGGTGGTGTTAAAAACTTATAGCAGCCTGTAAAGACTGAGGCCAAAGACCTACAACACCTCTCTGACTTTATAGTTTCAGTCTCGTGTGCAATAAAAGTCCAAGAAGTCTGTATTTATTAACTCTATACTGGTCTTTGTTGAGAAGTGCTCCAATAAATGCGCATACAAATATATTTGCTGCAATGAAACGATTTTAAGATGACATAAATTATTAATGTACAGCGTCCACTGAAACTATTTTATCAATATTAATGTGACTTTTCATTAAGTTGCAATGTTTGTGATTGGAGAAATCCTACTTTTATTACTTTATTGCTTGGTACCCGTTGGAATTGTTCCCGTACTTCCCGTACGTTTTGTCTCCCGATGTTCATCATTATGTCTCTGAGTTACTCTCCTCTTTTATTTCCTACCAACGTTGAGCAGGTAGTTTAGCCACAAAATGGTAAACTGTCAAACCAAATAAAGTACTCGCGAAACACCAGTGATATTTTATTTAAGCTTCGGATTTCATCAGTCGTGTGTGTCACTCTTTATCTGAAACAAGCTCTGATTCAGTGTATTCACACAGCTGGTACTCTCGACCCATTTGAGAGTGTGAGTTTCAGGTTCACTAGAAATTCCCCTTCTTGCTCATTTAAATGAAACTTGAAAAACCTCACCTCAACACAGTAACATGTCTGGGTGTTTTTTTTGGTTGCAGTGACGCTGCACAGCTTCTATTTTGCCCGCTTATCTGATTTATTTATCGTATTATTTCACAGGGACACACATCAATAAACAATGTAAATGGCCAAAGTCTAAAGGCTTGTAGCTCTGTGACAGCTGTTACACTGTCATCCTAAAAAAAGAATATTAAATTTAACATTCAAAAGTTATTAATTTATAAGCATTCACAGCAAAGATGAAACGAGAAAATGTCCATGTTAATAGAAAATATCAGGACTAGAGTCACGTGTGCCCCATTTTGACAAACCTCCGGAGGACTCGAGTGAGCGCTGAGCTATTTTCTTTGTCATAATAACAGTCAAAGCCAGCCGACAGTTGACAGAATAAATTAAAGGTTCAGCTAGTTTAAGCTCGTTCATACAGATACATCAGTTTTCTCTAAAATTTTGTACATTTTGCTCCTCAGGGAAATACATTGCTGCCACTCAGCGACCTGATGGTACATGGCGGAAGCCGAGGCGAGTGAAGGATGGTTATGTCCCTCAGGAAGAAGTACCAGTGTAAGTGGAGTTCATCTTTCCTACAGCTTCACACAGAACATATAAATCATGATTGTATTGTGAAACCAGTAGAAGCTTGCAACAAGTAGGGATGCTCCGATTGATAAGACTGAGCCTGATATTAATAAGAAATGCGTCTCTGTTTCTTGCCGTTTTAGCTACGAGAACAAGTACGTGAAGTTTTTCAAGAGCAAACCAGACCTGCCACCCGGCATGAGCCAGTCTGAGGAAGCTCCGACAAAGCAGCAGCAAAAGATCCCCGGTTGTGGAGACAGCGACACGGCCGGTCTCTCAAAGTCTGCCAAACGCAACATGAAGCGCAAAGAGAAGCGAAAACAGCAGCAGCTTCCGGTCCAGGATGGTGATGCAGATGTGGACTCTGTGAGCGATGCTGTCGAGAATGTGTCCCTTTCAGAGGGCGGTGAGTCTTCAAACAAGACGGCAGCAGCGGCGGTGTCTGTCTCATCCCCCGATGATTCGTCAGCAGCAGCTGAGAGGGCCAAGAAAATCAAAAACCTGAGAAAGAAACTGCGACAAGTTGAGGATTTGCAGCAGAAAGTGGACTCGGGGGAAATACAGGAGCTGACAAAGGATCAATTGGAAAAGCTGGCTCGGGCACACGCTTTACGAGATGAGTTACAGCAGCTCGAGAGCGAATCTTGAAGCAATAAAGAAAAGCAGATGAGGTAGAAGGACTAAACATACAAACTACATACTGAAAGACGAGGGAGGGACCTTTGCAGCTTTGTGATCATAGCTATCATCAAACATATTGTACCTATTTGATATTCATCATGAACTTCGAAAGTGAACACAGTCACGGCGCCTTTCATGCAGAGAATGACGGGACGTTTACATGGCAGGTGTCACATCTTCAGAACTGAAGAGCCTGTTTTTAGATTTAGATCTCTATATAATGTTAAGACTCCTGCTCATAGTCATGTATTGGCCAGACCACCCGTTTATAAATATCTTTAAAAGACATCATTGTGAGTTGTTTTGAACGTGTCTGTCGTTCCATTTTGTACCTTTCATGCCATCAGGTATTACTTACACATTAAATGAAAGAAGTTTTTCCTGTGAACCCTTACGTACTGTTCATGTTCTGTACCTGCACAGTGTCGGTCAACACATATCTACTGAAGTTAGCATGCTAACCTCAGCCCGTCCTGGTCCAAGCCTCTTTTGCTAGTGGTGTAAACACATACCCTTCGCTTGTGCTTCAAGCTCCCAGTCCAGACCACTAGCTGCATGGCTAACTGAGCTAATTAGCTAACAGTTTGCGGTAACTCTAGTGATAGCCCCCTGTTTGTTTATATTACATTTTGGCAGACACTTGTTGTCCAAAGCGGCTTACAGTAATTCATACATACACAAGGTGCCAACCAGGGGGGTATTCCAGAAAGCGGGTTTTGTGAAAACTCTGAGTTTGTTAACCCTGAGATGAGAGAAACTCTGAGTTTTCAGTTCCAGAAAGAGAGATAACTTAAACTCTGGGTCTGTGACCGCGGTAACTGACTCTGTGAACATAACCTGCTCACTGGCAGGTTCACCTGAAGAAACCCTGAGTCTGACGGAGCTGTCTGACAGCGGCTGTCCTTTCCTTCAGTCCGATCATGTTGAAGCAGAAATAATTCACACAGTTTTACACCAGGAGGAGAATTTAGATTAATTTAGATGAGCTCTCGCTCCCTGACGAGGACTGGACCGAACAGTAGACCGCTCCTCATCAGTCCGTCATTTATATTCTCCGGCCGCACAGCGAATATCAGGCTACACGTCATCGCTGACGTGCTCTCAGATCTGAACCATCCTCTGCGTTTTTTGTTTTTGTTTTTTTGTTTTTTTAATCACTTCGCAGGTTAATCAATCACCTTCAGCAGCAAGAAGGAGGAGGAGCCACCGTGAGACTGTTTTTATAGGTAGGCTATTTCATTTTCAGCCGATTTAAATGAAATAAAATAGCCTAAAATAAAACATTGAACAACATTCAACCACTTCCCCAAAGGCTAATATGAAAGAAACTGATGTTAAATTCCAAATGAAAAGACGACCGCATCTAAAACTCTGTCAGTGATTTTACGGCCGCAGCCGTTTTGCTTTTTTTTTTTTTTTTTTCCCAGAAAATGTCTGCTTCCTGTTTTCTCCCCTGTTGCCATGGTGAATCACAGTATCGGAGCTCCATTGATGATGGCTTTTTACTAGTCGTCAGGCACGAGCTCAACTCAGAGTTAACATACTCAGAGTCGACTTACCTGACTCAGATCAGCTGTTCTGGAACTGAAAACTCAGAGTTTCACTTCACAGGGTAAGTCAACTCGGAGTTCATGGATAGACTCAGAGTTTGTTGAACCTCCTTTCTGGAATACCCCCCAGCACATCAGTTTGGGGTCCAGTATCTTGCCCTTTGACAACAGGGGAATCGAACCAGCGACCTTCCGATAACAAGATGCTGGCTCTCTACCCCTGAGCCACAGTCGCCCATATGAATGTTTTGAGTATGAATTCGACAGGTGGCCAATTCTGAAATACTGCACCTCTCAAACCATTTTATGAAAATTATGATAAAACAGCATAATGATGAACAGTGCAGCCTTTCAAAGAACAATGAACTTTTGATTCTTAAGAATATTCAGACATTGAAATTTGAAGCAAATATGAAGATATCCCAATTAAATAAAACGATTTTAAATAATTAAAAAACAAACAAACATATGCAGTATGTATAATAAGATATAGAGGATAAATCACAACGTTATTATGTGACAGGCGTAATTGCAGGTGCTGTGCTCGCAGGTGCAGATCTCGTGGCAGTTTCGAGGCAGCTGATGTTTCTTACGTGCACCTTATGTGATCATTCCTTGTGCTGTTTTACAACTTCACTGTTTCAAGATTCCCTCGCAACATTTCAAAGACCAGCAGGGGCCTGTTCTCGGTGGGAACGCAGCCAGTTCTCATGACAGTGTCGAGGTTCCCCTCGAGCTTGAAACATGTACACACACCTGTACAGTTTCACAGCTTCAAGATTCACCTTTTCCATGATTTGAACCACACATTTCAACCACTCCATTTCAATGCATACCGCCAACTTTAACCCAAACAGCTTCGACATACACAAATTTGTAGCACCTTTCCAAAAATATAAAGTTTTAAATGTTTTTACCTAAACAGTATGTAAGGGTTATAGAGAATACAGTTTGTCGACCTGTCTGCTTGAAGAAGTAACGTATTTGTCAATGATTGGATGGTTTCTTTAAGTCACACTTCTGTTGAGGCCCTGTCTGCGGTCATTGCATTAATTAAAAACCACATGATGCGTAAAATGTTTTTCTCATATTGCTTTTTAGAAGTAGAGTGAACAATATCTCTGAGTAACCTAAATCACTTTATTTTGGAAGGCAAGATATATTTGGTGTCATTGGATATTTTGGAAACAAGTTCTACATTTAAAGGTTTATTGTATATTTTTCTAATTGTCAACAAATCCCATGAACCAGCGAACAGCTGATCCTATCAACAGGTTTAGCTGTGTAGCTAAAACCTGATCGATCACGTTCCTCTGTGCCATAAAACTCTATTGTTGTCCAAAAACTATTAAAAAAACACATTAACAGTTGCACTGGATGACATGTTCCTTTGTTATGATGAACATGGACACTGTAGTTACTTTAAGTTGATCCCACATGTCCCCTTCTGCTGCTGTAAATACCCACTACAGCATTAAATGTGTATTAATCCGCATCTGAAAATAGTCCTGTAACTCGTGTGTGAGTGACGTTTGCTCAAAAACTACAGTGTTCAGCTGTTTTAGGGAATTACTGAGCCTTTCTTAAAAAATGACACTAAACATTTATGATCTGTTGATGAAAGATTTATGTTTTAGTCGGATAAGAGATACAAAAAATCCAGAATAAGCAAGAGACTATCATTGAGATTCTGGAATAAAGGGCATTTCTTGTTCAGACTGCAAGCCCAAATCCTTTTTTGGCACATCCAGATCCATTTTAGGAAGTCTGGATGGCAAAAAACCAAAACTAAACCACTGCCAAACCACATTTGGAGGCGGTTTGACCTTTGCAAAAACTGTCAACGTGACACATAACAACCATGTCAAATCTAGAATAACAATCTGTGAACAGTTACGAAATAAATAGTTTACTTTGCGACTTGACAACATGATTGTTTGGAAGGCAAGATGATGGATCGCCAATTTTCTCATGCTTCCTTGTTGGAATGCTGCGTTACCAGCATACTTAGTTACTGACGCCTACGTCTTTACAGCAACTCAAATAGGTTGATGACGTCTGGAAGCAAAAAGGAAAGTCTGTCTTAGAGATCTGCAGATATCCCTGCAGTCTAAACAAAGCTTTAATCTTGTAGTTCGATAAAGTTGGGGGACTTGCAAACGAGAGAGTTAAATAACAAGAAAAATTGTTAGGTTTGAAGCCGAAGAGCTCGAGACATCCAGATTTTTAGTCCCTGGTGGGGGTGAAGCTCCAGAAATACTTCTCCAATGACATCACGTGGGGTTTTCTTTTCAGACTTTGGAAAGAGCTGCAGCAGACATTCACAGGTTTTTAAAACTGTACTTTCTGATGAGTACAGTGAACTTTTGTTCCCCTTAAAGCTGAAATATGGAAACTTTACATACAAATGAAAATCTTTTGGACTGAAGCCAGATGAGCCTATACCGCTTATACCGTCCACATAATCTCTCTGTACTTTGCAGCATGCCAGAGTCTTTAAGAGGCGTCGAGACTCTCCAGATTTGCACTGACTCACCTGCAGATGCATTTTCGTCAAAATTCCCAAACTGAAGAGGGGGAGTTGCTACAACTGCCACAAGGGGGAGACAAAAGCTCCATACTACAGCTTTAAACTCAAATTTTATGTCCTGATTACTTTTATGTATAGCAGGACATTGAACAATATGTGCATTGTCTGATATAATTAAAATGCCACAGCTATTGTCACAAATAAAAGCTTTTTTTTTATTTCCTAAAAATCTGTTCTGGTTCTGGCTCACCAGCATCTGCAATTTATTTGAATTTACATCCGAACAACCTCCCGTTTCTTTGTGCATTGTACTGTGGGTGAATAGTTTACATCAACAGCACGTTAAATAAATCAAGTGCATTTTAGTACTGATATTTTTTTATTTATCGAATGCTTTATCTAAAGGCAACACTTTATAATAACCATCATTAAATAAATGGTAAATTTATAGTTAATTAAACTACTACACTATGCAATTTACAGTTATTTAACTGTAAACAAACAATGAAATGCTTTACAAACCATTTATTATTTATAAAACATCAGCTGCAACTTTATAACGAGCACCTAAATAATGTTAGATGGATGAACTGCACAGTATTTATTAACCATTTAAAAAGTATTATAAACATCAGTTGCAACTTCACAATAAACAGTTACTTAATAGATGGTTTATAGAGCGTGTCATTGTGTAAAAGTGTTGGTTAACAGCCTCAGGTTTTGTTCTGCTCCAGCAACCAATCCGTCACAATCAGTTATTAAGTTTAAGTTGGCAAAGGAGGAAGGATTTTTTTTGCCTGAGAGGCAGAACTCAGGGCAGGAGTGCCCATTTTAGCTCACAGATAAAAGATGATCAGGGACTGTCTGGTGTCTTGCCATTAAAACTGAACCTGTGGTTAAACGTATTAACTCCAGTTGTTTAAGACGTGTATGTGTCGAGTCTGTTTCCAATCTGTCCGCTCATTTTTTTTTTTTACGAGCTTTATTCCAGTGTTGCAGCAGAAAAGGAGGCGTCCTCTGTCTCTATTCAGGGGACGATTTGCAGCAATGGTTACATGGGGGCGTCATTGTTTTGTGCTTGAATGAGCTCCTACATTGTGAACAGTATAATTAGCTGTTGTCTTGTGGAGGAAGTGTGGTTAGTTGTTTTCTTCGTGGAGCTGTAAGTCTGAAGTGAAAGAATGCTATAATATTGTTTCACATACTGTGTATAAATCATGAATGAGCATCACCAGCTGTATGTCTGGTACATCGTCACACCTTCATTAACCTTGTCTGGAAAAATCTTCAGTGCATTCGGCTTAATTAAATGTCACGAGAGTAGGCTTCTTCTCACCACAGTGACATAAATTTTTGTAAAGCCAGCACCTTTATTTGATGGTGGGCAGATGATTTCCAGAGTCAGTTTGATTTTACAGAGTTAATAATGAATTTATTTGCTTCCTTTGACGTAAACAACGTTTACTTGGAAGTTATTCTTAAACACTTGAAGACAAATTGTTCTGAATGATGGTGTAAGAAGGCGTGATCATGCTGTCTGAAATATGTTTTGTCTTCTGTCATCCACAAAGGTTTATTATGTGGCTTTGAGGCAGTTCCTGAACAGACACTTGATGGTATAAAAACTGAAGACACAGGGAACCAACAAGGACCAAAGCACAGAGGATGGATGTAGATGGGGGAGCTCCAGTCTTCAGCGTTGCTTAGAAAGATCCAGAACTTGATAATCGGTTGAAAAAGGTCAACTTGCTGTTTTGGATCAAGTTGGGAACATTTTTAATTTTCCAGAGTGATGGAAAACAACCCAAACAGAAAAATGGAGCACAGGCTGGAGTTACTGATGCTCCTTGTGTTTCTGACAACAGCTTCAACTGTCGCCCAGAGCAGCGAGGAATTTACAGAGGCTGTGGTAAGAAAATGCAGAAATGTGGAGATGCTGAGAAGTTAATCCTGCAGAACTGCAGAAATTAAAACTCTGAATTCTGAAGTATTTCTTGGAAGCAGAACTAAAACAATATCCATAATTTTGAGTCTTGTTGGAGTGCAAACACAGTTTAAAGCTGCCCAACAACACTGACTGTGATGGAATATGAGAATCAAATTAAGTAGTTATGATGTGTTAAATGTCCGATTCTAAATCTAAATGGACCTGCAGGTAATTATTTTCATTTATAAAAGATCTAAAAATCTCAGGATGATTTTTGGTAGAATTACTTATCATATTCGTTGTGGAAGGAGTTGTTGTAGATGAGATAAGTTGTGATAACACCAACCATCATCTCGATAATATCAATATCAAGGTAGTTAGTGTTTCTTTTTATCCTTTTAGTACATGTTTTGTTGATAATACTAAATATAAAAGTACTTTTACTCATTGGTAAATGATTAATGAATGACTTTGTGTATTTTTAATAGTGTTGTATTGGTACTTTGACTTAAAGGATAAGTTCACCCAAAAATTTAAATTCAGTCATCATCTTCTCGCCCCAATAGGGATGGAAAGTCAGGTGAACTTTCGTAGTCCACAAAACATTTGCATTTGCAGCATTCTCCTAAACAACTGAACTAAATGAGGACTAATTCAAGTCTCCAGGAAGCCTAAGATCCCAAATTCATTTAAAAAGACGTTATTTACACCCTTGACTTGCAGTTGAATAGTTCAACCACTTCAGATGGGGTGCACACAACATTGTCTAGCTGTGAAGCTCCAGAAATGTTTTGTGGATGACGAAACTTCACCCTACTTTTAATGACTGAATTTTGGGTGAACTTCTTCTTTAAGTACACGACCGTGTACTTCTTCCACGACTATTAAAATGAGTGCTGTTTCTTCAGGCGTATTTAAAGAAGTATGGCTATCTCCACATCCCGCTGGACAGTAAAGGCCAAAACCATCAACCGGAGGAGATAGCTGAAGGCCTGAGGTGACCAAATCTCACTAATTTTAGCGATTAAAAAGTTAGCATAACATGTAAAAAACTCTGTTTTTACCTTGACTCTAAGTATGCCTGTTGTATGAAAAAGTAAAAATATCATGACATGTTGTCTTTTGTTTGTATGTCAGAATTTTTCAGAAAGCAACAAACCTGCAAATATCAGGAAAACTAGATTCAGCCACTCTGGCGATGATGAACAAACCTCGGTGTGGCATAGAAGACCCGTTTAATGACAAATCCCTCAAATATCGAGTCATGGGTGGGTGACTTCATTCATACGATATATTCTGATTGTCACTTCAGTATAAAATCACCTAAATGTTTCTCAATTTAACAGGTCACTGGCGCAAGAAGATGCTGACGTACCGCATCTATAACTACACCCCTGACTTGGGTCTGGGAAAGACCCGTTCGGCCATTCAGAGTGCATTTAAGTACTGGAGCGACGTGTCACCTTTGAGGTTCACCGAGCTTCAGCGAGGAAGAGCAGACATCAAGATCTCCTTTCACAGAAAAGACAGGACGTGTCCAGTGCCTTTTGATGGGCGAGGTGGGAACACCAAAAACTGATTTAAACATTTAAAAATGTGACTTTACTGAATGACTTTTGATGAAAGCTGCAATCCAATCGCCAGAATAAATGTTGGCAATGTTTCTGCAAATGATGGACGTTACAACTTTACATTTCATTATCTACCATGTGCCATGTTTTGGTTTAAGCTGAAACTTGAAACAATGTCAGATCAAAACAAGTGTTTGATAAGAGTTCTGGCTTCATCTTCAGGTCATGTTTTAGCCCACGCTGACGCCCCTGAGTCCGGCATCGTGCACTTCGACCTGGATGAAATGTGGACAGAAGGGCAGTCCTCCGGCTCCAACCTGAGGATTGTTGCGGCCCATGAGATTGGCCATGCTCTCGGCCTTGGCCACTCACAGCACTACAGCGCACTGATGGGACCCGTGTACAACGGATATCGCTCTGACTTCAAGCTGCATGCAGATGACATCCGAGGGATCCAGGCTTTATATGGTAATGACTTTCACTTTTACCAAAGTAATATTTTCACACAATATCTCTACTTTTACTGGAGTACTATTTACAACTCTCGTGATACATGAGTTTTGAAAGCATGTGGATAGGATTAGCAGTTCAAACGTCGTAGAACAATTAGTATTTTTAGCTGAATGTGCATTTATTTTTCTTTTCAGGAAAGCCAGCAACGCCATCCAGAAACCCAGGGTTGTTAGTGCCAGGAGGAGCTGCTCCAGATCCTTGCAAGGCCACTCCGGATGCAGTAATGTTGGGTAAAAAGACTCTGATGCTGTCACTCAAATAAAACATGAGTAAAGATGTATCTACATACAGCCATGTTTCCCCTCTGCATTGTGTCTCTGCAGGTCCTTTGCGTAGGACGTATGTGTTCAGTGGCCAGTACGTGTGGACGGTGTCCAGTAATGGCTACAACACACCCGTCCTGATCTCATTACTATGGAGGGAGCTGCCAGGGAGCCTCAATGCAGCTGTTCACTCTCAGCGGACTGGCAAGTCCTACTTTCTGAAAGGTGGATTCATTTCATAGTTGTAAAATTCTCACGAGGATATGATGTACAGTGCTGGCAGGAATTTAAAATTTTATCCTTCTTTATATTTTCTTTCACAGACGACAAAGTATGGAGATACACAAACTTCAAACTTGACCACGGCTTCCCCAGGCGCTTGAACAATCTCCCTGCTAACATTGATTCAGCTCTGTACTTCAGCAAGAACAAAAAGCTTATCTTTTTCAAAGTAAGCACAAAATATCATATACGCTTGCACATTTTTGTTGAATACCTTTTTTCATTTTCCAGTAAATAATCTACTCTTTGTTTTTTAGGGCTCTGGATACTGGCAGTGGGATGAAATTGGCCCGACAGACTTCAGTTCATATCCCAAACCGACTGAAAAACTCATCGACGGGTTACCCAGTAGTACTAATGCAGCACTGATGTGGACAAACGGTCATATATACTTCTTTAAAGGCACTCAGTACTGGCGTGTAAACCAGCAGCACCAAGCAGTGGAGAAGTCCTATCCTCTGAGCACGGCCAAACACTGGATGCACTGTGACGACTGAGCCAGCAGAGGCCACCAGGGACTCAACGCAAACCTGATCCTGCAGTGAATCAGTATAATAACAGTGAGAGATGCTTATTTATTTGGATCCTAACTAAACCGTGTTCAAATCATGTACAAATCTCATATGTGAGTTATTAAGCATTATTATTTTGTGGAGTCAACAGAATAAATATTTGCATGATGTGTTGTTTTTTTTGTCAATACAATAATTACTTAAAAAGTAGCTTTTAACATAAACGCGCTGTGATAAGACAAACTTTGAGGTGTGTGATTCTGTAAGATTGAATGTTGTTATTCACGTCACAACTGCATGAACTGTATTCAAACGACAGGCCTTATTTCTCTGCAGATGTTCTGACTGTCAAAAGAAAGTATTTACCTGTGCTTTTCCTTCTGTGACATGTCTAAAATGTCTTCCATAAAAAACAGCCTATTGTACACCTGTGATGTGCTTTCACTTTCATTTTGGGAAATTAGACCTCCTCTGGTGTACGGACTGTTTTTGATTGCCTCATTCTTCTGTTGGTTTTGTTGCACCTGCTCGAACAATCACGTCTTTTCATTATTATTGGGACATATTCTTGAAGGGTTTCACAGCTGTTAGATCTCAAAGGTGCACTATATAAGAATTGGCAGCATTTAACCACAGTTACTGCTCACTGCTGCTAATTGTAGCTGTCATTCACTAGTTAGCTCAGTTAGCCGTGCAGCTAGTGCTCCAGACTGGGAGCTCAGAGGGATTTTAAGTGACAGGACAGGCCGGGGCTAGCTGGTTAGCATGCTAACTTTAGTAGATATCTCAATATAAAGATGTCTTTGACATAACGTCATAACCTCTTCACATTCTGCTGATGTTAATTTTTAAATGTCTTAAATGAAAATCTTTACATAGTGTACCTTTAAATAGCAAAATTTTGACGTGGGATTTGTTAATAAAAACATGTTTATCCAATGAGGGACGGTCTTTGGATGATAGTTGTGGTCTTACTTGATAAGTCTTTTATTGTCTTTCTCTGTATGTGTTGTTTTAGACTCACGTATTTAGTATGGATGGTAGATAACTGGCATGTAATATATTGCTGGAATATGTTTTGGTAAATGTGTACTGTACTATTTTGTACATATTTATTATGTTGTCTATATCAACTGTTTTAGATGATGTATGTTTTTTTTTTCTTATTTTAAGGGTTCACTTTGAACAGCGAGGCCGGGACAACAGATGAACATTTGGCTAACTGGCTGATTTACAGTTATTTTCAAATAATCAAATCAAAACAAATAAATCAATGGATGACGGACCCTTTTGACTTTCGTCCAACTTAAACAGCAGCATGTAGCATATGGCCTTATAAGGATGTTTGTATCTTACTGTGAGGAAACTTTCCCATCAGCATGCGGCTGAGTAGATAAGGACTGAATTAAAATTTTTGTTGGTGAACTCATCATTTAAAAGACTTTAATATAAGACAATACTCAAAAAACACTGCACTGTATCAACATGTTATGTCTGTTAAATCAGTGGTTTATTGTTTCATTGTCCAACATCTCCCATTTTCCTGCTGTATATCCATAATCTAATTGCACATGTTGGTATGAATTCATTGTTTATAACTGCTGTACTTTACTTTAAAGAATTACAACCCAAACTGATCTAGACACATTGTTCACAGTATTTGGAGAATAAATGTCGAGTGAAACAAAACAGCTCTTCTGAAGCACAAAGCGCCTGTGAGATAAACTCTTCAAAGGATGCGATGATTGTCAGTCTGATGACTGTGTACGTTGAGTTATTCTGTGCTGTCGTCTTTCAGAGAATGATCTCCAAGCATTTCAAATCACACTGTGTGCATGCTGATGATTATCTGACACAGTCGGTTAAAGCGGTTTCACGCTAGCAGTTGAGATGGTCGAGTTGTTTCCGTGGAAGAAAACATTTCAAAGGAATGCTTAATTATGAGTATAGCAGATATTGGACGCCGTGTGTTCCCTTCAAACTGTAAAGACAGGGGAGGCAGCAGTCAGAGGCACCATGGAGCCCGTCTCAAAGTCAAAGTCAATTAGAGTGTGTGTGATGGTGCTGACGCTGCTGGTCGACGAGCCTGTTCCCATCTGGCGCTCCTTAAGGCTCTGCAGATAACTCTGAGAGGGAAACAGGATGAAGACACATTGTTATGGCACTGACTATCAGCCTGAAAAATCATACACGGTGAGGCGATACACGATGTTACCCTTTAAACATTAAAGGGTAACTCCACTAAATTGACATAATACAGTGTGTTTACAGGTCTCGGGGAGTACTACTGCATATGTGAAAAAGTCGTGTAAAGCCTTCTGTGGCTGCAGAGGAAGCTGCATGTAGTCTATGAAATGGTCTCCAGTGATGTCACTCAGTGGATAAGTTGCATTGTGAGTAATGTAGGCATCAGCATTGAACTACTATAACCAGTGTCGTAAAAAGTACCGAAAAGTCAGACTGAAGTAAAAGTAAAGATATCATGAAAGTCACCCAATACAAATAATAGTTGATTAAACATTTTAAGTATCTAATATTAAATGCACTGAAGTATCAAAGGTAAAAGTAAAAGTAAATTATACATATATTTACATGAATGTATATACTGTATACTATGGGTCAAAACCCAGTGCCTACATTACCCACAATGCAACTTAGCCACTGAGTGACATCACTGGAGGAAATTTATGAGATTACATGCAGCTTCCTCTGGAGCCACAAAAATCTTAATGCTACTTTTTTTTCCACATATGCAGTAGTACTCCTGAAGACCTGTAAACACACTTTAATGTGTTAAATTGGTGGCGTTACCCTTTAAAGTGTCAAACTCTCACGCTGGATTAAAACTATATTACAATCTCAGGTACTGACCGGCGCCAGGACGTCCCCAGCGTAGCGTTTCAGTGGCGGAGGCCTGCGTCGACGGTGTGATTGAGGTCTTCTCCTCGGCTCTCTGTATCTGTGCTTCTTGGCATGTTTCTTATGTTTTTTGTGTGCTGAAGTCCCAAGGGGGGAAAAAATACAGGAAATAATGAGTATATACCATCACAGAAGGAGGTTTTGAGCTCAGGGGGGCGTATTTAACATGAACACAGATTGAGTTTGAATGCACCAGTAGACTGAATTAAAAATTCACCTTCTCTGTGTGAGAATCCTCTGGCAGTAAACCTCCACTGCACCAGCACACCTATCAGGCTCATAACCGGCCATATCCCAGTGATCGCCCAGTTAAACCAGCAGAGTGGACGTGGGGCAGCTTGACAAAGCATATCATACACCTGATCTGGCAGCATAAATGTCCCCAGCAGGTAATCCACACACAGCATCACAGCGGTTGCTCCGAACACAGATGTGTAGATGATGGCGAACAGTTTCTGCCACTGAAGTGTGAAGACAGCAGAGACGATGCTGGCAGCCATGACGGCACTGAGAGGCACCCACACTGGAGTAAGGCTGTGAAACTGTCCAATAACCACCAGGATGGCGAGGCAGAGCAGGCTCCCCAGCTGGAGGCCGCTCAGGAGGAGTCCCATAGTGGACACCAGCATGGTCATCAGCCCGCAGATCACTGCCACGCCCAGGCCGATGCCTGCCTTTGTCTCCGTCCCCAGCTGGGTGTCCAACATAGGCTCCTTGTGGTACAGCAGGAGCACGGCTGCTGAGCTGAACATGAAGCCAGAGAAGAACATGACCACCTTGAAGCAGCGGTATCCTGAAAAGTGGAATAAAAACAAGGTTAGGAGCTTGTATCATACAGTAGATTCTGACTGTCCTACGAGCTCAAACACTGAGGAACAGCTGAGCACCACGGGACTTTCACTGGTTTCACTGGACTTGAATCTTTAACAGAGCCTGCAGAAGTTGATGGGTCACAAAAAATTCTGGAAAATAGCTTATATGTGAATTTGTTCCACTTTTCCAGTCCAGCTCCAACATCTGTCATTAAAATGTTTTATGTGAAACATCAGCTCAGAGCTCACTCTCTCGTCATCTTTTCGGTCACGATAGAAAATTACACAGGAAAACACGAATCGGCCTGCAAACCTCTGTTTCTCTTCCACTGATCAATAATTTACTTTCATAAAAATTCCTTACAGGCGATGGCGATGCTAACACTGTGTGAGAGTTGCTGGGAGCACAGACTTTGGCAGCTTGTGTGTTTACATAAAGTCACGTTTTAGGTCCATAGGACACGTTTCCCCCTAACCCACGCACAGTTTGTGTTTGTTGGATTTGTGTCCAAATATTTTCTCAGTGAACTCAGAGACAGACAGAAAATGTTGAGCTCTTTTTGGGGGTAAATGTTCCTCAACATGCAGCTCTAGATCTGTCCTTGAAACAACTGAGGCGTCAGACAGCGCAACAGGTGGCGCTTCATTAATGCTGCCTGTGTCAAATTCAGACGCAGGACTACCCATCTGCCCTCCCACAGCTTTTGTGCTCATCCACCCTAAACCCCTGGCAGCTTCCAGACACCTGCCTCTGTGGGTTTAAGCCATCAGGTGAGCTAATTAAACATTTATAGTGTGAGAACGCAAACTGACGTCTTCACCTCTATATTTTTCGTACATTCACAGGTGATATCAGTTCTGGTGTGAGTCATACGTACCGAAAAAGCAGTAGACGAGACCGAATAAGAAGCACACGGAGCAGACAATAGATGGGATGAGTTCATACTTGATATTAATCTCAAGCGTGCACATGTCCACCTCAGCTAAGCCAGCTCCTGTCTCCTCAGTTACATAGAGTGAGGTAACTGCCATCTTGGAGGATTATTACTTCTATTGTCGTGCAGCTGGTCTGGATGTGAATCAGCTTCGTTCATGGAAGAGGGGAAACTGTAGGGCCATGCATGCGGCGTCCAGGCAAAGAGGAAGCTCCTGAGCGAAGAACTTGTGCGAAACTGTTTCCTGTTTTGCACCTGCAAAAAGAGGAGAGTGTTTTCAGCTTTCATGGCAACATCTTTTCCTGGCTGCTATCCCGAGAGTTATTAATCAAGCGTGGGAGGTAATCTCTTCAATAGCAAACTTCTACTCCATTTGAGACGTCATTATGCTGTCAGGTTGTTATTTAAGTGGATATATGTGAGGATGTGGCCCTTTCCCTCTTTCTCATGTGCACATTTTCTGTTCAGGAACCAGAGAAGGAAAAAGGGGATCCCCTCTGAGTTTAACATCCCTCCTTCCTTGTTCTTTTGTTCAAGAACAGGATGCAGATGAGGAAATGGCCTGGTGGCTCAGTGCCATCGTCATACAGGCTTATTGTTCCCAGCATGTGTTTGGGTACTCCGTTTACTGAACGACACAACAAAAACAAACAGCTCAACAAGAACAAGATATTTTAAAAACAGTAAAGAGGTGGAAGAAGTACGCAGATCTTTTACTTCAGTAAACGTATCACTACCACAGTGTAGAAAGTCCTGCATTTAATTTTATTTTACAAAAGTATTTGCATCAAAATATAGTTAAAGTACCAAAAATACTAGTACTCGTGCAGAAAGGCCGAGAATAATTATTATTAGATTGGGATTGTTGCTGAATCGTAACAGCTGGTAAAGGAGGAAGTCATTTTAATTACTTCATATACTGCTGGGTAGCTTGTCTCTATTTTAACCTAATATAATAATAAAAATAATTGATTTGTCAGTATGATGTTGAATAATTGATCTGAATCTGAAAAGCAACTTGTAACTAAAGTCCAAAGTAGAATATTTGCCTCTGAATTGTTGTGGGTGAGAAGTACAACGTGGCAGAAAATGGAGGTTCCCTAAGTAAAGTTTTCTATTGTTCGGTACAAATAGTTAATTAAAGTACTTAGTTACAATCCACTGCTGGTAAAAAGCTTTGAATCTCTTATAAAATGAAATAAATCAATATAAATAGTTTATTCTTTTAACTCAAGGAGACTGAAAATCCAACTCAAACACATGAATTGTCGTATGTTGGCTCAGAGTACAGCTGTCTAACAACGGTGCGTATTACTGTGAGGACCTTATAAGCTGTTCAGGCCGATCCTGCAGTCAGCAAATGGAATTAGAGGAGCTTTGGCAGGTGAATGATCCTCCTGTCTGCTCAAGTCGTCTCGTGAACGTGAGTGTGAAACACAGAAACACTTACACTTTCTAACAGGACCCTGGTAAGATAAAAGTTAAAGCTCCGTAGAGGATGAAAGGCAGCGGGAATAACTCACTTTTTATTAGTTTGATATGTTTTTGTGAAATCCCACTTCATGAAAAATGTCATTTCCTGCACTTCAACTTCTGCAATAAGTGGCTATATCAGCATCTACAAGATAACAGATTTCCCTACTTACATCTCTGACAAATGAAAGCATGAAAGAAAGGAATAATATCGCTGTGTCCTACCTGGAGTTAGGCATCTTATAGAAGTGAGCTTGGGCAGCAAAAACAAAAAGTATCTTCAGTTGTAGTTTGTCAAATTCCAGCGAGCGAGCTGTCAGGAGTCTGTGTGACTGTGAGGCTCCCTCTGTGAGCTCTGGGTGAGTCGAGTCTGACCTGTGCTCATGTGAACAGCTGACGCCTGACTGAGAGGGAGACCATCTGTTGCCAAGTCCAAGGCCGAGCCAGCTGAGAGCTCAGCTCTCACTACCCATGATCCTGCTGGAGCCTCAACTCTCTGCATCATCACTGCAGAGCTTTACGTCACCCAGTGTTGCACTTTTGATTACAGCTTCAGTTGTGGACTCTCAGCCCTTAAAACTCTTTTGGGACTTTCCTAATTAATCTTGTTTAATCTATTTGTTGTTTGTTCTTTGTTGATTATTCTAGGACTGTGTTTCTCAAGCTTTTTAAATTTAAATTCACTGTTGTTAACTTCAATTTCAAGTTCTCTCCCTGATAGTAACCGTTTGAAGCCATGTTTGTTGTGCTTTTGAACCTACTGTATTATTTTACCCCTGCTTGCTATCTTAACATAACAATTTTCAGTTTAGCTGGTGACTAATTATGGATGATATATGGCAAAATAAGAAAGACAAAACTTATTTTTGATTACATTTTAGTTCAAGTATTTGAGTGTGAAATTCTGCAGTATGTTGATTGTATTAAACTGTGTGTTTTTAAATGATCTCATTTAATTTTCAAAAAACATTTCCAGGATTCTTCTGCCGACCACTAGAGGGCCCGTGCCAGTGGAACAAACCACTAATACGTTCAGATTTGTACGCTACATTGACATTTCTACAATACACGCAATACACGCTATATCACGTTCACATTACATGTTTATGACCTGACTTTCATGTATGGAGGTAGAGGAAAAGGTGGTGGATATAAGTTAGCGAAAAGGCTGCAATCCTGTGTGGGTTTTGACATTTGTGTGAAACCAATGGATATTTTTGACAAGGGACCACAGCAACCTTGGGACAATTTCCAGGCGACAAAAAAATGATATTTCTGACGAGACCTCGATCATCTCCAGACCAAAGCAGGTATTTTAAACCAAGTGTTTTTTCGCGCCTAAACCTAACCATACCCTGAGCACAGCGTTTTCAAAACATATAATAGGCAACTAGAGCTAAAGAAAGCTGCAACATAAACAAATGTAAAGATTCAACATATCTGTGGTTTGTCTTCCCAGTCTGGCTGGTCTCACATTGTTGCACCTAAAGGGAGCGGAGAGGCAAAAACAGGTTTTCTTATGAGTCACTCCTTCTTTGTATGGCCAGGGAGTTAATTAATAATTTCCTGTGGGAGAAAGAATTAATCAAGCAGAGAGCCACATGTATTAAAAATGCAGTCCCTATAATCACATGTGCTCGCAGTTGGATTAAGACACAGTTGTAAGTTAACACTAAATCAAAGGCGGAGATGCTCTTATTTGTAGACGCCACACTGATATGAAACTGTAAGCCCCCTGTCACAGTCTGGAGCGCAGCACTTTATAAGCGGAGTCGTACACTACATGTGTTTTTCAGCAAAGCATGAAGCCTGAGTTACGGCACAAACACAACAGCAAATGTCAGGGGGGGAAAGAGCAGATTAATAATGACAGCAGCAGAGATTGTCATAACTGCAGGGACACTGAGCTGCAATAGCGTTGACATAGGCAATGAAACGGAGCTGTCAGGCTGAATTAAGCTCCTCTTGTGAGAAGTGTAATAAAGACAGCAGCGTGTAGGCCTTTCATCAGTCTTTCTTTTGTCTGCTTCAGTCGAGTGAAAGAGAGCGAGATTTTTTTTAAAAAGTTGTGAGATCTGGTAAAAAAAAAAAAACTGACAAAAGTACTTTGTGAGAAAAAAGATGGAGCGATTATTTTTAGCCACTAGCAGCTCTAGGGACGCCAATAATGTCCTGTCAGTCAGTCGGACTCTGGTCCAGACGTTCAACAAATATTTTATTGACTGCCGTGACATCTTGCACAGACGTCCCTGGTCTGCAGACAATAAACCCCTCTGACCTCTGTGTTCCTCTTGACTTTTCCTCTGGCACCATCATGAGGATGACATTTGTGATGTTGAGAGGAATGTCTCAACAACAACTGGATGTACTGCCTTTAAATTTAGTACAGGCATTATTTCAGCCACAGGATGAAAACTTTGGTTGTCTATTATTTTTTTTTTATCTAGCACAATTATCTGGTGTTATTACAGTTTGTCCAAAACGTATGATACTTGTGATACTGATGCTTCGGCTTGGCCAGTGAGCCAGAGACTTAATAACCAACCATCTTTCTTTTGAATCGTTGGATTGTTTCTCTATCGATCTGATATTAGTTTCAAAGAAAGCAGTATGTCACCGTTCTCATAAGAAATAGAGATCAATCCCAAAAAGTATTCCTCTGTTGTGGCTTAGGCCTCTTCTCTGTGTGTATCATACATATGTTACATATAAAATAATAAACATTTAAGTGATGAGTGCAGTGGAGAAACATCCCGCCCTCCTGGGACTCATAAAATCTGAATTTACAACACTTTCGACGGCCCTTTTGCTCCCTGAAATACGACAACATATAGTTAATCGATTCACGAGAACTCTCTGTGTGCATTTTTTATGACATTTTTGATTGCAGAGCAGGAAGTATTGATCACAGCCGACCATTTCAGTTCTGTACATGTAAAGATTTTCACCTGAGAGATTTCAAAAGCCATGGAAGGAAGGTTACATTAACTCTGTGAATTTTATGTTCATCAGGCAACAACAATACAGTAACACTGCAGAGTTTGTATGAATCCATTTTGAAGAAATTTACAAATTTCACCTCCCCAGTTCCCTGAGTTCCCCCCCCAGACACCTTAACAACCATTCACACCTGGGCTCACCTAGCCCTGGCAACCCACATAAACAAGTGGCCCTAACAACTCTGAAACTCAGAGCTCTGTAAGGACACTCCCACACAGGGTTTAAAACTCAGAACTACCATGACCTGGATCAATATGATTATTGATATTCGCACTTTTAACACAAAATACAATACAGACATCCAATTAAAGATATTTGCAAGAATTGCAACACCTGATTCATTGAACATTTTAAATAAAACTACAAAGTTGACAGACATTATCAAAAACAGAGCTTAAGGCAGTGGTGACACAATCAGTCAGATATATGGACAGTCAGGCTTCTACTTAACGGACCGTAAGGATGCATGCATGATCACTCTGTAACGATATTATCAGTCTGTTAGTCACCGAAATAATTATTCAGTGAGCGCGCCCGTATTTCTTTGCTTCACATCGTGCAGCAGCCACATTGCAAGCAGTACGACAGAATGAGAGAACATATGCAGAACATACACTTATCTAATCATCCCTGCATATTTAAACAACACATTTCTTATAAAGGTTTATTGATACCTCACACAGTTTGTTTTATCCAAGCGCTTTTAATGCAACATCTCAGACAATAATATTGACAGAACACCAAACATGCAGTGAGGCCTCAGAGAGGTTCAAAGTACACTGATAACCACTAATCAATATCAAAATGTTTGCCGTGACAAGACAGATGATGATGAAAGCTTTGCACATCAACTGAAGCATACGTTCACATGTGTGCTTTATCTCAAGGCAAGGTTTTATGCTACATCCTCATTTATACATTAGTCAGTATCTTTTGACCATGATCATTTGTGCCTGAGTTACATCAGATAGATTTTCATGAGCGATGGCGTTCGCTTAACGATGTGTCCACCACCAGCAAGCGAGTTTGACTGCGGGATCATTTGTGTTTACTTGCGTTACTCCTGCAGTGTTTATACGCCTTAAACAGTCAGATTTCTTCACTGTACATAAGCCGTTAACAAGTGTTTGCATTCAGGTCAGTCACTAAACTCAGCAAAGACTCTGGTTCCCTCTCTTCTTTTCCCCTCTCCTCTCTGTAACATTACATTCATGTAGTAAAGAACATTTTCCATCCAGCTCCAGTCGACAGTCAACATCACATTATGTAAACACTCAACAACGGTGCTGCAGTCAGGTTAGTTGATGGGAGTGAAGATAAATCCACTTTTTAATCCCAAAAGTTAAAAAGTGATCTTTGAGCTCTCCTCCTGGCAGAGTCTGATGTGACTCTGGATGTTTATTCCTCCAGAAGGTCTGGCTCTGCACCTGACTGTCAGGAAAAAATCTGATCAGAGAAGTGGTGGAAGAAGTAATCTGATGTATTTACTTCAAGGGGAGCGTTTTAATAAAAGCTTGTGGCTGCAGAGAGAGCTGCACAAGGTCTGATGTACTTCGTCAGGACTTCTTGTCAAGACCTTAAATATAACAGGTTAAATTAAGAAATTAAATGTTGAACTATTGTGTTAAAGACAGCAGTTGAATAAATTGAGTTTATTTCTGTAACTGGGTTCAAATATTCCTATATCAAAATATCCACATAGGTGTTTAAACAGAATCAGCCTTTAAAACAGCATTATTCAAGCGTTCACATGTAGGTTATTCTGAAGAGCAGAGAGGGTTTTACACAAACAAAGAGCTATTCATCTCCTGTAGCATGTGTGCAGCTACACACTCGTCTCGACCGTCACTTTAATCTACAGGATAAAAAGGCTCAGGCCGTCTCATAGCAACGTCCCCTTAACGTCCACATTGAAGGAGGTCTCTGATGCTAATAACCCCCTGATTCTAGATGACAGCATGAGAGGTATAGGAGAGGGTGGGAAAATTCAATACATCAAGAAATACAAATGCTGTTTCAGTGTATATTTTCATACGAATTTCCAGCCGTATGTGGCAACGAGATGAAGAGACTCCCTTTAGCATTCAAGCCTGGATGTTTGATGAAGAGTATCAGCACGTTGAGGCTGTTTTTACGATGCCTGCCATCAATAAATTCAAAGCAATAAATGGAGGATTTGCTATTCGAACACTCACATGGTAGTAGGCAGTGTGTTTATACTGAAAAATTCTTAAAAACACCAGAATTGTTACTAATATAACTAAGTACAGAGGCTGCGTCCAATACCAGTCCCTCGTTCAAGTCATTGTCATTTTGCATCATCGCTCTCAGGTTAAGAATCACACAACAGTGATTTTTACATCTATAAAATGGTGGATATTATTTCCTACAATAATCCAAAAAAATCTGATGTCGAGGGAACCAGTGCTTCAAAAATACATCCCCCCTGCAGCACTATATAGGTGCCGATGAAGGATTTTAATGTGATGTTATACTTGTTTTTGTTTTCTGCAAAAACCACGCCAGACACACATTGGAGATTTTTTTTATGAGTGCCTTAATAAATGTTTTCGAGGGTGTCTTTATCTTTGTGTTAGAGAGTACTGGAATAAAGTATCAGATGGACTAAAACCCGTCTCCTGCCTGCTGCTTTGTGTTTTAACAAAGTCTGCTCTCTGCATTGTCTAATATCAGGGAAGGAGCCTCTAGATCAGACAAATTAATTCGAGCATGGGAGGATTAATGCGCGAGAAATAATAAACAACCTCTTCAGGTAGCGTAATGAGCCGCACTCTGCTCGACAAGAGTTCACGACAGATACAGTAGATTAATTTATTCTCACAGAGGAGCAGCTCTTTGTGTTCTCTTTCATCAAAATGGACTGAAACATGTTATACAAGCTGTTACCGATCTGTAGCTGTTACTCACTACATGATTTATTCATGATCTTTTAGTTAAGGTCACAGTTGTGCAGCAGCTTTTTGAGGTTCATCTCTGATACACATCCAGAAGTATTTATCAAACGCTGATATCATAATGATCAGATTATGCTACATTTGGCGAGAACATTGTGTTTGAAGAAATGGTCTGTAAGTTATCAGAAATAATCTAAGATAAGAAATTAACATAAATATCCCAAAATAAAACTCTTTGATAATGTTCTCATCGATAAGGATCTAACTATCAAAACCTTGATTTAAAACTCAGCTTTTCAAAGAGACGCTGATCTATTATTCAGCGGTGGATGTTGTGGGTTTTTGGAGCAGAGATACCTTGCTTTAAGAACAGGATTTAAAAGTTGGCTCATGTAACAAACACAAACATCACGTTGAGGGGTTTTAATTTGGATAAACTACAAGGAAATCTGTAATATCAGTAGTGTCAGAAGTGTATGAGAGAGTGTGTAAAAGGAAGAATCACTAAATTATGAATATGGGCAGAGCTGAAGTGTTCATGGGGTCTGGCGTGGTGGAGGAGAAAGAACCGGCGCATGGTCTGCAGCCATCTTAAATACAAGTGTGCCAGGTGCTACAGGTGCTCCACATCTCCTCCGATGAGCCGAGATTACGCCCGGCCTACAGGAACACAACCTGACATGAGTGAAAAGAAACACACCCACTAAACCAGAGGACAAACCCACGTCTGTCACACTGTCACAGCATATTTTAAATCAAATTTTAATCAAGAACAACTCATGAAGAATGTGCTCATATGTATGTATATCTCCCAGTCTGTTCTCCAGTCATCATTATCTACTATTTAGTCCTCGAATCACAGTTATTCAGGAATTGCTCATTAACGATTCATTAATTATCAAGTTGTTCCTGATTCATTCATGACTCGCTCCTCAGTAACTACTCAGATTTTTGCGTACCTTATGGTTAAGTGTTGCAGAATCTTCTACCATTATTTACCTTTTACCCTCCTTCATTTAATCCATGTAGTACACACATAGTACAATGTAGTTATATGGTTGACAGAGGCTTTGTGCCCAAACAGAAGCTTGATAATAACAAGCTGTGACCTTTTACACTCTGCATGACCTCGCATGTATGCCAATTTTCTGCTCATGGACCATAACAATTGCAAACATAGCTGTCAGCCTCGTGCCTACACATCAGCGCAGCGGTTACATTTGTTTGGCCGTTAAAGCGCTGAATTTGCCCCGCGGTTATGTCCCAGCTTCAAAAACAGTGGAGAAAAAATGGGTTCACTGAGCATAAGGCCTGAGCTTTACTGTGTTTTGGGAATCTTGAACAATAAGAACTCTGAAAGCAATCTCTGCCGCCAGGGGTCTCTATCAAAATGAAAGACATTTGTTGAGTGTAGGGACGACTCGGCAGTGCAAACTTCTGAGAAAAGCAACTGGAGGAAAATAAATCCTTAATAGTCACTCTGAACAATGAAGTGTTGAACTCTTTCATGGAGGGGAACACTCTCAGACAACATCTTGCTGGTTATTTTCTGCAGAAGATTAAATAAATCAGTAATGTGACAAGTGACCTGTTTGGACGTGCCATTATGAAGCAGAGCATGCTGCCAAACAAAAGGACACGATGAGCCAAACTGCCACTACTTGTCAAAGTTGTTGTTTTAAAAGAAGTTATGTCTCAGAAGAAAGTGTTTGCATTACTTTAAATCATGTCTTAAGTGTCAACAGAGAAAGGCGTTGTGAGACCGAAGGCATAAATCTTTGTTAACCTTCCAGGATTTAGACGCACAATGTGTTATTTCTGCCAAACAGGAGACGTTTGCTGTGTTTTGAGAGGAGAGAGTCAGGCGTCAACGTCTTGTCGTTTTGACATTTTAATGCAGAATTTGTACATTTTATATCTTCAGAGTACCTAATTATTAAAGTAACCTGACGTCCTAAAGTCTTGTGAAAAGTCTAATCTTGTATAAAATGACGGAGGAAGTCATGGCGAATGATTGTCAGCAGGCACAAACTGCATTCTTCTTGATGTCAGAACAAAACCAGCACCCTCCTTCAAAAATAGTGCATTATTGATCCACGTTCTAAGAGCTGAAAAGCAGAAATATAAATGTCAGCTGTGCAGAGAGCCACCAGAAGCTGTTTTTCAGCTGTAGGTCCGTCTGTATTTCTTCCTCTATTGATTCCTCTCTGCAGACCTTCCCGACGTCTCTTTCATCATAAAACTCCTTATATGGAATTTTTCAGCACTATACAGCCTGCACAATGTCCAGAGGGTCTTGATTGCTTTACATTTTATCGACGTGACAGAGAATATGGCTACCTTATTAGAAAACAGGTTTGATTATCGACAGTAACCTCACTTTTTATGTGCTGTGGCATGTCGGTGAAGCCACATTTAGCACCTACAACTGTTTCACATCGTCTCAGCGGTGCATATGTTTTGCTAATTGTTGTTATTCTGACTTTTATTTCTGTTAGTTGCATGCTCAGGTGTTGTCTTGCAGCAGAAAACTGTGAGAACAATGACACAAAAGTCTGATATGTTCAAACATGACAAAAAGGTGGGGAAAAAAAGAGAATGTATATATTTTTATTAGGGTTGTAAAAGGATTCGTTAATCCCGCAGTCCACAAGACACGACAAGCATGTTCACAAAATATCTAAGACTCAAACAGAATAGATAAATATATTGAACACAGTGTGAAAGGGATTCATATATGAGCCGTCGAGAGCTGGATATGTTGAGTAATGTGGCTGACAGGACAAGACGACAGCAATAAGAAGAGGGAGACGGCAAACTTTTAACATCACAATATTTTTCACATAATGCACGTCCCCGCTGGCAAAAAAAAAAAAAAAAGACAACTTAATCCTCTTTCTCTGGCTAATGTTTTGAATTGAATCTGATTTGTTTGTTATCAGAGCTTCAATTGTTTTTAACCTCCTGCCTCTCGGTTTGGCCGACTGGAATGCTAATGATACAAACTGCCCACACACAGACTCAGATATTATCTCAGTGGACGGGCTGAGAGATTGTTTTGTTGTTTTCTTTGGTGAGTAGCCGCAGAAAAATACAGCGACAAACTCAAAGAGTTAAAGAGGAGGTAGATGGTGTGTGAAGAAAACACTTCAAAAACGCCCACACAGGTGTTTTCAATAACTTCAGTGGCTAATTAATCTAGTCAGGTTGAAATGGAGCTGTTCAAGGAATTACATTATGTCACCCAATAACAATCGTGATGTGAATGGTCCAACAGATGTGACGAATCTAACAAAAGATTGAGAGAGCCGTCAGTCGAGCTCAGTCTGAACATGCTGCACGGGTCTGATAACATGACAACATGAGTGAAAACACCTGTGTAGGTGGACCTCAGCTGTGTAGAGACTTTAAACTCTTAAATAGCTTAAGTTATGAAAAACAACCCAATTTATTGTACTTAAAAAAAAAGTCTGTAGATTTTTCTTTGTTCCTCAGGGCTACGTTAAATACTAAGCTAATGTCAGCAGCTCAGCTTAGAATGAATACTGGAAATATTTTAATTAATCCAATTGCTAAATTAACATATTATAACTTACAAAAATGAACGAGCAAAACTTTGGAAAAAGCCAGGCCAGTTGGTCCCGTGTTTCCAGTTTCTGTGACAAGCTAAGCTAAGCTAAAAAACTGCTAGCTTTATATATTAACCCCACGCACATGAGAGTGGTATTGATCTTCTCCTCTAACTCTGAGCAAGAAAGTGAAGAAAAAACACACCTGATTCAAGTGAATGGGTCGTCAGCATCGCTTCATGACGAGCTGATCATTTGGATCAGGTGTGTCGGAGCAGAGAAACATCTATAACATGCAGGTCAGCGTTCCCCAAGGGCCAGGAATGAATTAACCCAGTTGACGCTGTTTTTATAGCTGCACCATTCAAAAAATTGATTCAGAAAGTCAGTTTTCACTTTTTACGCCTGGAAACGATTTTGGAAACCAACTGTTGAGGAGACATATCACTCTGACACCACACACCTCAACCATTTTCATCAGTGTGCTGCCAAAAAGCTTCTACTGTTATTTACATTTTTTATTACTAATTCATATTTTATGAAAGGCAGCTTAGTTTGCCCTCAGAAGAAATATTGTTATGTTCGCTTTGATGAAATACCAAAAAACAATGTAAGTTGCAGGTACACGTTGTGATGCATTGAATGGCCACAGTCAGACACAAACACCTGCAGAGTTAAAAGTGGCTGCTGCTGTTGTTGTCTGTAGGTAAGTGGTGGGGAAAAAAGTAGAAAACTGGACTGTGTGTTCATAAGTGCTGTTGAAGAGTGTTACATCTGAGGGTACAGAACACTCCAGCCTGAACACGTGAAAAACACAAGTGCACTTGTCATCAAGAAAAACATTAGTCTTTTGATTTCACTCGGTCATTGTAGCGCATATCCAGTACAGCAGCGCTGCAACATGTCACTTTAAATGTCTGTCTTTCACAGATTTTCTTACTTTGTGTTTGTTATGTGCACTTAAATGGTGAGTGCAATACTTATAAAAACATTTTTGAAGAGCCACTCACATTATGATGCCATTAAAGCCCACTAAGCAGAGTGAAGTACACTAAAACCCGGTCTCACATCCTGTATTTACAACACATTTACAACACTGACGCTAAAGTAACACAACCACCACACGACAAAAAGAAAAAAAACATGCTACAGCAAAAAACTAAAAGTTTCTACAGATATCAGCGTGAGTAAATATGTTTGGTGGACATAACTGGTTTTCACAAATGATTTATCATACACGCACAGTCTGTCCTAATGAACCCAACAAACTCACCAAAGCCTTTATTAAGAAATACTGAAAGTGCTTGCGTCATCATCGGTTTCGTTGAGCTTCTTGCTGGTTTGGGCGCTCACCTCCTCCTGTTCTGTGATCTGCTCGTTGCTCTCGTGGGATGAATCTTTGATCACGCTGTAATACATCGGCACGGTGTATTCTGCCGCCTTCTCCTTGTGCCGCCAGTTGCACTTGCAGAGCTTTTTGAACGCGACGCGAAACTTCTGAGACATGAGGTTGTAAATGATGGGGTTGATGGCACTGTTGGTGTAGATGCACATCCGGCAGAAGAGGAGGAACCAGGTGTTGTGGTACGGCGGGTCGATGAAGGAGTTGACCACCACCAGGGTTCGGTAAGGCATCCAGAGCAAGGCGAAGAGGACGACCACCACAGCTAGCATCTTTGTTATCTGTTGATTCAGAGAATAGACGAGACTTAATTATGTGACAACAATGAAGGAGAAGACCACTTATAATTATCTTAACAGGCACAATATGACTCCTGTCAATGTTGTAGATGTCTAAGAAGAGTCTACAGCTATGCTAACGGTCCTGTAACGTCTTACCATGCAAAAGCTGTGCTAAATGCTAGCCTAAGTATGCTAACATGCTCATAATGCAGCCTGTCCTCACAAGAAAAACAACACTGTTTGATTGTTCAGATTTTTTCCGGTACCTGTTTCCTTGCAGAGACGGCACCCTTGTTGGCCTTGTTGGTGCTGTTGGAGTGACCCTGGTGGACCGACCCTCCTCCCTCTCTGTCGCTCAGATGCGAGGGCAGAGGGCTCATGAACAAAATCCTGGCGATGAGCCCGTACAGCACGGTGGCCACAGTGAGGGGGATCACATAGAACAAAGTAAAGTCAAGGAAGTAGATCGGCATGTAGAGGCTTCGGGAGACGCGGTAGCCACAAGTGACCACCACTCCGTTGGTGTAGACGGTTTCATTTGTGTCCACTAAGAAGAACCACATAATGCAGTAAAGTGAGGTAAAGATCCAGACACCGGCTATGATCCTCTTGGCCCGGGAAACGGTGCATATGAACTGAGCCTTTATGGAGTGACAAATAGCAATGTATCGTTCGATGGTGAAGGCTGTGATGGAGCAGGACGACACGTTGATGCCCAGATACTGAAGATAAGTTATACACAAGCATCCTGTGTATCCGTATATCCAGAAAGCTACGACGTCAGAGATGTTAGGCAGCCCTGCAGCAAGGAGCACAATGAGGTCTGCTGCAGCCAGACTGACGAGGTAACAGTTAGTCGGGGTCACCATGTGTTTAGTGCGCAGTACAACCAGCACCACCATGATATTCCCAGCAATCCCAACTACACAGATGAGCATTGTCAAAAATATTGTTATGACCTGCTCCTCAAGAGGGTTCAGAGGCATTTCTGTCAGATTTACAACCCGAGCGACATCCTGAAAGAGGGTTGTGTTGTTCTCCATTGTGTTCAAGTCCTGCGGCCTCAACTCAGTTGATCTCCAGGGGCACGTATAAATCCTAAAAGAGAGAGGCACAAACAAGCAATAGATTATATTTCACGCTTTAAAAAGGCGAGACACTCCCAAGCATTGTTAATATTTTCTTCAGACTCTGTAGGCCACTATCGTCGGTAAAAAAAATGAATATACATTACCTGCTCAGCACCAAACAGCAGATACACTAGTGACTATTGCTGGTGAACATAGTGGAGCATTTAGCAGTTAAAAAGTTTCCTTCAACACAAACAAAGTTAAAAGATGGAGAATATTGGATTCATAAGTAGTCCATTAACACTAAAAATTAATGAAAATGTTCTTTTTATTTCAACTTCTGGGTGTGTTCATGAGCAAGTGTTCACCATATAAACTTAAAAGGACCTATGACAATGTTGTGTTCATAATTTGTCTCCGCTGCCCCCAAGTGGCCCAAAAATGTAGATATTACAGGTTAGATATACTTGTGCAGTGTCCTTTGGAAAAGGCGAACAGGCTGATTTCTTGGCCTCCGACAGATTTCTCAAGACTCACTCACCCAAACAGCTTCGACTCTGCACCACAGCAACACACCCACCAGCTGTAACTACAGTCTGTAACATTAGTTGGCCTTTAATTTAAACACGTTATGGTGTAACATTAGGCTACATCGCCATAACGTCCGTCAGTGGTGCCGGAAATTTCTTTTAACATGGTGGTGATGGTGAAAAACAAAAAAATAATAGATTACAGAGTAAGTGACGATTAATAACAGAAACATGCTCTGTTGATGATCCTTATAGGGCACAAAATGAGGATGGGGACAAAAAAGTCTCCCAGATGCTTTTGCTTCAAGTGTTAAGTGTAAATAACCATCATTAATAAATGTTAAATTTATAGTTAATTAAACTTTATTTCATAGTTATTTTAAAAAACAATGAAATATTGTAGTGTTATAAACATCAGTTGCTTGATAAGTGGTTTATGAAGCATTGCATAGTTTGTTAACAGTGAAACAACTATTAACTAAAGGTTAATTAACTCTAAATGTACCATTTATTAATGACGGTCATTATTAAGAGTTACCAGCAGTTGTACTGTTGTGATGAGCTTTTTTTTTTTTAAATCTGCAGTTCTTACATCCACCGCACTGTTGGGTGTCCGTCTAAAACACTCCCACACGTCAGATGATCGTGGGCGAGGTGTTTAAGTTACAGTTTATCCATTTTCTGACTGGGTGCAGCCATCTTTACTCTTGAAAGCAACGATTTGATTGGGCGAGTAGCATCACGGGGGATTTACAACGCATGGAGGTGGTTCATCAGTTTCACGTCGCGAAGGCTGGAAAAGCTGTGTAGGTTGAAATACAAACTATTTTTTAAGTTGAATAATTCTCAATAATTCATCAGTTAAAAGTCATCTGAACATAACTCAAAAACTCGATACACACACATTTTTTTTGCAGTTATCCCTCAAATGTGGTTATCAAACACGTCTGATCTGTAACGGATGAAGGATATTTTACAGTTTTACAATGAACCTTGTTGTCTAAAGTGACAGCAGCGCACTGAAACAAGGACTACATTATAATCGCTATGAAAAGGCTTTTATATCGGTGCATATCGGACAACATACCGGTATATCTGTTGCTAGCCAATATCGGCCGACTGATATATTGATCGGGCTCTGATTCATACAAACAGATTCTTTAAAAAAACAGTTTTCACCAAAACCAAAAACATGCAGATTAGAAGTGGAATCAGAAATATCCAACTTTTAAGAAAAGATAAAGTTATGAATATTTCCAGCTACTCTCAATTTTGAAATACAGAAAATAAGCATTCTTAATAAAGGCCAAGAGAAGACTGAAATATAAATGTAGTGTGAGTAATAATAAAAACCTCTCTCCTGCTCTACAAGAAAAGTCAGACCCTCCCTACAGCAAAAAGAAATGCATCACCCTCCCCCTTCTTACCTCCTGCTAAACATCTTTTTGCAGAGGACACGAGGCAGAAATGCACTGTTAAATCATGCAGAGTTCATTGAGGTTAAGGAAATAAAAGTATGGGAGAGTTAGTAAATAAAACAAATATTTTTAACAGAAGAAAAATGTGACTCTTACCATCATTTTCAAAAGGCAGCGCTCAGGTGCACACAAACACAGATGACTGCTGAGTTCTCCTCCTGAGCCGCTCCAGCCGTCCACATACGCCTCTCTCTCTCCCGTTCGCTCTGCCTCCCTATTCTCCCGGTGCAACCCTCCCTCTCTACAACATCACATATCATTATATCCACACGGCAACACACTGCCTCGTACAGCCACCAACTTAAAAATCAATTCCACCTCCCACCTCCTCGGCTCGGAGTGTCAGGTCAACTACTGTGGCCGTGGCTGTACAGCCAAAAACCCTGCAATTATTCAAAGAACAGAGGAGGTGGCCTGCAATTCAACACATTGACACAGCTGTGATTGGTCACTGAAATGAAATGGCAGTAATTATTAAGCAGACCTTTTTTTGGCACTAGCTGATGATTTAATGAACTCTTCATCTTGCCTGAAAGGGCAAATTAACAACTTTGAATTCTCAAAGGTTTTGCACAAATTCGGGACTCTCGTTTATTTTCTTTTGAAAACCCGAGCAAACATCATAATATTAAGATTCCTGATAGTCCCTCTTCCGGCTCCCAATAGCTGAAAACATTTAGTGACATTGAATTATGTTTCTCAAAGCTCTGAGAACATATTCTCGAAGAAACACTTAGAGGCTTTGTGAAGCTCTTTCAACCTCTATCTGTCTGTGTGAATGCTAATGCAAGACAGATGCTCGCATTTTCATAGAAGAATAGTTTCAGTGGCAGAACGTCCTGTCCACCGGGCCTCCTCTAATGACTAGATAACAGCTTCACAGAGAGAAGAGAAATCCTGCAAAGCAGTTTTTTGTCCAGGTAATTACCTGACTGAAATGTTGCGAGCTAAGACGTCTGTGCTACACTGTGTTTGAGCAAATATTGTAATTAGTGTGTGCTTCCTGCCTGCTGGTGGGCTGCTTGTGACAAACTCCAGCTGTTCATCCAAAATTTGTACAAACACACAGACATTTAATGTCTTTTTTTTAACAAAAGAAACGTTTTCAAAGGTAACAAACATGCCAGGCTGAATTGTTGGTAATAAAATAAAAGATATCAGGAATATTAAAGGCCTGAGCACCAACTGGAAACTGCTGGAGTTATTTTTCCTTTCTATTCTAAAGTAAATCACATTTTGTCGAAGCTATGATGCTCAGAAACTCATGAAACCTTGCACACGCCTTGAACACGTCTATAAAATAAAGTGTCTGGTGCCCATGACCTAAACCCAACAGGAAGTCAGCCATTTTGAATGGTGTTGTACTTTAACGAACTCCTCCTAAACATTTTACCCAATCAACCTTTAATTTTGTCAGTCTAATCTCAACATGTTTGCGATGACAAGTTATCAAAAGCATGATTTTTTGTTGAACAGCGTGCACGTGGTGGCACAGAAAATTTCGATGTTTCAGCTTTAAACAAGGAACCTAAAAAGGAAGATATGTTACACTTCAAAGTTAAAGACTGCTTCCTTTTACTACCGACACGTTGTTCGTCCCTTGACTTTGTTCGCAACATAATTGCAGTCTTATCAGTGATATTTGGTCAGTCCTGCCCTGTTTGGTCACAATATTATTAGCCAATCATTAGGGGAAATGCATTAGGTCTCCCATAGACTTCAATACAGCTGACACCACAGTCTGGCACCAAAGTGAGATTCAGTGACGTAATGACCTTTCCCTCTTTTTTAGGTTCCTTGCCATGAAACATTAAGTTGCTATCTGCCCCAAACTTCATGTTTATATGTGCAATACTCTGTCATTGTCACAGCGCCATCTACTGGCCACAGGAAGTAAACCTTTGGTCACAATCATCGCTGAACATGAAACACATGAACATGAAACTTTCACGGTGTGGTCTACCCTTGTCGTACTTCAAGATAATGTTTAAATACTGTCTGCTCTCTAGCGCCACATAGTGAACACAGTAAGTTACCATGGACTTCTTTACATCAAAAGTCAGAGCTGCGTCGGCGGTGACTTTTCCATGATGAGGCCGCGGCTGGGGTGCGAGGGCCCGTTCAACATTGCTTTCAGCTTTAATTCTATCTGAGTCCTGATTTTTAATATTTGACTCAGTGTAAATTATATAAATTCAGAGTGTGAACAATCTGACACAGAATAAATCCAGTCAAGTGTAGAATAAGTTGATGTTTCCAGCCTGAATGCGACTAAAAAAAGAGTTTAATTTACATTTTCACAATAATCATTCGTCCAGTTCACTGCATTTCTAACGAGAACAGGCTCAGATAGAGCCGTCACACCCATAGTGAGCAACACACTGATGTCAGAATTCATAGTAACAAACACTACATGAATAATTCATAATTTCTGGACCCACGGCAGTGTATCATCTTTACACAAGCTGCTGATTTTTGAGCGAAACGTAAAGTGGACAAAGAGTCAGGATTAAAAATAGATAAAGAGGTATTCTATTATTATTCTGGGATGATGTCTTAAAATAAACTCCCAAAGCCTCACTGGAGTTTTAAGCAAGGAGCATACTGATGAAATGGAAAGAGGAGAGGATCTGATTAAAATAGGCCGGTGAATTAATAGACGTACACATGAAAAAGTACTCATTTAATCTATTTAAGATATCTAGGTCAATGAAATATTCAAAATATTTTTAAAAATCAAGCTATTGCTGTTCATTTCCTGTTTAAGGGGCACTGTGTAACTCTCTGTTCTCATCTGTCCAAAGCACCATAGTGGCATCTAGTGGGGCTGGAGGTAAAAAACAAAACAATAACACAATTCATTCTGATCCACATGAGAGGGGAAACAGCACTGCACACATAGTACCAGAAAAGCATAAAGTAAGACATGACCTTTATTTAAAAACCTGTGTGGATGCAGAGCAGAAGTGTTGGTGCATCTTTAAAAACCACATCCTTAGAGACCCCTCGAGTGGTGGTACGCTTACAGAGGAAAACGTTTGACGGTTACTCACACACAGGATGCCACGCTCAGCTTAAATTTTGCGAAAACTGAAACTCAGTTTGAGAGTTTACAGTCACGCTAGCAGCTCTGGAGGGGTGCAGAGAGGCACAGCACTGCTTTGAGTGCTTTAAATGCTGACATCAGCGCACTCAGATTTTTGAACTTGTTCACCATCTTAGTTGCAGGATTACAAACGTTTGTTGATTAGCACTGAACACAAAGTACAACTGTTATTGATGGAAGAATCGTGTTTTTTGTTACCTTAGAATAAGCCCTTTATGTCTACAGAGTAGGCAGGGGCTCCTCTCATTTCTCTGTTTTGTGTCTCCTCTGTCCTCCTGCCTCCTAAAATGCTTTAAGATACGGTAATGAAGCCTCGACTCCTCGCTCCTCGCATCTCTTCTTTGCCTCTTCCCCTTGGATCTCATGGGAGGGACTACGACACGAGGAGAGGAGGTTAGGAAACTAGTCGAGGAGGCAAAAACTGAAAAATAAGGAGAGGGGCAAGTCCTCTTCTGTGTGCTGTAGTGTGCCTGCAGGGGAGTGTGAGATGAGGGATGATCAGTTGGTTGCTGAAGATCTGCTAGATGCTGATAATTCCTACACATTGGTGTCGGATAAAGACATTCAGACCCGATGACGGCACTAGATGAAAAGCTAAGATATCAACAAAGTTATTGCAATTCATCCTGAGGGGAACATGAATGTTTGCTCCAAATTAAAGGGCGATTCATCAGTTGCTTGTTGATACGTTTCACTCAAAACCGCTAATGTCATTTTTGGTGCTAGAGGTAAAGTCAGGGGATCATGAGAGCCAGAAACTGCTCGTGCACAAAGATGTTGAGATTTCACTTGACAAGTAATAACTTTGGCCTGCTGGTGGCGCTAGATGACAAGTCAGGATATCAACAAAGTCATGAGGATTCATAATCTCGGCCCCCTTGAACATGTGCAGTCACAGTTCAGCCATTGGAAACCTCCACTGAGATCGTCTCCTTCTCCTCTTTTTTAGTCAGCTTCACTTGTATTTTCCTCATCAGGTAAGCCGTCCTCCTCTCCTCCTGCTCTCTGAAAAAGGATGCAGAGATTTTCCTGCGCAGCCGTCTGGCGTAAACCTCGAGGAACACCAGAGAGTAGCTCATCAGCCAGAGACATCCCAGCAGGAGTGTGACTCCCGGGTTCGGAGCGGAAGTTGTCACATCGCAGAGGGACGGCTCGGGGTTGAAGGTCCACTTGTAATCCCTGTGGAAGTTCGTGAGCTCGTGCGTGACACAGAAACTCGGGATGATACAAGAAGCAGAGAGGAACCCCTGAACCTATCAGGAGATTAGCAAAGAAGAGAAAATACATCAAAATACTGCAGGAACCCTAAAAGGAGCTGTGCTGGTAAGCTGGTGTGCTGTCTTACCTTGTAATTGATGCTTATGCTGGCAGATGTCGGTGGAAAATCCAGTAACCTAGGCACAATCAGCTGAACTACATGATACACAACGTGATCCAAAGCGACTATTAATGTAATTGCTATGAAATATAATGTCACCACAACTAGCGCGATGAAACAGGAGGTACATTCGTCGCTTGTTATTTTGCAGCTTGTTTGACAACTTTTATTTTTAGCTGTCCTGTCGCCGCCGGCTTGAGTCGCTTTCTGCCGGAGCTCTTTGGAGATGTAGCCGTTATCAAACTGAACTGATGTCAGGTAAGATTTCAAGTAGCGGGCAGACTCGAAGATTAGCAAAGCAACAAAAACGGCAGCAAGGATCCGGTTCGACAGCAGTTTGTAGTCTCTGAGCAGGTTCCTGGCGTGTGAGAAGTGGCCCTCTATCTGCCCAATCATCTTAGCAAACCTGCTTTTGACTTCTGACACATCAACGTGTGTGAAATGACTTAAGTTCCTCAAGTTATTGACGATGCTCAAGTTTTCCCTTTTCACTTTCATGGCTTCTTTAAAAAGGTCTGTCTTTGCTTTATTCAAAGGCTCAGATGAGTTTAACAAGGTCCTTGTAAAACCCTCGGCGGTGCACTTCAGGATGCGTGCGACCGCCTCGACGTTCACCGTGATGTTCGGGACGACGTTCAGAAGTAAAATCATGACGGAGGCCGAGATGAGAAGCTTACGCCCCTGTTTGGTGCAGACGGTGGGGAGAGTCATGGTCAGCACACAGCGCAGAGGGTGACACAGGAACGACACCAGAAACATGGCCACGCTGTAGATGCAGGTGGTCTGGATGGACGCCTCATGATTGTATTTCAGAGTGTTGGACAACCAGTGATAAAGCAGGCCACCAGTGATGACGGCGAGCGTGAAACAGAGAGACAGCAGAGTCAGGATGTCTCTGCCAGCAGGTGTCGGTACAGAGTAAACATCCCAGAGATGAAGCAGGACAGATTTTACAGCCTGCCTGTAAGACCCTGTTCTGCTCCTGAGGAGGAAAACACAACAGTTAGAGAGATGTGTCTATTTGCTTTCTTTGCTTTTTTCGTGTGTCTGTTAAAGGTGCACTACGTAGTTTTTAAAGATATTTTAATCAGAAGAGCGAATCTCCACTGGCTGATCTTTTACGCCACAACAAATTAAATAAACAAACTCTCTTTGTTTTCATGACTGAATAAACAAAATGAACTTAAAGGACGACACAATTTCATACAGTTTTACTTTGCTTATATGTGGCGGACCCTGCCACTTTTCTACCTTCAAACAGCGTTCTGGACCTTATTTTCCTCTGAGAACAGCTGGTTTTGTTCAGTGATGGAAAAGATAATTATTTCTGAGTTTGTGTTATTACCTCATTAATATTATAAATATTAAAATATTAAAAAGCTACATCAGCCAGCAGACAGTTGGCAGTTGTTCTACTTCAGTTTTGTGTGGATTGAAGGTGTAATTTGTAAAATATGGCCAGCATTTGAGGGTAGATCCAAAAATATAGGGGAACTGTATTAACCGACAACTGCTTCTCTTTGCTTGATGTCCTTGCTAGCTACCATTAGCCACATTAACTCACAGCTCAGTTAGCCATGGAGCCAATAGCCCCAGAATTTGCCTGGACCGGGACCTCCATGCAACCCCACACTCAACTAAACCTGAGAGTGAACAAAGCTGAGCACCGAACTGGGGCTGAACACAGCATTCTGGCCATACCTTAAACAAACAAGGTATGACATATTCACTAATTAGTGAGCTTCATGGGTGCTGGCATGTGAATTTTTCTTCGCTTTGGACAGAACCAGGCTAGCTGTTTTCCACCTGTTTCTTATTTCCTGGCAAAATACTGCAACTGACAAGACTATTGTCCAGAATGGGCTCAACCTACAACTATTGTAAGACGATCACAGATTAAGAGTAAAAGAAATATGATCATAAATAATATAGTGTTAAATAGCCATTAGATAGATAGATAGATAGATAGATAGATAGATAGATAGAAATTCAACTTATTTGTAACCTCCTTCAAGAATCAAAATGATTAAAAATACAATTTCTTACCTGAGAGGCGTAATAGGATTCACTGTGATGAACTTCATTCTGTCTGTGTCAATATGAGCTTGAGGAAAAAACAGGACTGGGAAGCGCTGGAGGACTGTGAGGATTAAAAGAGGAACTTCTCTGAACAGTCACTGTCATGTTGTGGTTCGCCTACCATAAGTTCTCACGAGGGAATAAGAAGACCGTAAACCAAACATGACACAAAATCATATGGAGGGCATGATGTAATTACACACACACACACACACACACACACACACACACACACACACACACACACACACACTCAATGTGACTCTGGTGTCATGAACCTGTGTGCAGTTTCGGAGTGACATTTGGAAAGTAACCTGTAATTTGCTTTACTCAACCCACACACTGTGTAATGTTGACGCACGTATGATCACACAGTTTATTTAAATCCTCACCCACTAAAAGGGTGCATTGTTTTGTTTTTTTTCATCTGCTGAAGGGGGGCCTGGATGTTTGGCTGCACTCAGGCTCATGACTGAACTGTTTCCTGTTGTCTACACTCTCCTCCAGTTTGTCAGACGAATATAAAACTGTTGATTGGTGCACATTTTCCACCCACTAAAATAACAGTTGCCTGAAATGCTTTGTTGTTTGTATCTAGATAGAAATCAATAAAACGAGTACGCCAGTCAGTTTCAGATGAACATTCTGTTCCCATTTTGTCAGATCTCTGAACAAACACTGACAACTTTTAGCCTTGTTGGAGGATTACCAGTAGTTTTTTCTTTTATTGTTGTAGTTGATTTGTTATATAGTAGATCTTTTTTAACAGCCTCACCCTGTTTCCCTCAACGGAAAGCCGATGCGATTTTTGAATTGGATTTTTAAATATCGCCAAAATAACCTCTATGGCAAACACAAGTTTATGATACTTGCACGTTTTGTTCAGTAAGATAATCTACACAGATGAACACCACTTTTGTGACTGTCAAAGCGTAATTTAAATCTCTGGAGGTAAAAAGCTAATGTCAGGCTATAAACAGACTACAAGTGGTAAAGTTAAAGTGAGAATAGTTTGTAGCTAAAGTCGGCCTGTAAAGACGGACGAATGAGTAGATGAGTGTTTGGTGTGATGACATTTAATGTCCACAACAACTTCGGTAGTCTCATTTAGCCACTTGTTAGCATGGCTAAATAGCTAAGTGGCTAAAGTGACTGCCGTTTTTAAAACACGTAAGCGATTTATAATTCAATTGTGGGACATTTAGTGATTTATTTAATGACGTTAAACCCATTCAAATAACAGGACACAATATATATTTTCTTCACTCTCTCCACTACACACACACACACACACACACACACACACACAGTGTCTTTACTGGTCACGTACAGCGGTGCAAAGGTTTTGGAATAGAAATAACGAATCTGTCACTTGAGAGAAATGGGATTTAATGTAAAAATACAGTTCCAGTTATGATCGATACAAAAACAGTAATCACATTTATTCTAAGTAACAGCTGCATACTAAAATATTTCTAATCTGTCTTTGGATCCATGAAATAGCAAAGACTTAAATCAGCCTTGGTTGAAATGGAAGTTTGTTTCGTGCAGACATCTCGGTACATCCTGTCCTGCTCTGTGGATTTTGGTTGAGTATTTTATAGTTTTGCATTTAAGCACCACAGGAACTTTTGCAGCGACCCTGCTGACACTCAGTAACCATCGCAGCCTCGCACAAGTTAACCATTGTTGTCGGGCCTCTTGACTTCAGACAGTTTACTACACCAAACAAACATTGTTAGGAATTTACAACTGTGTGCCTTCTCTCGCTCTGTTTCTGTGTGCAGAGGCCAAAATGTGTTAAATATGTGTGAAACCTGCAGCAGTACAGAAACAGCTAATCAAAACCTGAGGATTGGATTTTTACATTTTGTTGCTGTTTTCTTCAAATAAAACACAATTGAACAGCTGCAAATATTCTTACAACAAGGTTCTTCTCTTAAAATTACACCTTCTGTGTGCAATCATGCACTGAGGAAACACAGAGACCACATGCAACTATATTACATAATACAAATTCAATTTATTTTGTAACAGCAGTTATGTGAACTTAAATCATGTAGTCACAAAATGTACACATTCATCAGGATTTATAATCTAATGTACAAACGATGTAATATTTATTTATGTGCTATGACTTCTAATCCTTCACCGTTTGATATAAGTAACATGATCTCTTTGTGATTTCAACCAAAAATATATATTTAAAATGAATTATTCACAGAGGTCTCGCTCATTCTTCCAGCAGAGGTCAGCCTAGTAGCATTAGTACAAACAGCACTCTGTAGAGGTTTATTATTAAAAAATAACAACAAAAAAACAAAACAAAAAAACACTGAGGTTAAATGTCTCTCCTGTCCAATCAGTTTTAAGAAGGCAGAGTTTTTTTTTCATTAAAGTGCAACTCCACCAATTCTCCACATTAAAGTGTGTTTAAAGGACTTGGGGAGTACAACCGCATATGTGAAAAAAGTAGTTTAAAGTCTTTTGTGGCTCCAGAGGAAGCTGCATGTAATCTAACTAATTTCCTCCAGTGATGTCACTGTTGCATTGTGGGTAATGTAGGCACCAGGTTAAAAAGGAAGGAGAATGTGCGGAATAAAAAAGGAAATATCTCTGGTTCTGATGTATCGATTGGTCTAAACTATGATGAAAAATGTTTGTCAACGACCTTAATTTTCAGAGAGAAGAGATGAGACGAGAGATGAGGAGCTGAAAACAGATCTTTGTCACATAAACTATGACGAAATGTATGTTTTGGACTGTTGGACAATTAAAAAATTAATGACTTTTTCCCCTGACTTGTGCATCTAGTCTGCCTGTCAAAATATAAACAATACATCCCCGTTTGTGCAGACTGCCAGAATCTCAGGTGATGCTGTACAATATCAAATTGCTATTATAATAACTATTTATAATTTGGCAAAAAGGAAAACACAATGCAGTAAAGGGTGACTCGGAGACGACCCAGCTTTAAATGCCTGGTGTGTTTGCTAACTTAACTGTATGTCCTAAAAACTATAAAGCTATGAAGGATAAAAATGACTCAAATGTGACTTAAACTAGTAAGCATTTTCATCTGATGACTAAGAATAAATCTAAAATAGTTGCCAAAATGAACAGGGACATCACTGGAGGCCTTTTATCAGATTAAATGCAGCTTCCTCTTTTTTCAATGCAGTGATACTCTCCAAGACCTGTGAACACACTTTAATGTGGAAAATTGGTGGGGTTACCCTTTAAAACTTTGAGTGAACACTTCACAGCATGACATCTTGACTCTTGAGAGCCTACAAAGACACTCGAGTATAATTAAATTCATCATAATAGGTAACAGATGAAGCTCCCAGAGCGTCCTGACATTGTAGTGACACAGATGTCTGAAGACAGACTCTTGTCCCTGTTTAGAGTTGAATCTATTTACAATCTTCTGATCTTTCCTCTATGCTCATGCTGAGATTGAGCGATCAGAGCGTTGCATTCACTGACTGGACAGATGAGAAGTGCACATCAGCAAGGAGAGCAGTCTTGTTGATGGGTTGAGACCATTCTGGATTCGAGTTCAAGTCAAACATTGCAACGCCCCACGTGTTCATGGCCAGAGCGACCGAGAGGACACCCAGGATGTTCATGACGAAGCCAGTTTTCACCTGAGAAAACAAGGCAGAAAACATGAGGAGAAGTGACGAAAGGTATAAAACCTCTTTTGGTTCAAGTGCTGGTGTGAGTATCCTACCATGTCTTTGACCATGAGATGTCCTGATGCAAAGGCGATCGAGTTTGGTGGAGTGGACACTGGCAGCATGAAGGCGTATGAACATCCGATTGTTGCAGGAATCATGAAGTACAGAGGGTTCACTGACACGCGAATAGCCTGCAGAGACAAAGACAAAACAAAGAGCAGCACATTTTCAGGATGGGAAGTGAATGATTTCCCTGTGCCGGACAGCTGTATTACACAGTTTTCCACCACTACTGCAAACATATTTTACATTAATACACATTTAAACCCACTAAACCTATTATCTTACTAAGATATCAAATAGCTATAATCTTCAGTTTAATGTAATATGGTGTAGCTGTGAAGAAACTGTATTGTGTTGCCAGCCATGTTACTTATTAACATCAAATATTGCTGCATAAGCTAAGAAACTACAGTCGTGCTTATGGGTCTGTGTTTTCTTAGCCAGAACAGTCAACATGCCAACATGTTCACAATGACGATGCTAAAATCTTGACGTTAGGCCAGTGTAATAGTTAACTTCCTAGTTAGTGTGTTAGGATGCTAAAAGTATAGCTGAGGCGGATGGGACTGTTGTCTATCTCGCTGTCTGCACAAATTGTCATGGGAATCTATCCAATAGTTGAATAAACATTTGACTCAAGGCCACAAGTGTGAACTTTATAGTAACGCTAGAGGCAGGGACTGACTTAAAACAGGAGTCTTCAACGGTATTCAACATTTTTAGCATAACCCTTCCAGCAGCATGCTAAAATGATCAGATTAGGATACTAAAACTACAGCTGAGGCTGATGGGACTGTCATTAGTTGTGTGTGCAATATTCTTCTGTTCTTGTTCTTGCATTTATTTATTATGTTAACGATTGTCAGTTATTACACATTGTATTATTACTAATTCAATATCTACACTGTAGTTAGTGTATTACAAGGCACATATCTTTAAAATATAACCCAAAATAAAATGATGAACCTAAACATTTACATAATTTGTCTCCTTTAAGTCTTTAGATTTCATCCTCTGAGGACCATGAATGTCTGTACAACATTTAATGGCAGTCCATTGAAAAACTGTCGAGATATTTCAGTCTGAGCCACATAACCAGCTTTAATTGAACTCGGTTAACATTTTTCATAGAGACTCTGTTTGATTAAAAAGTAGTGCCAATGAAATCTTTTCAAATATTATTTTTTTCCCCTCATTTTTTTGTAACATGGCCCTGTTAAGATCAATTGTAGGTTCGGTGAGTTCAGTGAGACAAAACACTAAACCTCACATACATCCTGTAAACTATTCTCCTCCTATTCGTGCAGTATAGGCACCACTGCAAAGTACAACAGCCCCTGATAATGATTACTGACAACAACAGTTAATGTCCAACAGGCTACAGACATTAAGGGCATCTATTGCAAGAGTTTAACAAGCCTCCTGATCCTTTGACTAACAGAAAGGACGAGGTCGTCAGCAAAACCTGGTACCTGTCCAGTTAATGAGTGGAACTGAGTCTCCCAGTATGTCTACCAGGCTATTATGGCTACATGAAACCTTAAGTGCAATGTAAGGAATATTATATTTCCTACCACGCTTATGCAGATGACACACAACTCTACATAACATTGTCACCACATGACTACAGTCCATTAAATCTGCTGAATAAGTGCACCAAACAAATCAGTGAGTGGAAGTGCCAGAATTTTCTAAAACTCAACACTAAAAAAAATGAAATCATTGTTTTCGCACACAAACAAGAAAGATACAAAAAAATTTTAAAAAGCCATGAATCTTGGTGTAGTTATGGACTCGGACCTGAATTTGTGACCTTACAGCCAAATAACAAAATCAGCCAACAAACAACCTTGAAAACACAGCAAGAATTAATTATTTCTGTCCAAACAAGATACAGAAAAATGTGTTCATGCATTTGTTTTCAGCAGGCAAGACAATTGTAATGGTGTCTTCACAGGTCTTAATACAAAAATCAATCAGACAGCTGCAGCTGGTCCAGAATGCTGCTGCCAGAGTCTAATGTTTTCAATGCCTCCACGGATCATTATGAAGTAAATGCTGATTACACAATGTAATGGATATAGAATAATGAAACCATCAGCGCTTAATTGGGTTCCCTATAAACCCCACTATCACTGTACAATTTTGTCTGCTACCAGAAACGCAGTCACCCGTGAAACGGAAAGTTAACTGTTGTTATTTGCGACTCTGAGGAAAGCAGAAACGTCCAATTTTACAAAAACAGTAAACAGTAACTAACAAAGGCAACTTCTTTGATGCCTGTGGAGAAAGGCACCAGACTCCCTTAAAAAAATACTCAATTTTGTGAGTTGTTGTGTGAGGAGAAACTGTATAAACTGTGTAAAATAATGTCAACAACAAATTCTTAACTATTTGGGCCTTCTAGTGAATTCAGCATATGTTATACATGACGATATTACTTTCTTTGTGTTAAAAATGCCGTATTGGTCCGTTCCAGTGATATTTGTTTAATAAACGTGTACAGCCTCTAAATCTCTAAACTGATCACCAGGTCTTACCAGTTCAGCAATGATGGGTAAGAAGATGATAATTGTGGCAGTGTTGCTGGCGAACTCAGTGAAACCAGCCAGGAAAGCAGTGATCAACATCACAGCTGCAGCAGGAGGGACCTCGGCCAAAGGCTGGAGGTGGCCTCCGATCCAGGAGGCGAGCCCAGACTCCTGCCAAATGCCACAAGATCGGGGTCAAGGGGTCAGAGATCGAATTACAACATAAGAAAGCAAAGTAAAGAACAGGACCAAACAGAGCCGAGCAGCACAGAGCCAACAGGAGAGAGGAGAAATGCATTTACTACGCAGCCATGACACGTTAACTTTTACAGTTTAGAGTCACGAGTCTTACATTCAGCTGGAAGGAAACCTTGAGCAAACAAACAAAATCTTAAAGGAATACACCCACTTTTTGTGATGCTTATTGACCTTCTTGCCGAGAGTAAAGTGCAAAGATTAATACCATTCAGTATAGTAATATATTTAGAAAACTACTTGAAATATAATGCTACAGCCAGCAGCTCATTAGGTAAGCAAGGGGAAACAACTAGCCTAGCTCTGTCCAATGTTAGTAAAATGTTCAGAGCAGCACCTTTATAATCAAAAATGAACACAATATATCTGGGGGGTTTTTTTTTAACCTAAACAAAAACCAAAGTATAAACAACAAGTTATAGTATTCAGAAATTATGGTGTCTTTTGTTTGCCAGTGGACACTCCAGGAAGTCACTGCACCCCGCCAAGAAATAGTCCCTCATGTAACTCTTCATTAAACCACAACTTTTCATTTTTACAGCTCTGTTTTTGTACGGCATAAACAAATAAGATGTAATATGGTAATAGACTTTGTTACATTTGGAAAGAGCTAGGCTAGCTGTTTCCCCTTGTTTCCAGTATCTATGCTAAGCTAAGCTAATCGTCTGCTGACTGTAGCTTCATATTCATCGTACAAACACGAGAGTGGTATTGATCTTCTCATCTGACTTTCAACAAGGAAGTGAATACGTGCATTTCCCACTACTGCTTAAAAAGGCATGAGAGAACATAAGAACAAGATTACGTAAGTTGAACTGTAATTACACTGCACGGTATGTACCAACATGTTTACCTCACAAGCTTTAGCCATAGCAAAGCCGCCTCCGAGCAGCAGGATGATATTCCAGGGAACAGATTCCTGAGCTTTCTTCCATGATAGGAGCGGGACATAAGGGGTATTTGAAGCTGAGGAAAAACATGGAGAAAAACACTCGATAAAGAACTTCTATTCAATATTTTGACATTAAATGTGATAAAATATGATTTAATATAAAGCTGTGATGTGTCTGTATTGATTTATCAAACTTAGGAAATATTCAGGATATGTCATGTTTTATAATAAACACAATGTTTTCTACAACAGCGCTGCTGTCCGCTGATATATGTAATTCAAGTACACTTATTAAATGGTAGTTAAAAACTGCACTTTAGTAAAAATAATGTTTTGTTTACTTCCTGCACATAAAGCGGATGCATTTCACAGCATCAAGAACTTTAATTCATTCAACAGAATAAATGAAATATGATGTTTTTTAGTCAAAGTTCAATCAGCATTTAAAGAAAAGAACTAAACCACAAATCCAGAATGTTTTCATGGTTTATGCTTTGTTTTAAGTATTTTCATTAGTTTTTTTTGTTTGTTTGTTTGTTTTTTTACTTAAACAGGCAAAGAGGAAAACTCAAAAAAGGCCTGTCAGTGTCTCGTATCTGCAAAGAAGAGGGTAAAGAATATGTGTAGTTTTCTACCTCCGGTTTAAACATTAAAGATTTTGTCTCTCCGTGTTTGTACTTTATCCTCCTATTCTGATGTTTTGGTGAGATAAACTGTTTCTTCCGTGCTAAAAATTTGACCTACAATGAGAGGGACGAATGAACCCCACGATTTATTTTGGCTTGCGTGCCGCGGTTTATTTGACCAGCTGAACATAATATACACAATCACACAGTGTGTCTCCAAAATACACACCAAACACGTTCACACACACACGCGCAAAATAAAAAGTCCAAAGTGTGACAACATGGTCTTAGGAGATTATTCTAATCACAGAAACAGAGAAACTGTAGTTTCAGCTTTAGACAGGAAATTTGCTCAGACTCTCTAATCTGCATTATTAACATTCCTCAGCATGTTTTCAGCTTTCTGCAGTGGCTGTGTGAAAGAGACAGACTTGAATGTCTCTGAATCTTTCATTAACGACTGACCTCTGTCCTGATGGATCGTCACAAGCTGCAAACGTCCACTTTACAGCTCTTTGATAGATGATACTCTCACTTTGTTCTTTGTTACAGTGCTTCGTTTGACACAAATCTAATCAAACGTGTTTATTCATTCCCTGAGTTAATTAATATTATCACAGTCATTCAAATAATAGATTAGATTAGATACAAATCTGAGTTTTATGAGTAGTGTTAGCTCTCTGACCTTTAGGGTCAAACCACCAGCTCAGAGAAGGTTTCTGCGAGGGGAAGAAGAACAACATGGACACAATGATCACACCAGTGACAGCGTCTGAGACGTACCTGTAGAACGACAGGAGGAGGAAAATAATTAACAGAGATGGGTAAAAGACGGGCGTCTCAATGTTTAGCATCTTTGACAGGAAGAGGTGTTCTAACTACTTTATGTTTTCACCGAGTGTGCCCTTTCTTACCCTTTTTTAAAAAACACAGACCAGCCAGAGAAAAATTTGGGATCGCGTGTGAACAGGAGAATGGCAAAGAGTAAAAAAAAGAAAGAGATCGCTCCCTCTGCAAAACTGAAATTGAGCATAGAAAGTAGAAGTCAGTAAATTCTGTGATAGAAATGCACTTATTCACCCTGCACTGCATGAGATTTGCAGAGTCCTCACTTTATGGGGCCTAGTTTTCTGTAATCGTCCTCTATCAGAGCCTGTGCTCTGGCTTCTGCCTCAGCTCTTTGGTCGATTTTCTTGAAGCACAATCTGCATGAAATAAAGACACACAGTGTGATATATTTTAAGAAGAGGGAGTGGGAGAAGAACATTATTCGATATTTACAGAGAGAAACAACAATAGTAATTCTGATTGAACAGTTAGCAGTGTTTTCCCTCATATGACAATTAAACCATCAAGACTTTTGACCTTTGCAGGGTGATGCAGCTGAAAATGGTAAAGATATCAGTCCAAATATCATTTTAAAATAATAAAAACATTTCTTAATCTGTCATATTACCGTGTATTCAATCCCCCGTAGAGATATGAGATCCAAAGCCATCCAAAGAACAGGAAGAGAAGCATGAGCGGGAAAGCAAACGCAAACCAAGACCCAAAATTGATGAGGTCACAGTCTGGAAAGTGGCTGTGAAGCGAATAAATTGTTATCTAATTGCTTGTTTTAATGATGCAAAGTTTTCACTGCACGAACAAAAAGTTACCTCTTCAGCTGTCCAATCAGGATGAGGTTGGGCGTGGTGCCTGTCAGCGTGGCGGTGCCTCCGATACTGGCTGCATAAGGGATACAGATCAGGAATCCTTTCCACACCTTCAGTTGATACTGTGACTCCAACTGGATCTCCTCAGATGTCATCATGTCACTTTGCTCCATCTTATCCGTCCTTTTGAGGTTTTAAGAAGCATGATCACTTCAAATGAACGGTAGATACATGAACTCGGTACACGTTAGGGCCCAGACACACCAAACCAACATCAAGAGCTACCTGCGACCAAAGCCAACTGTTGCTTCACGTCACCTTTGCAAACAAGCCAACAAGCTGCACTTGAACACACCACAAAGACTACAGCCGACGGCCAAATAGCTCGTCCATTCTGTGCCTGCGTGAGAGGTGATAAGTCTCGGGTCTCCGTCAGAGTGATGTCAATCACCGATTCTATTTGCTCACCACAGATTAAAGCCAACTAGTGCCAACGCTGCAGGACACACCACAAAAACCAGTGGCAGAGGCGCTTACTGATGGCAATCCCTCTGATCTCTACCAGCTGTTTCTGTGCACAGCTAACTGAACCTCACATCAGTACTGTACTTTCCTCTGTAGGATGGATGCAAAACTCATGGCAGGCAGTTAGCTTTGCTTAGCACAAACACAGAAAGCGGGGGGAAACAGCTAGCCTGGCTCGGTCCAAAGCTAATGAAATCTGCCTACCAGCAAAGGTCAGTTCACATGTTACTGTATATCTCATCATAATTAGAAGTTTTAGTTAAACAGGAGGTTCAGTGCTATAACGTCCTAGACTGTGTTACCTTCAGACAGAGCCAAGCTGCTTTCAGCTGTTCCCATGCCTGCAGGCTGAGCTAACAGTCTCCTGGCTTTAGCTGCATACAAACATGAGACTGGTGTCGATCGTCTCGTCCAACTGAGCGAGTAATCAAATGTTGAACTTCCTTTAAACCTCATCACACAATCACTGTTTGAGTTGTGAAGGATGTAAAGGATTGTGATCTCAGTGTTTTTCTCACCCGTCTATTGCCAGCATCCGTTTCTCCGAGGGCACCGAGGGCAGTGAATGCAACTTTACAGACTGACCTGAAAGAAAGTGAATTCAAGAGTTTGTGTTGTGTTTCCATGTAACCATGGTGTGAAAACAAGTCTGATCAGGACTTCTGTGTTGCTCTGGACATGACTTTAAGTCCGTCACATGCAGTCCGACATTAATCACTTACTACTTGAATATTGACTAACTTTGTATTTGAGGAAAAATTGGGCAAAGTTCACAACTTAGGTTAGAAATTACAAGCTCATGAGTACCAGGTTAAATCAATATAGTATGTGGTATCACGGTGAGACACCAGGCCGTGTAATTGACCCATCGTTACCCCGTGTCAGTGTCACGTTTTGCCCTGCAGAGAACATGTTTTCAATAATTTTTGATTTTCAAAATAAAACTTGCTTAGAAACATTTCAGGTGACTGTCGCAGGTTGGTGTTGTCACAAAACTACTTAATTAGGTAAAGGCATCAGAACTACTCGGTCAGGTTTAGGAAAAGATCATGGTTCAGCAACGTTATCATTCATTTGGAGTCATCTTTCAGGCCGCCCGATGAATAGAAGTCTAATATGGACTCTGCTTTTGTCTCCACCATCTCCTGAGGAAAATATCTGGTTCCTTCGCAGCTAAATGCTCCACTATGTTCACCAGCAAGTCGCTAACTTTTACTGTCTGTTTGGTGCTGGACAGGTACAGGCAAAACTAAAACAATGAGTTGAAAGATGTCAAAAGTTCAATAGCAATGAGGGTAATGTAGATCGGTGCTAATTTCATCTGCTGTTAAAAAAACATAAACCATAGCTTCTTTAAGTAGTTACACCGTAATTACATGTGCTGTTGTCAACAGACAACCTACCATTTATTATATCTCCCTCGGGATCGTCTGGGGACTTGCACTTCTCTTTCAGGGTCTCCAGGTCTCCAAAGAGACTCTCCAGGATGGCGTTAGCTATAGGCAGCATCATGGCTGTCGTGGCGGTGTTGCTGAGCCACATGGACAGGAAGGACGAGGTCAACATCATTCCCAGTATGAGCCTAGGAAATGAATTCAATCCACAATCTTAATTAGTAACATTGAGCATTAGCATGGCCGCTGACTTTGGAGATGTTCTAGGAATAAGTCAGTAAACCCCATGAAAAGTCCAAACCAGCAACCTGTTTCTCAGCACTTTACAACTTTCCATTCCTCCTCTGTCTTTGGCGCTCTCTTTACACAAACAGAATACCCAAATAATCAACCTTCATGGCCATTCCAGTAGAGATTTCTGAGTTTATGAGGGGCGCTCATGAGTTTTGTGACGCACACCTGAATGCAATGTTTGGGACTATTTTCAGCTGTGGATTAATACACATTAGGTGCTCTCAGTCAGTATTGTCATGAGAAAGATGGTGTACAGTATGTGAGACTGACTTAAAATAAACTGCAGTGCCTAAATACATCGTTATGAAAAGAAAATATGTGTGTTTTAATAGTTTTTTGCACATGTTTCTTAAGACATATCAGGATTAGGCTGCCAGTGTTGGGCAGTAACGCATTACTGCAGAAATACATTGTTAAAAATAAGGAAAAAAATGTCCTGTAAAGTTGTCTCACCATGCAGGTTTTACTCCGACAATGGTGAGGACCTTCAGGGCAATTCTGCGATGCAGGCCCCACTCCTCGATGGACGAGGCCATCAAAAGACCGCTGAGGAAGAGAAAATTGGTTTCGAGGAAGTACTGAGGGCATACTTTCTTGGATGGAAGTATTCCAAGTGTTGGGAAGAGGCAGACCGGAAGCATCGCAGTGACGGCCAGAGGAAGGGCCTCTGTGCACCAAAACATAGCCATCAGCAACACCACATAAAGACATTTTCCCTCCTAAAAGATAAGCAACATGAGGTTATTAAAATTCAGCCAACTTCGAAAAACAAGTTAAAGATGTGACAGGGAAAAAGGGGAGCAAATTAAAGGATAAATTCACCCTAGAATAAAAATTCAGTCATTATCTGGTAATCCTCATGCCGATGGAAAGTCAGGGTGAAGTTTTGTGGTCCGCAAAACATTTCTAGTGACATGAGGGTGAGTAGATAATGACTTTTCTGTCTTCTTTTTTTTACTCATCCTTTCACGACATAATTGTGTTTCACAGTAGGTGATGGGTTACACAGTATGTTTTTGGGAACATCGATGATACAGCATTACCATTCAAAACATGAAATTACACTGTTTGTGTCAGAGGAAGAGAAAATGCATCCACGTGTCTATCCGTGTGCATAAGGTTTGTTTTTGTTTATACAAAAGCAAAATAAAAAGCATGAAGAAGGGTGTACTGTGTCGAATACATGTAACTCTTTATACTTGCACCTTAACACCAGTTGCCAACTATCATACAACAGAAAAGAAGAAAAAGCTGCAGTAACAGTTCACTGTAAGTTGGCTAGTGTGTGGCGTGGATCTGCTCTGTGGCTGCTAATCATTGATTTACTACTGCCGTGCAAATTCATGTCGAAATGACAGATTCACGATTACATTGACTCTCTCTCCACATCCCTACACTCCTATAACAAATGTTATTCATCTGACAAAAAAAAGATAACACACAATAAACAAAGTTTGCAAAGATCGCGATAAAATTGTTACGATACGATAATCGCCTGGAGAAAATCTGATATTGTGACGGGCCTAATGGTAATTTTTTTTTTCATTGCTTATAAAATAAACAAATGTAAAAAAAAAATCTATTTTGGCTCTGATACAGCATGTAATCTGCAAAGTAACTAGTAACTAAAGAGTTCAAATAAATGTAGTGAAGTAGATTGAACTCCAAGATGTAGTGGAGTAGAAGTATAAAGTAGCAGAAAATGGAAATACTCAAGTTAAGCACCAGTACCTCAAAATACTTGAGTAAATGTACTCAGTTACATCATTTTTGATCAGTTAAAACATAGTTTAGCTTATAAAATATACCCATCACAGATCATTAGATCCCAAGCTGACCTCTTAAAGTTTACTTACGACTCAAAAGTATTCAGATTACATTGATATATGAAGACAAAAAGCAAATTCAATACTCATTTTCTCTCCATTTGCACATGAATGATGACTCGATTATCTGAATGCTGATCAACTAATCGATTACTAGAAAATGGTGTCAGTAGTTTCTTAGTCTAAACTTTGAAATATACATTTTATTTGTTTAGTCACTCTTGTGAACTCAGGTGCTGTGAGATTTAAAATAATGCTGATTAAATTGATTGAACAAAGTGAGAATTATCTGATTTTAGACCCATGTCTGTGCTCTTTTCACAGATATGTCCACAGAGCCGTGTGATCAATCAGGTTAATGACTCATTGAATTCATTATTCATGGAAACTATGAGAAAATGTGAAGTCATACAGTTTCAAATCACTCACCTTCTCTGGCAGAGTAAACAGCAAAGGTAGGAACAGCAGAGGAGCGAGCAGGAGGACCAGCTGTTTGTAGACGGACAACAGCTTCTTGGACACAACAGATATTTTCATCTCCAGACTGAAGTTTTGCTCCGTTTAGAGAAAAAAGGGGCTCCAGACTGGCTGAGAGGAACTGGTCAGTATGCACTTTGAAGCCTCTGGCCTCTCAGGGAGAAGATTAACTACAGCTTCTGACACAGTTTAACTCCTCGCAGGGTGATGAGGGGTGGTATCCGTCTCTCAGGTTTCCCAATAGCTGACCTCCCACCAGAGACAAGACGACTGAAGCATCTTAAATCTCCAAAGTTTTCTTTCTTTTTCTTTTTTTCCCTTCTTTTTTTAACACCTTTGATTGCTACGAGAGGAGAGGTCAAAACTGAAACTGGAGAAAACACATGCAAGTAGACAAAACACAAGAAAATCACTACAAATCACTCAAGCAGGCTAATGTTTATAAAACGGGGTGTGGATCTTACCTCTACCTGCAGTGAGACACACCTGAGGGAGCAGCTACTCGATTTGGTAGATCAATTTTTTAATACGAAATGTGATCGAATATATATAGCACAATTCAGACACAAGGCAACTCAAAGTGCTTTACAGGTGCATAAGAAATCCATTAAAAGACTGAAAAAAAATTGCATTTGAAATACATTAAAAACAAGCAGGAAGACATCAAGAAACAAAACATTAAAACAAGTTAAGAAATAGGAAAGTAGGCTAAAATAGAAGAGGTTTAAAAGAGACAAGACTAGACACAGTGCAGTTCAAAGCCTTGACATTGCTTCAGTGAAAGGCAGTGGCAAACAGAAAGGTCTTCAGCCTTGATTTAAAAGAGGTGAGAGCTGGAGAAGACCTGCAGTTTTCAGGGAGTTTGTTCCAGTTATGTGGCGCGTAATAACTGAACGCTGCTTCTCCATGTTTAGTTTTGACTCTAGGGACTGAAAGCAGACTGGTAGACTGATGGGTAGAGTATCATTCATGTGACCATGCTAACGGGACCTGTTAACCAAAAGGTTTTCATATTGACAATTTACTTGTCAATTGACAATTTTATTGCTTATTTTGTCTTCAGACAATAAGCCCGTTAAATCAATGGATGTATGCAGTTTTTTTAAATGATTCATATCTGTACTTGTCGTGTACTTTGCTCCTCTTGGTTCATTAAACCCTGTTTCAAAACATTTAGATTTTAATCTTGATGAGTCGATTTGGATTTTCTGACCGTGGTGTTGTCTCAGGATGTACCAGCAGGTGGTGATCTGTGCACATCTTTCTCCACACTGCACCTGCTGAGCCGCTCTCAGCCAGACCTCCTGTATGATCTCAAATCAATATTTTCAAAAAGGCACTGATCCATTAATTGCATTTCCTGTATTACTCTTTTTAAGACTCCTCAGTGGTGGATGTTCACTCCTCTGTGATAATCGGTGGCTGTTACTTCAGGTGCAAAATAAAAGAGGCTGGATTTCTTTGCACCCCCAACAGAGGAAGTCAACCACACTCCCCTCAGACCACACAAAAGGTCTGAAACTAATTATGAGCCTTGCTATTTCAATGATAGCACAGCCACAATATATATCAGACAAAGGTTGGTCGAAACAAGGTTCATGCTGTCTGTGATGTCATTGTTAACAAGATGGTATGATTTTCATTGACTTACTTTATGACAGACACGACAAGTGAATGTGTGGTGAGGGGGGAAAACCACAACCAGAGAGTTGCTGAGTTTTGTCATGTAAACATATAATTTTGCATTTATCTACAGCACAAACAGTAAAATAAGTTTAAATTGTTGATTTAAAATTGCAGATTGTTTTTTATTTTAAAATTTGTTGGTAAATGTTTGTATATCACAAGTTAAAACAATACAATATAAATTCAGTTTTCAGTACAAACCACAATTCAGCTATTACAAACAAGAGTGAAACACACTGCGGTGGTTTTCGGTCCTTTTTAAAAAAAAGCTTCCTCTTGTGTTTGTTCCTGTTTTCTAGTTGAGTTGACCTCTTTTATACTAAGATTTAAAAAAAAAGCCAAAAAACAGCTCAACGCAGTGACACATTTTTACAAACAGAGGAAACGATATATATATCAGTGAAAACAAGAAAAGTCCCATAAATAAAATAAAAAAAGTAAGATTAATCGCATTTGCAAATTTAGAGGATTCGTCTGCGTGGTACACGATCTGCTTCACAGTCACCTTCCCCACTGCTGCTGCCGCTGCCTTCTTTCAGACCTGATATGAATGGCTCGAATAACCTGGATGAACACAGAAACGGACAAAACGGCAGAGAACAAATACAATTAGTGAATTATTCAACTGCAAAGAAGCCCACCTGCTATGTCTGTAAAAAGGAAACAAAAAAAACCAACTAAGGTTGAAATGTGCTGTGAGAGGAAATGAGGACTCAGAGTAGGAGACGCTCGCCTACAGTCTGTCTGTCTACGTGTACAAGCACGACCAAGTGTTAGATTCCTACACTGAGATGACACAACATCTCTCTAAAGATTACAATGTTTTCACACTTCAGACGTATCTTTACATCAGTGACAGAAAATCCACTCCCTTGCTACTTTATTATGTACACAATCTAATGAAACCAGCCATCAAGATAATAATGTTTTGTTGCCGCTGTCAGGTATTGATTTAACGTTGTTATCGTGGTTTAGTGGTGTTATTACATTATATTAAGAGGTGTATATTCTTCCTCTTTACTTGTGAGTGGGCAACATCAGAAACACCTGAATATACTGTATAGGTGAATTAAAGATATAATACGTAAAATATTTGCATTACGATATCTGAAAATGACCAGACATTTGTTATATATTTTGTTGAGTTGTGTACTTACACTATCCCAAATGTTTCCAACAAACCCAATGAAATCCACAAGTTTACTTGAGGTAATGATGCATTTGATTTGTTGCTTGTCGCTCCCTCCGTAAAAAGGGAAGCCAGCAAACGAGACTAAACTTAACGTGAATTAAACTTTAAAACAGTGTGTCGTCTGCAAACTCTTGAGCCTGTGTCACCTAAGATAGATTTTTATCAGTAATGGTGGTTATTTTATGGTTTGTTTACCATTAAAGCGAGGCGAGTTTGACCAGAGATGCATCGTCTGGAGAGGCAAACGAGGCAAAATTTGTGAAAAGAGGCCCCCAATGGCCAATCATATCACATTTTGCAATGACAACTATGATAAACCTCTTTAAAACTCCCATATAGGCACTATGAAGTGCACTGTCACCACCTCAAGATCCCCATCAGTGCGGTCCCTTCAAGGAGAGTGGGAAAATCGGTAAAAGCAGCCACTTTACCCCAGAGAAATCATCACAAACCCTTCTCCCTTTGAAAAACAACAGATGAACTGCATTGACAACCATAGGAAACCGGTTCCCACTTGCATTACATCGATGAAGTTATGAAAAAATATGGATTTAATAAACTTTTTGTTGGTGTAAGATTATTTTTAACATAATGGTGATCAGCGCTGGTTTGAGGGGCCTCCTGGAAATTATAGCCTTAAGCTTGCAAGCACCTGCATTCAGTGTGTGTGTGTGTGTGTTTGAATTCTGGTCAACTCTCACTGAAATCAACACTCATCAGAGTTGAATATTAAGGTGGAAGTTATGGTACCTTTGAGCAGGAAATTAACTGTGGTTTCCCTTTTAAACTGACATACTTTGTCCCTTCCATCCCCCACAATCTCCTCTGTACGTCGACTTCATCGCTTTATAATAGTGTCATCAAAATTCCTGCTTTACCTCCGTCATAACTTCTGTTGCCGATAAAGGCATCAAATGAACGTAAGGTAAGGAATTCAGGATGCGCCACAGTATGGAGGGTAAATTATGATCTTTTGATTCTCTTACTCTTTTCCGAATGTAACTATATAGGTGACAAAAGGACTGTAGGAGTGTAAAACAAATCTGAGTCATTCTCAGCCTGAAAGCATACGCACGCACCCTGCTGATTTACCCAGGAGTCTACCATTTTTCATTGTCCTCCTCTGATTTCCTCCCAGGGTCACAGTTCTCCTTTATTTCTGCAGATTTATGACACATTTTCACCCCTTTTTCCCTCTTTAGCTGTAGCTTTAAGTGTTTCTGGTACTGTACAGCATGTAGTCTATTGTGCTGTAGCGCCTCTTCTTCATCAGCGTGAGAAAGTCAAACAAACAGTTTCTCATGGAAAGTTTTATCGGAAAGAGGCATGCATTTAGTAAAATATGCAGTGTCGATTTTCTGTCAATAACAGTGGTCACACTGACGCTTTTCACTGTGGAAAGGCTGACAAACAAACAGCAGTGACGTGCACAGATTCGCGTGGGGGGAAAAATTAAATTAACGAATGAGGCACAACTAATGAATAGTTCAAAAATGCTGTTGTGGTGCATTATTTTACTAATTTAATTCTTTAAAAGCCATGTAGGAAATAAACAGTCTCTGAAACTCAAATCTCTTATAGTTTGAGCAAGAACTCATGGACCCACGCTTTGGTTTCAAATCCTCCTCCTCTGGGTTTTTGAGGTTTTAAGGTTGATGATTACGTCTGTAAGTTGAGTGTGTGCAGGCACAGACTAATTTTCTCCATCTCTTTTGGCTTGTTTTGAGCACTTGAGATTGCAAGAGGGTACTTGTCAGCTATTTCTGACAAGCAAACTCAGGGCAGACCCAAGCAATAAGCAAACTAAGCGGTCACTTGGGGCCACGGTGCATGACAGTGGTAATCATACGAAAGAAAAACTACATATTTTATTATTATTTAATGGACTGACAAGTCCACACCAGTTCCATTTCACCCAGTTTATTTCATGTCATTATTTAAGTTTCTGCATTTTACTTACATTTTACATACTTCACATTTATTATTCCTCTGTAAGAAACAATTTATTTGTAGTTGTATGTTCTGCACTTTTGCACATTTCATATTAAAATAGTTAATAATAACTTGTTTACAGTAAATGCATTGTCTGCTGGTTTATTTTGTTACTTTTCACCAGTAAGCCATGCTAATGGTTGTGTTAGATGCACAATGGAAAAAACAATGGAGCATTGACGATATATAGTTAATGTTGGCGGTGCTGAGGTGGGCAGTGCATTTAGCAGGGAGCCCCAAATTAAATTCTGCTTAGGGACCCATAAAGCCTTGGGCCGGCTCTGAGTACATAACTCTAACAGTACATAGAAACACAAGTAGAAGTTACAAAAGTAACTAATTCTAAATTAATTTGTGTCATGATGGTTTCCAACATATGTATTGTAATTTTAGTATTTTATCAAAAAACTTAATGCATAATGCATAAGAGAAACCCTGTTGATCATACAGATGTGTTCCCTCTTGCAGAGTGAAAAAAAAAACCTCAGTCTCAGTTAGGATTGAAAACTTTTTGTTCCCTCTGCACCTGTCTCTTGTGGTGTCCCTCAAGGCTCCATTTTGGGCCCAATCTTGTTTTGATTACATACACTCACACAGAGGTATGTTTCTATAAATTTATTTGGAAATAGTCTGTGCAGCTGTACTTCCCCTTCACACCAGGGAAAGTCCAAGGTGTTCAGTGTCAAACTAACGCACAGAAGTACAGTGGCCCTGATGGTCAAAGTGCAACAACATTTCCCAGAACAGGACATTGCTGCTGCTGCTGTTGTGTTTTTACCCCGGGGCCACCGTACAGTAGACTTCATTTTGTGCACTTCAAGTGAAATACTGACTGGATATTAAGATTCTGTAATATGTATTCAAGTTTTTAAGCAAGTTTCGTAGTCCACAAAACATTTCTTGAGCTTCACAGCAAAGCAGCGTTGCAGCATTCTGCTGACCAGCTAAAGCAGATTGGGACAACAACTGAAACAAAAAACACAAAATGGCTCCATGCAGCTTGTCCAGCGTAATCCAAGTCGCTGGAAGCCCAGAGATACCAAACTGATTTGAAAAGAGTTGTTGTCCCCATCTATTTCAGTTGTTTAGGAGATGTTTGCAGATAAATAGAGTTTATTTACCCAAATGCTGATCAGAGATAAAACGATTTTGGTGATGCCCACTGCTACATAGCCTCCGATGCTCCACGCGACTGGCAGGTCCTCGCCTTTAATGTGACAGAGTGAGCTGGATGAAGTCGTGCTCAACACTGTCGTCAGATCAGTCGCACAATCTGTATTTAAGACAAAAATAGAAGAGATAAGTGTCTGAGAAATTTAGAGCCAGACTGCTAGAAACCTTTCACAGTGATAACTGTTGTTTCACTCATGATTGAAGGTTGACTCCGGTACTTTTAAACCTGGGTCCTGTATTTACATACTTTGTTATAAAATGACTCATTCTTAGCAAATGTTTGGAATGGGTACGGTGGATCAGCTCAGCTGGCGGCTGCGACACGGCTGCTATATAATCCTTTGGGGCAACTGTGACTGTCAAAGTTATGTCCGCTAAAAGTGTTTGTTTTCGCCACTGACAGACTGAAGTTCTTGTTCTTAATGTGTGAAAATATTACAGAAATGATTCCTACAGAGATAGACCTTTCTGTTTCCTTATTGTATTGTAGGTAGCGCTAGCAATGTTAACGTTAGCTGGCCCGAGCATTGTTAATGTTTAGTGTCTAGTGTTAGCCATGTTAGCTAGTGCAAAAACTGTCAACTGCTTGAGGGGACAGATTGTTTGTGAACTGGGGGCAATTTGAGGTGCATAATGGTGTCAGACACTTACGGTAACAACCTCAGTCTGTCATTGGCAAAACAAGAACATTTAGAGAACGTAACGTAACGTAATACAGGGCTTAGCTATAAAAAATACTGTAATTCCCTTTAAAATTATTTCCTCAAAAAGTGAAACAATTTCATAAAACTTAAACTAAAATAAAAATATGTCTTTACCTGAAATAAAAATAATTTTATCAGATACAGGTAACAATTGTCCGTTGGTAGTCATTTGAATAAATGGTACAGTATTATGTTTGGAAAATGCATCAGTACTGCAGTGGAATGGAAAATACTTTATTGTGTTGCAGGGGAAGTATTAAGTGTGTTTCCTGCTCTTTTATGTGGCAGTGTACGCTCTATGAAAATGAGGTTAAAGCAGACGTATTTGGTTGAAACTGTTTTTTTTTCAAAAACATTCTTGGAGTGCCTGTCAAACTATCGGACAAAAACTGTTTATATGGTGATAAAGTTCTCAATATTGGTGCATCTTCCAAAGCTGTAACCAACCTACACAATTTCGAGCATTTGTAACATATTTTGTAAGATTTTATACAGTATATGTTTTAAACCTTCAGGTTTTTCTTTGCTTATTTACAGTTCCTGAAGCACCTCACAGGGAAACTGTGATCTTTAAAGGTGCACTATGCAGTTTCAGGGAAGAAATCTTAATCAGAAGAGAAAGATCTTCATCGACTCATTATTTATTTTTATTTATGCCTAAACAAAATAAATAAATAAGTCTTTGTTTTCATGACTGAACTGACCTTAAAGGACAACACAATTTCATTCTGTTTTAGTTTGTTTACATATGGCGGACCCTGCCACCTTTCTCGCTTCAAACCTTATTGTCCTCTGAGAACAGCTTGTTTATTCAGTTATGGAAAAAATAACTATCTCTGAGTTTCTATTATCACCTCATTGATATTGTAAATAATAAAATTCTGAGTTTGAATTTCTTCTCCAAAACTACATAGTGTCCCTTTAAGACTCTGAGATTTGATGACATACTAACAATAATTAACTCTGTAGACTTGCATGCACCTTATCCTGCAAATCTTTAACTGCCAAAATTAATCTGTTTCATTTACAGCTTTCACAAACATCTCATCACTGCATTAGAAATCCAAAATTTAAAGATTAGATATATGAAGAAAAAAAAGTCAGTATACGATGCAGCTCAGTTCAGATGCTCTAACTGAGTCAGGTGTGAATGAAACTTAAAGCTCACCATCAACGGTCAGGTTGACTTGGAGGTTCTGATTTTGACTCCCCACATTTGCACTGATGTAACACTCGTAGGTGCCCGCGTCTTCAGGCTTCACGCTCTGGAGAAACAGACTGTATTTCTCTCCAAACCTGACCTCCAAACCTTCACTCCGAGTGAAGTTGTAGTACTGGGTGGCCTTGTCACCCTTATCTCTCCTGATAATGCCTCGTCTTTTGGGGTTGCTGAGCTGTTGAAAGTAATAACCAGAAGTTAACTTTTATGAAAGTCACTGACGGACAAGATGAAACAATTATCATATCTTAAGTTATAGCAACATTTGTGTCTGAAAGTCCTGAAATGATTATCTGACCTTGTACCATGTGACTGAGTGGAAATTCATGCTGTCAAGATCAACACCTGGACACATCAGTGGGACATCGTCGTTGCAGTTTGCACGAGTTACTGCGGGACTCTGGGTTGCGTAATGCACCAACAGCAGCTGAGATAATCAAACACAGCATCCAGAGAGCTTCAGTGTTTTCTATTAGTGTACACAGCATTAACACACTGAACCACATGTTCACACACTGTTCATACAGCACAGTGGTTGAATTAATAATTAAAATAAAGAAATTTCATGATTATATCTCAAATCAGACTTAACTTACCTTAATGAACAATATCTTCTGGGACATCTTTTACTCGTCACTTGTCACCTGAGCTCGTTGGAACGAGTGTGTTTATCTTCTCACTTCACCAGAAATTGAGTCAGTTCCTGTCACAGGGGCCTGTTTGAAGGGTATCATTAGGAGACAATCATTTTCTCAGAGTGCCACCATGTGGTAGTGTGTGTCATTGTTGTAAAGTTTTTTGTCGGAAAACAGAGGCTCAGAGGCCTCATTTAAAAAACAGACTCACGATCAACTTCAAAGATTAAAGTATGTATTTGTAAAACCTTACTTTTAGCTTTAAGAAATGTCTAGACCTGACAGAAGTCATAACCTTCTCATATTGAATTCACTGACACTTTATGATAAAGTTAAAGTTAATTGAACTCTAGTTAACAAAGTTATGAATTTGCCATTTATTTACGATACATTTTTGTGTGTATTTCTATTTTTGTGTGTTCAATCCTCTGTCAATTTTATTTTCCTTTTCGCTGATACAATAATGATGCAACAGGTGAGGAATTAATCGCCACACTATTTTGGATTAAAAACAGGAAACGATGTTCTAGAAAAGTGTCTAATTGGATAGAAATAACTGTGGCACCATTACTTTTTTGATACCTGCCCCTCCTTGATCACTAAGCTGCATGTTTATAATAAGCTGGCTATAATCTCCTCTGCCGTCGCCTGGATCATCTTCCAAAGAGTTTGATTTTCTCTTTTGGTTTCCTGACCAAACCCTCATATGTGATGCATTATATGAGAAGGAATCATTTCAAAACCTCTGTGATCTGAAGTACAATGCTAAATCATGTAATTGCCCATTTAACAACCCTTAAAACATCTTGTTTTTGCTGACCTCAAATGGTCAAGGGTCAAGTTGTGCTTGAAAAGAACCAGTTTGTCCGACTTGATGTCCGGAGAAGGACAGGATGCGATATTGTTTCAATAAGTGGATGATGGTGCACATTTTCAGACTGGCTCTCCTGGAAGACGTCCTTACTGTTGCACTTGTATGTTTACATGAAAAGTGTGTCAGGAAATAATTGTGTCAGGATGATGACGTTATGTATGCGATTATGTTGGCGGTTCACAGGACCACGCATGTTCACAAATGATCAGTGATGGAAATTAACAATTAAGTACATTTACGCAAGTACTGTACTTAAGTACAATTTTGAGGGTGTTATATTTGAGTATTTGCATTTTCTGCTACTTTATATTCACACTCCACTACGTTTTGGAGGCAAATATTGCACTTTTTACTCCACAGCATGTATCTGATGGCTTTGCAGATTACATGCAGCATCAGTGGCAAAGTACAGTAGTGAATCTTCAAAAGTACAGTAGTGAATTTACAAAATGAATGAGGTAAACTCAAATATTTATTTTTCCATAACTGAATAAACTCAGAGGAGAATAAGGTTTCCAGAACACTTTGAAGCAAGAAAGGTGGCAGGGTCCGCCGCATGTAAATAAAGTGAAACAGCATGAAATCGGGTTGTCCTTCAGTCAGTTTGTTCATGTTCTTTCTCTTCTGCTTAAAATTTCTTCACCATTTCTGCACCTTTCAAACGATATCTTTACTTTTACGCAAGTATGACTTTTGGGTACTTTCAACAACACTGCAAATGATCTGTACTTGCTAAAACGGGTGTTACAGTGAGATGTTTCTCAAAGAGGCTGACTGGAAGCTCATATCAAACACACACACGCACACACACATACTTAAGGGCAGCTCATCCTGTTGTTTTCATTGCAGGGAACTCCCCATTGTCTCACTTCAACCATATTATTTGTATGTGTCGCTCTTGTTGACAAAGGAGGTCGATATATGGTTATTAATAGCCGGCTGTCTTTATGGAAAAGGGAAGAGTGAGGTCTTTGGATTCCACCATCTGCATTAAACAATACCTCATTCAGCAGCAGCTGGCACGGCGAGCGCAGGGACGTAGAAATTTACTGATTTTACCACACATATTTAGTGGAAATGAGGATTTTCTTTTTGTCCGCTTCCTATTGGACACCGCAGCTGTGAGCAGCTTTAGATTTATGACAGGAGGTAATCACAGCATGAGAAATAAATAGCTGAGCCTGATACTTGACATTTTTGAAATATCTTTCATGCGCTGGTCACTGCAGATGTTCTGCTCTGTGGACTCCAGTGCTGCATTTAGTTTAACCTCTTAATCAAGCACAAGGGGATTTTACAGTTATACAAACTATGTGTTATCAGGAAATAATGTGCTTATTAACTTCAGTGACAAAACCTGCTGAAGCTTGTAGGACTCATCCAAGTTGTGATTCTCTGAAGATTTAATCGTTGGTGTGAATGTGAGTGAGTGCACGTGTGATGTGTGCATGTATGTGTTTGATTCTGGCTGTGAGTGCTGCAGTTAAAGGGTGTTGCACGCCACGGCAAATCCCAGAGGTTGTTAGCACGCCCAGCTGCTAGCGTAGGTCTCCATGTTTCTGTCAGCGAGGTTGTTCACCGCACACTCTTTCGCCTCTGATTGAGGAAATCCTCTGACTGTTTGCTCTGTTGGCTAAAATGAAACGTCCCAATGGTTCCGCCGTCCCTCCCACAGGTCCTGTACACGGAGACTTTCCCATGAAGACCGTGCATGTTTACTGGGGTTTGACAGATATATAGCTCTTTGATGGGCCGTAACAGTACCAGTGATTCAGTGCCGCAGAGGCTGATAGGTGATATTTTGAGATAATCCTTGCAAATCTCTAGTTTAACCCAGAGTATTATTGTTGTCGGGAGGAAGATCAGCTAAAATGATAAATTTAGAAATGTAATAAGACCAAAACTCTACACTGAAACCCAAACAAATGAAATCCTTCCTGGATCAAATCAGTTAGCACCAGGTCTTTATTATTATTATCACACAAGAGGAAACTGTTTTTGCAGCAAGGAAGCATAAAAACAAACTATAAACACAGTAAGATTAGACACCGAAGACATTAAAGTGCTGGTGCTATGTAATACAGAATGCAATAAACATTAATGTGATAAAACAAACTAAAACAATAAGAACAGGAAAAAGTTAAAGGGCTACCCAGAGGCAGTTTATAGTATATTAGAGTTGAGAGCATTAAATACACATCTGACCCAGAGAGGATGTAAACTTCTGTGTGATTTGTTGGCAGAAAATCAAAAAGGCTGCTGCCGAGTGATTATACTCGTGTTCCTGTTGAGTCCAGAGGCCTCACACCCATTCAGCCATGACGCAGAAAACCTTAAAGTGGCTATAACCGATGTTTTAAGATTTACATATGATCACATGACTACAGTACATGTAGGTGGAAGCATGTGAAACCTCTCAAAATTGTAATGGGACTTCGTAATGGGAGCAATTGTATACATTAATGTTAAATAAGTCATCGTGCTTACTGCTGTGAGACGAATGCGCACACAACCCCGTCTCCTCTGAATGTATCGTGGCTTTTCTTTTCTTTTTTTGCTATAAAGACACCTTTTATTCTCTACGATCTACGAATATGGACTCATCATCATGTTTCATATTTCTCACTTGAAACCCAGTATTGCTATTCCCGGTAAAATATGGTCAAAATGTGAAGTTTAATCAACATCTTCAAATAGATGTCTGCTTAATCTGCACTGACAGCCCAGATTTTGGATTTTGGGTTTACATATAGATGGCTTTTATACATCTTTCAGACATAAAGTTGCCTGCTGGGATATAACAATATTACAATTGTCAACAACAGCAATGGCATCGTCACTATCTTAGCTTGGGATGTGAGTTGTGTCATACAAACTCCGAGTTACTTGGCAGTTAACACAAAGTGCAGGTGAGGCTGACGGGAAAGTCAAAGCTGCTACAGTTCATCCTCTGGGGACAATGAATGTCTAAATGAATCCTACAGTCATGCTGTTTGCATGGCTAAATCCCTCCTGTACACTGCCTGCTCAGCACCAAACAACAAAGTTTGTCATATCCACTTTATAAAGCTGCATATACTTGGTACGATTCAACCTGTTTCTGATCCGCCACCGTCAGAAACACTTGCAGTTACAGCACAGCCACGTGTCAGCCACGTGTCAAATGTCAAAGAGCGTCTGAACGTGTAACAGTGACGTACAGTGCGAGCGCATAAATCTTGGCTTTGGCTTTACTTGAAGCAATAACATGCCAGTGTTGTGTTTCCAGCTTAAAGAAACAATTTTGCTGATTTTATTTACATGAACACATTTACACATTTTAAACGTGCAACATAATGAATGTGCCTGAGAGGATGAACGCTTTTGAATTCACTAATCATCCATGATTTCTTCCTCTGATTAATCATTTGTTTTGTACCACTGAATCCGACTGCAACTGGCTGTTATAGTTCCTGTCTTTGTGAGGCTGCAGAGCTGCATCACTCTGCCCGTCAGTTGTTTGTTTAAGGAAACAAAAACCCCTTTCGGTCTCTATTGCTGTACTCTCACCTCTGCCTCCGAGCCTTTGCAGGCCGCTGAGTGCTGGAGGGTTGATTGTCCGAGCCCGAAGCGGAGCAGAGAGCCGTGTTACGACGATCTGTATTGTTCCCTAATTTCTTCTCTGGGATTTCCTCCTGCCAGCTCCCCCCCACCCTCCCATCCTCTCGCTGTACAGCCCTCCATCATCCTCCCTCTGTCTGAAGGCCCTGCCAAACTCTCTGGCACATGAAAACAATTGTTCTTGTATGTTTGGAGACACAACCGGCTCCTCAGACGGGCTTTTCTCCCCCACAGCTCAGCTGACGGTCAGGCAGACAGACTTCCTCCTCCTCTTCCTCCCCCTTCTGCTCCGCTCGGAGGAAAGTAGTCATGTTCAGTAAAATCGGAAGCGAGGTATCTGAGTCCTGAGCCACAAAGTGACTCAGAACCATTAATATCCTTGACATGCAGGTGGGGCGAGGGGCCATCTCCCCAGCCAGTGAGTGTTTGAAACATGCTGCAACAGACTGTGAGAGCAAAAGCTATTAAAATATTACCATGTGCAGGTTTGTTTCTAACAAGAGCTCCCTGGCACGACTACAAAATACTGAAGGTAAGCACCCATCTGGGAATCAGAACTAAGCTCCCAGATGATGTTGAAAAAACCCTTCACATCCTTCCTGTTTCTGGATCATCTATTTTAGCTTTTCCCCCCTCCGTTTGGTGAGGCGAGAACAGGAACACGTTTGAGCTGTCAGAGCAGTGATTTGTGTTTAATCTGTAGAGATGTTTTCACGGAGCCATTGCTCAGCAGGATCCATTAAACCGTGCTTCCTAAACGAGACTGTTTCCTCTGCAGTTGTTTGTTTTGATCGAAAGCCGTTATTCAATCAACGTAAACAGGCTGAGATGTTACATTATGTCAGTTTCTGCTGCGTCTATGCACAAATAACTCTTCAACAGTAGAAACGTGAACACTAAACTGCGATCGGTAATGTACAATAAAGCTCTGAGCTTCTCAATGAGCAACATAAAGAAGAAACATTTTACACACTCAATATTGTTTCAGGTTTAAAGTGAAGTTTATTGTACAATTGAACTTTATTGAACTTCATTGCTGTAGCGCAGCCATCTGGCATCCAAGTCCTGAACACATTTCTTCAGAAAATTATTACTCTTTTTGGGTTTATTGTCAGTGTTAAATCCCACACACTGGAAAACACAAATCAGACCCAATTTGGGGCGATACAGCACCAACAAAATACTGGGTTTCTCATGCGCAAAGAAATCACAAGACAATGAGTTGTTTTGACCAAGTGTTTTCTCCAACACATCCTCACACCTACAGGTTGATTGCCAGTGACTCTCTAAACAACATACTACAGTATACCACCATTCATAAAAGAGCATGACAAGGACCGTTGTCGGACACTCTCAGTTCGGTTTGGACTGGACACAAACAGAGGCCTCCAGGTTGAAAGTCCTGTGTTTGTCCGACCGGAGCGTTCGTCCCCAGCCTCCTCCCTATATCGACTTGGTGCTCTTTACAGTATACTACTTCGACTTACGTCCTCCTTTCCTGCTGTAGTAATTACTGCAGCCACTAGACGTCGCCACCTAACAACAAACTTAAATATGGGTTGTAAAAAGCTGCTTTCACAGTTGACCTACAGCATATGGTTGTTTTTCTAATGAGGGCAACTTTTTTAAGAAATAAGAGTACACAACATATCCTAAAGTAATGCTTAATTAATGCATGACTCATGGTGATTTAATGCATGAATTAATGCATGATGTATAATGAATTCCTGTTGCTCACCAGTAACAAATCATCACTATGACTTTATGTAATTACCTCACACTTAATAAATCATCAACTAAAGGATGCTGCTTCACAGGTGCTTCATACATTAATTGAAGTGATTAATTAAGTGACATAAAAGTTAACTTGTGTAACTGTAGGTCTATTTATGTTTATTATGTAAATGTTCATGAAAGCTTCATATTACCATGACAACGGGTACTCTTCTGCTGAGAGGCTGAAATATTGTTGTATATTCCTGGAAATCAGCTAATTTGGTCGCAGATCAATTAAAAGCTTTGAAAAACACAACTGATCAGACGAGCATGTGGATAATGTCTGTACAAAGGTTTTAACGCTGCTCTTTTATATTTTGTTTTATCACTGTGTTGTATATTTCTTGTTGCTCTTCCCTGTTTTCATTATTGCAACTATGTTTTGCTATTTTGCACCAATATAGTATGGTGTTGTATTTTGTGAAGTACATCGTTACTCTGGTTTTTGAAAGGTGCTATAGAAATAAAGATTTATTATTATTATTATTAATGTGCCCCTATCATAAATTGTTACTGGGCTATCTTTTATATTACTATGGAGTTGTTATAATCTATTCTAGCTCTTTTTAAAATCAAATGTTTAAAATCACTATTTGTCAGTGATGCATGTTGGCAGTTTTGACTGTCACATGCACATAATTTTGTACAGTAGACAAATAATTTGTTAGTTTTAAGTTAAAACACACTTCAGCTCAGTGTGTTTGAAACTGATCAAAATAATCATATTTTACAGGAGTGTGGGTAAATAATCCAACAGTAATATGAAAACAATCTACACTAATGACCAATTGGTAAAGTTAACCTCATATCACTTCTTGTGCTGTATTGTCAATTTTTGTGCAGGACAGAAGGAACGGTGAAAGACAAAAATCACCTCTTACCTTTTGTTATTTTCAAGAGTTACAAGGATGAGTTCAGGCTTCATCCTTCAAAAAGAAATGACATCGTATAGCAAAACACATCAAGAAAGGCAACAAGTGTTATGTTATTGTTTCTGTTTCTATCCATCACAAAACAATCGAGCACAGATTATCAAATTCATTCTTCATCTCGGGTCACAAACCTGCAGGAGGAGCTGAATCCGCCGTCCGACTTCATTTCTATCTCAGGTGAGATTCATCCTGCACAAAATCACTTCTGGGATTAAGAGATGCAAGAGTCTGAGGAAGAGGAAAAACTCACCGAAGTGAGGTAGTAAACCTTTGCAGTCGTTCCCAGGTGCATCCTCGCCTGTCAGACATGTTAAACAGATCCACACTCTCTCTGCTTCCTCCGCTTTTCTCCCCCATCTCTTCTGATGCTCTCTGCCATCAATTTGTTCCCTGTCATCTTGTGGGGGAGAAAAAAAAGTCTCCTTCCAACTTTGTTAAAAACTCACTATTTTGTTCGCTAGCTCTGAAAAGTACCACCAGAGAGCTGTACATCTGGGTCCCAGTGCCGGATGATGTCAAGACTGGCGCTGACCCAAAGCCCGTCGCACAGAGAGTTCCTCAGAGAGGTCGGCTGCACGTTGTTTTCCCTTCCTGTGCCTCCGTGACATCTTCCTGCCTGGGGGAGCCTCAGGGAGCCATTTGAGGAGGCCCGGGCCCCGAGCATGGAGGGACTCAGTCCAGCAAATTCCAATTAGCCTGACAGGGCAGGTTGGGGACGGGGGATGGAGGGCGGCGAGGGGAGCTTGGACCCCCAGCATGCACCTTTAACTGCCTTAAAATTCACTTTCCATACAGCCTCCTGTAACGCCGAGGAGCCTCTCCCTGTCATGTCGAGGACTAAGTTTGCAGTCTGATTCAGAGTGATGCCAGACAGGAACTTTGGCTCAGCTGTCTGAGTGTCTGAGCTGCAATCTGCCCGTTGGACCGATCACTGCAGTGTCTGTTTCAGACTGAAGAAGGCAGAGAGAAGCCCGCAGAGACTGGGCTGCTTTTTGTTTTGCAGACTTATGTCTGAGCAGTTATGAAATGTTTCCAGTGAAAGTGGTGTGATTCAGCTCTGTGGTTAGAGATGCCAGATGTCTGATAATGATCACATTTGTACAATAATTTTGCCCTCTGTATCATAATTTGACCATTTTGTGTTGCTTATATCACTGTAGTAGTTGGTTTACAGTAATAATCTCGAAGATTTTCATGTAAATTAATATCTGTTAAGTCACTATCTATCGCAGAATGAGGTAACACAATGATGATTGAGCCCATGGCCCACTGATGAAAGCCCTTGCATTTGCTGTAATAGCAAAAATGCACACTGTGTGTCGGTGGCGACATTCGTGGAAGAAACCACAAGCGGCGCACAGTTAGTGACGCATTCACCCAGCAGTGAGCAGTGGTTGGTCGGCTAGAGAGAGTAGCTGGTTCGCACGAGATGTAACAGTTGTGTTTGTCCTGGTCTCTGCCAGCCTTGAACGGTCATGGCCGAACAAACAAAGAAAAGACAGATAACAACGTAATAATGTATTTATTGGCTCTGATGCAGCATGCAATCTGTAACTAGTAACTAAAGTAATCAAATAAATGTAGTGGAGTACAATACTTGAGTAAAAGTAAAGATATCTTGTTAAAATATCACTTTGGCAAAAGTGAAAGTCACCCATACAAATTTTACTTGAGTAAAAAAGTACTTGTACTTAATGTACTTAAGTATCAAAAGTAATTTTCTGGCTAAAAAGGTATCAGTGGTACAAGTAAAAGTAAATTCTACATATATACATGTATGTATGTATGTATATACTGTATAACTCCCATATGCAGCATTTCTATGATTATGTATTTGCCTCTAAAATGCAGTGGAGTATAAGTAAAAGTAGCAGAAACTAAAATACTCAAGTAAGGTAAAAGTACCTCAAGATTGGTCTTAAATATAGTGTTTGAGTAAATGTACTTAATTATGTACATTCCATCTCTGATTTTAAGAGCTTGATAAATGACCCATCATGTAAAATCTTTACTTCAGAGTAAAAAGTATAATATTTCTCTCTGAAATGTAGCCGAGTGGAAGGATAAATTAGCGTAAAATGGAAATAATCAGGTAAAATAAAAGTAGCTCAACATTGCACTCAAGTACAATAGTTAAGTAAATGTACTTAGTTACTTTCAACCAAAGGGTCTGAGTATCAAATTCAGGGTGAATCTCCGCTGATGCTAAAAATAAATAAAATCGCAGAAAGAGAAGTTATCTTCAGGATCAACGCCAGCGTTATATTTGCATCATTCTCCGTCATTACACGTCAGCAGGGTTTCACTTCTGTGCTCCACCGTGACCTTCGACCTCTCACCCCATCTCTCCCCGTCCATTGGGCCCACAGCAGTGATTTATCCCTCTGACATACCAACAGCTGTTTGGGGGCTCCGAGCAGAGTGTGGGCTACTATTTGCCGTGACTAATCGATAACAGACTTCAAAAAACACCAATCGTGAGACTTGGGGGGGAAAAAATACAGCAGTCATTGACACAAAAAACCCCGAACTTCTGCTTTGGCTTCATGAACAACGTCTTGGCAATATTACTGGAAACAATGGGAATGTGTGTGTCTCTCTGTGTGTGAGACAACTTTCCATAGCGGCATAAAACGATACCACAAAGTCAGTTGTTAAGAAAATAGGTATTTACAAATGGAGCTAAAGATGAAAACATAATGTTAATTTAGCACTGAAGTGCCAAACAAAGAAAATTTAAGTTTCTCATCAGACGTTTTCCAAACTGCAGTCCAGCCTCTTGTTACATAATAAGAGCAGTTTCTAAAAATAATGCCACCCAGCCTGAAACGGAGAAGGTCATTCAAGATCGTTGGTCCCGGAAATAAACATTTTCTGCACATTTTGACTTGACACTTCATTTCGTTCTAAGCTTGTTTTCATGGCACAGCTGTGTTTCTCGTTCGTCGTGGGACAATCAGAAGAATAACCGCTTTTATTTTGATAAAATATATTTTATTTAAAACTTTTGTGAGGAAAAAAAGGACAAAAACTCATAAGTTTCAAAACAAATGCACTGCATCTTTGAAAGGCTTATGCTTAAAACTCTCAGTCAAGTATAAATAGTCTCTTCTTTGATTCCATCATTTGATCCAGCATGTGTACATGTGTGTGTTTGTGTACGTGTGTGTGTGTGTGCTGTGTAACACCAGCTTCGACTCTTCCCTGAGAAAGTCTTTGAGGATTTTCAGGTTGCTGATCATTCACTGGTCTTCAGTCAACGTCTCATTCGCAGTGGACCCAGCCCTCGCATTTTTAAACAGTCTTTCCCATCCTTTATCTGGAAAAAAGAGGAAATGTCTCAGTCATTTCAATATCCAACACGTTTTAATTTAACTGCAACAGATGTGTTGTATTTGTTTTCTGGAGGAAATAAAGACATCATTAAAGCTCGTTTTCTATAAATCAACAACTCTTTCTTCAGCTTTGGTGTCAAACGTGTCCAAATGCAAGAGGACAAGAGGAAGCAGCTGGTTATTTTGGATATCATATTATGTTTTTAACAACAGTGAAATTCTTACAGTAATAAAAAAAAGAAAAGAATAAAAAACATCTGTGTCTGACTGTGTGAAGAATTTACAGCAAGCGCCAAGACATGTCCAGTGCGTAAAAGTGCTTTTACGCACACGTTTGAGGTCAAAATAATGGAGTCACACAGAAATGGTGAGGACAGTTAAACAGATAGAGACACAGATTAACAAAAAGTTTGATCAAGAGCAAAAACATGTCAGAGCTGACGAGCCTGATTCATGTTAACCTGCCTTTTTGGTAAATTTACGCACATTTACGCATCAGTTCGTCTAAGATGCAGTGCGATGTTTAGAGGATAAACAGCATTTATTTACCCCTTTCCTCTGATTGCTCAAACAGAAGGTGCAGATGGTCCTCGGCTGCTGCGCCCCGCTCTCTCCCTGCGCATGAACCGCGCCGAGGCAGGGCTGCTCATCCGCGCCGCCGTCCCCGAGGAGAAGCACGTTGGCCAGATGGGAGATGTAGCTGGATGCCAGTCGAAGAGTTTCGATTTTGGAGAGCTTTCTGTCCACGGGCTCGGTGGGTATGAGAGTCCGGAGAGCTGTGAAAGCCGTGTTGACGCTCTGGGTCCTGCCTCTCTCCCGGGCGTTAGCTGCGCTCCTCTGCTTCATGACCACCACAGTCTCTCCTTCCAGATTGCGCGAAATCCGTCTTCGTTTCTCGGTGGAGCCGCAGTAGCTCTGCTCCGAGCTGCCGTCGCTCTCGCTGCGGTTCTCATCATCCTCGGACGTGACAGTGAAGTCTGAGTAGATCAAGTGTGTCGCCACAGGCCGCAGCATGGCGAAAGTCATCATTAAGAAGTCCCAGCTCCAAATCCTCTGATAGATCAGACCGGAAACCAAGTCAGGGACTGAGCCTACATGTCAATACGGCACACAGTGCTGCATTTAACCACTGGTTTAGTAAGGACGTTTTTAATGAAGCTGACCCACTTCAGCTTGCTCTGGCCTATTTTCAGGACGGACCCTGACTACCTGGTCAGCTGGGCTCTTATAGCTGGATGGGAGGAGCTGCCTGCAACACACAGTGTTACAGTGACCTCTCAACACTATGCACACACAATACAGAACAGTAACTCATCAGAAACATGACACATTGTTGTAAATCACAAATGCACAAAAATCACTTTAAATTCAGGTCATTGTAATAGGCCTTATAGCTAATACTGTAGGTAATAAGGCCTTTAAGAGTCCTTATATGATGCATATTAACATTATAAAGACTACATGAACTGTTAATAAGTGCATAATAAAGGATTTATCAACCTTAATAAGGCGTTGTTCTTGCTTTAGCTTTGATAGCTACAAAAAGCAGCGATAACTGTAAACAAGTGCATAATTAAAGGGGCACTATGTAGTTTTGGAGAAGAAATTGTAACTCAGAATTTCAATACTTACAATATTAATGAGGTTATAGTACAAACTCAGAAATATTTATTTGAACTGAATAAAAAAGACGTTCTCAGAGGAAAATAAGGTCCTCAGAACACTGTTTGAGGCTGGAAAGGTGGCAGGGTCCGCCAAATACAAACAAAGTGAAAGTCCTTTGAGGTCAGTTTGTTTATTCAGTTTATTCAGTCATGAAAACAGTTTGATTTTAGTTTGTTTAGGCATAAAAAAATATGATTGAAAAATAATGATTTTTCTCTTCTGTTTTAAATTTCTTGCCAAAACTACATAGTGCACCTTTAACCGCTAATAAAAGCAGAATAAAGTATGCTTTAATCTTAACATAAAAGCTTAATAAAGGTTTTACGTGACATAATAGGTATATTAGTAACGCAATGAAAGTGTAGTGCTATTATAAACAATCATAAGAACATCATAAGGTTTTTATAACATTCTTAAGCATCAATAAACTGCTAACAAGTTTTTATAAGTGCCCATAAATGTCTTATCATCTAACAATAAACATATTTATGATTCTATTGTTAACATTTAAATACTTAAAGTTAAACCAGATTAAGTGATAGAGATACTCTGATCACACTTTGACATCCTGCAGAAATATTTAATAAAAACAAAACCTCTGCACTTCATTTTCTCGCATTTCTTTAAGTGATTATAGCATTTACTTCCCTCCATATTTGAGGGATCATTGCAAATGGATGTGTGGGAGTTTATATACATATTCTGTGTGTATAAGAAAACCGTCCGATATCATAACGATAAAGTAATATTATCGGCAGCGACCCCAAAGAATCTCTATTGGTTAGGCTCTAGTAACCTGTAATTAGCTGTAAAATAAAGGTAATGGAGTAAAAAGTGGAATATATAATATATATATATAGTAGTAAGATATATAATAATACTTTCAAAAGAACTGCAGTAAAATAAAACGCAGTAATGGAATGTGACTAAGTATATTTACTCAAGTACTGTACTTAGGTACCGTTTTAGGGTACTTTACTTGAGTATTTCCACTTTCTGCTACTTTATACGTCCACTCCACCACAAATTTCAAGACAGATGTTGTACTTTTTCATTCCACTACATTTATTTGAAAGCTTTAGTTACTTGTTACTTTTCCGAGTACATGCTGCATCAGAGCCAAAGCACATTTTTAAATTAATTTATTCAATCAGTAATCGGATTAAAAAATAAGAAAAAAACACTGATTCCAGTAATCAGAAAAATGCTGAATATTGGAGTATACAATGTATACATACAGTACATGGAATTTATGTGTAATTCATCGTTACTTGACTTTTGGGTACTTTATACAACACTGTACACCAGCATAAAATACTCAAATCTTTACTTAAGTACAGTACTTGAGTAAATGTACTTGGTTACATTCCACTACTGCATGTAGGATATAAGGAACCCCCCCACATTTAAATGTGTAAGTTATAGAGTCTTTAAAAGGCATTAAGGGACTAAAGTTTGCTTTTCACTATTTTACAGTTTACCGTCTTGTGTTAGTCTGACATGTTTATGACGCTGCCGCCCACTGAGCTTTGTTTTTGTTGGCTGGTAAACTGCACCGATACAGTCAAGAACAAAATGAACTTCACAGGACTTGCTCAGCAACTGAATATAATTGTGCAGGTGTTTTGAGACGCGTGCAGTAGATGTGTATGTAAATTCTGTTTGTCTTGACATGTCTCAAATTTCCATTGGAAATTGTCGATTCAAATGTAAGAAGTTCTGTAATTTGAATATATTTTTCAGGAAGCCTAACTTGCCACAACCTTGTGTCACGATTGCACAGCAACTATAGACTAGTTAGAGTAAATAATCCCGCTGTTTTGCCATCACATTAAGCTGCCATTGGCCTACAGGCAGGAGAAGAAAGTTAAGTGTGAGTAAATAAACACTGAGCAGATGATCCTGGAATGGCAAGGGTTTATTTGCTTGCTAGAAAAACAAAGCAGTGGCAAGTGAATGATTTAGTCCCTCAAAGTCACATCAACAGACACGAGTCTCCTTCAGCCACAGCCGGCAGCACATTCAAACACTTCAACGTGCCTCAGCTGCAACAACAATCAGACATCAGACACCAAAACTGTCTGCTGAAGGAGCACCGAGGTCCCACAAAGGACACGCACCAAACAGGAACCTGCAGTGGCAAAGGCTGTGAGAATATTTCAATTAGCAAAGATAAGGTTGTCTCTCCAGAGATTAAACTGTTTACAAATTAATTAAAAAAGGACTGCGAGCTATGAAAGATACATAAACTGTTTAATTTGTAGTGATATCTGATGATAAAGGTCAACAAACCCCATCAACCATCAGCAAACAAATTATGTTGCAAGTCTCCAACACTCTGCTGCCGTTTGGTTAATTACATTAAGTACATTTAGCAGCACCCGTGACGACTCACCGAGAATTAAGATGTATCTCTGTATTGCGTGTGAACCAGCGTATAGTCTCGGCAGTACAAGTGTGTTTGAGCATGTTGACGTGGGACTAATGACAGAAGTCGAAGCGTTCTTAGAACAACTCTCTGATTTCATGGAACTGTGAAATGCTCTTTTCCTCATCCGGAAGACGTAGATCCGTTTATCCACACTGATGAGGCGACAGCATGTTGGGTTTACCACCCACTGTGTCCTGTGTTGTTGCGCTTCAGAGATCTCTGAGAACAGCAGCTCTTTCTGAATCACAGAGCACACAGAGGAATGTTGTCTGTGTCTGTACTGAGTCATGTTTTGCCACTCTGTGGCTGGTAATGTCAGTCGGTCCATCACTTTCCAAGATGGATGACATTCATGGTCCCCAGAGGAGGAATCCTCACAACTATGATGATTCTCTGACTTCTTCTCTTCTCTGAGGTGACATTTTTGGCTTTTAGTGGAACATTACAGCAAATATTTGATCGACTACCATGACATTTGGTGCAGATATTCATTGTCCCAAGAGGATGAAATCTTCTTATTTTCGTGATCCTTCTTTTTTTTTCTTTAGCACCATGAGTTGTCACAGTCACTTATTTTACTTTTGAGTTAGTGTTGAGTCAAATGTCTGAATAACTATTGGATGAATTGCCATGAAATCTGGTAACAGACATTCATGGTTGCCAGGGAGTGAATCCTTTAAACTTTGGTGATTCTCTGACTTCTTCTCTAGTGCCACTATGAGGTTGACATTTTCGCCTTTTAGTGAAATATCGCAGCAAATATTGGATCGATTGCCATGACATTTTGTACAGATACTCATTGGACTTTTTCCCTCGTGCCATGAATGATTAACGTCACTTACTTTTTTAGTCTATTAAATCTCAACACCTTCTGGATGGATTGGCACAGAATTTTGTACAGACATTCGTTGTCCCAAGAGGATGAACCCTAATGGGTTTGGTGATGCGCTGACTTTTGAGTGAGTTTTGAGTTAAATGTATCACCAACTAATACATGAATTGCCACGACATTTTGTACAGACATTCATGGCCCCCAGAGGGTGAATCATTTTAACTTTTCTCTGACTTCTTCTACATCGCCACTCTGAGGTTGACATGTCTTTTAGTGAAACATCTCAGTAAATACCAGATTGATTGCCATGACATTTTGTACAGATTTCCGTTGTCCCAAGAGAATGAATCCTTCTTCATTCTTTAGTGACATTAGTGGACTTTTTCTTTAACTTCACGAACAGTTAAAGTCACTTATTATATCAGAGTGGTGGCTAATCTTCCAGGGGTCCTTCCAAACACAGCAACAACAAAAAACACGAATTAAAAATGCAACACAAGCCAAACATTAAGATGACAAAACAAATGAAAAAACTCGGCAGATCCCGGCGAGATCAGCAAACATGTAATTAACTACATCACTGAAAAAACAAAGAGTAGCTTTTAGCTCCACTTCACAAAGTATGGCTGAGGTCCAGTATTATCTAGTTTCCTTATCACATTAGAAGTTGCATTTAAGTGCACAGCAAATCAGAGTGAGCCTTTATAATTCTGGTGGGCAGCGTCTAGCACATTTGCTAGACTCACTGTATATCTTCAATAGGAGTAAATGATGGGGTCGAAAGGTATCGACAGATGGGACTAACAAACTGTTGGTTTTGGTCTTTTCATGGGATTTAGGAGCTCTGTCTCCCCTGTCCAGATTCAAGGTAGGGAATGGCCAAGCGTTACAGATTAGGGCGGTTGGGGTTAGTGCTTACACTGTGTTGAGGTAAAGCCAAGAAGAAACATAATCGAGGCAAAACGCACAACAGCCTATTTAATATTTTTCTTCATCCAAGGCAACAAGTACATATCCACAAAAGCTACGCAGCGATGTGTCGCAGAGCACACAGCGGTGAGGTCAGAGGGCGGATACGGCATTGCAAATCTGGCACAAATTACACGCCCGCAGCCAGCAGCAGTCTGAGGGAATTCCGGATAGGAAGCTGTGAGCAGCCGTCAGCGACTCAAACACCTAAACCTAAACTCTTTCAAAAGGATTTGGTTGTAATACCTCCCCAAGTGGAACAAATGGGTGAACTGGCTAACCAGAGATCTTTTTTTTTTTGCTTTGCTATAGTCTCTACATTTAAAATACAGATTAGGATTCAGTATTAAACAATGAATAGTGGCCAGAAAACTGTTTTTGCAGAGCATTGACCTTTGACCTTTTGGATATACAATGTTATCACATCATCATTTAATCCTATTAGACATTTGTGTTAAATTTGGTGATAACTAACACAACATTTTGGGGTTATATTTAGAGAGAAACAACACTGAGCAGAGAAAATCAAACCCTGCTCGGGGCATCAAAAAGGCCAGTCAACAAATCTCATGATCTAAACATAGTCACAAGTTAATTTGTAATAATCGTCACTGAGCAACACAACAGCAACCGACCAAAAGGCGTATGAGAATTGACATGCCTCACTCCATTTGTGAAAATGACCAGAAACACTTCCTCTTCTTAGCTCCCCCAAATCCCCTTGATCTGTTTAAATCCTCAAAGATAAAGCGCACAGAACCACCCATGGTAACCGCTCCCCGAAGCAACAGGTGCAATATATTTTTTCATACCGGTGTTGCGTGTCAAAAACCCTTTGAGGATATGGTTACTTCCAGACAGTGAGCGAGCCACAGGAAGTCTTCTCACACGCGACGATTCAGGGGAGAAATTTAGAGTCCTTTAGGGCCGGTCGGTAAAAGCTGCCCCGGGTCTCCCTTCATTTCCTCGATGGCCACAAAGGGAGACCATCAAGCAGCTCTGAGCGTTCATTGTGATGGTGCTGATGTCGGAAAGGTCTCTGTGTAATGACCTGCGATGTATAGTTTGCCTACATCATTCTGCAAACCTACAGTTCCTTCCTTAAAGACGGACAGGGTCAAAGGAACTGACTTGATTTAATAAGCAGGGCCAGTCTCAGGGTCAGAACCAACAAACATAGTAATGCATAATACATTTACCAAAGAATAGGAAATACGATGAAATGTCCTGGCGTCATCCATGGCCTAACATTACTATGGCTATATATTAGTACCTACAAACTCCAGGAGAGGATGGGCGAAGAAGTGTTAACGGTAACTATGTTAACGACCGAATAAATGGTCCTCTGAGCTCTCTGTGTTTTGTTTGACTATTATAAATATGCCTCAATATTCGTGTAGTTTTTGTTGTCCAATTAATCCATCATGTGCATGTTGGTAGCATCAAATGTGGCGTCTAATTACTCTACATGTTATTTAGTAGTAAGGGTAGAGTAGTGTCTAACTGGAGCATATATTGGATCTGATATGGCCATGGTATTTAATTTATAATAGATATGATCTTGCAAAATGTGTGATAGTGTATTGTGGGATCTCCTATTTGGTTCTCTAATTAGAGTATAATCGCAATTAATAGCGTCTAAGTATGCATATATATTGGTTCTAATACAGCATATGCAGTCTGATGTTCTCATCACACCTGACTCCTACAAACCATCTGGTATACTGTATATCCTCCTTTCTATCCTTTCTTCTTCTAGTGCTTTCTGACCTCTCACCATCAAAGCTGACTGAGTATTTCATATGGTTTTGATAAAACATATATTAATGTTACCAGCACGTTGTTCTAGTAAGTAAAATAATGCGTATTCTTTCTCATATTCTGCTGCTGCACACAAAGCAGCTCTGCACCAATTGATTTCTAAAATTAACAGCAGTGACACAATGAAAAAACAGACTAAAGGAACGTTTTGATATAATTTTAGATTAAAATAACTTGAATGTGAGACAACTTGTACTTAAATCTTCCTCAGTGCTCAGCAGGAGGAACTCAGAAGGTGCCCTTCTAGTTTAGTTGAGTTCATTCGCACATCTTTTTTTTTATTAAAACAAGAAAGGCGCAGTTCAAGGGAATCGTATTGTATATGTGCCTTGAAAAACAACATCACAGCAGGAACACAAAACACTGGTGTGAGTAATAAAATAAATGATGGCTGAATTCCTTTCAGCTGCTTCAGTTCCAGGGTCTGAGGGCAACCCAGTCGCCAGAATAAATGTTGGCAATGTACGTTTCTGCAAACCACGGATGTGTTGAACCTTTACATTTCTTTATGTTACAACTTTACTGTCTTCAGGTTCGATTTTCTATTTCATCTTGTGACAACGCTGTGCTTATGGTCTGGTTAAGGGACTAATACCACTTTGTTAGGGTTAGGAAATGATCATGTTTTGGCTTAAAATAACACGGCTGGAGATTGTCCTTAGGTCTTCTTAAAAATATCGAGTGGTGTCCCACTTAGAAATGTTGAAAAACAGTCTCAAACTCTGGCCACTAGCTTGGCAGCCTTCTCACCTGTTGCTCCCCCACCATCCCCTACACATCCTGATGTGAAAGTCAGGTCATAAACATGTAATGTGAACATGATATGCCATGTTGTGCTACATAGCTTATTACACATACAAATATGAATGAATCAGTGGTTTGCAGAAAAAACTGCCAACATTTTATCCTGGTGATGGGGCTGCCTAGGCTGGAATTTTTGAGTTCACCACTATATTCGATGCATATATTTACACACTCAAACATTGGACCACTGTATGTACAATCCTGACTGCAAAACAGCTGGAACACTGTGTAAAACATAAATAATGCTCAAAAACACCTGTTTGGAACATTCCACAGGTAAACAGGTTGATTGGTAACAGGTGAAGCATCCTCATAAGGCTCAGTCGTTCTGAAGCAAGGATGGATTTCACCACTTTGTGAAACACATGATTGTATAAAAGGAATTGGATATTAAAAAAACATGCTTTTATAAGGGAACACTTCCTACAATTGTTGTTAGTAAACACAGTTTAAGTCCAATCAAGTCAATTTTATTCATATAGCCCAAAGTCACAAACAAAATGCCTCAAAACGCCTTGATTGCAAATGATTGCATTTGGTTTTTATTGACGTTTTACACAGCATTGTAACTTTTTTGAAATCGGGGTTGTAGATTTCAGACACATGCTGGGTTCACATCATGTCAATCGCAACTGTAACCATGAGCAGCCGAGTTGAAAAAATCCCTCATGTCAGCGTCTGACATGTTAGTCAGTGCTGTAAGTAGTAAAAAGTAAAAAAGGCTAAAGATTGTTTCATAAAATCAGTGTTAAAATGGCCGCAAAAGCTAAATAAAATTGATAACAGTCCTTGTTTGGCTCTAGTTTCACCCGTAAACAAATAAAGCAACACAGACAAAGAAACCCCTTTGGACTGTTTGTATGGTGTCACTACAAGACTACCAATGAGGCGAACCATCTTGGAATAAACCCTCCCAAGTTGGAATAATGGGACTTTTTTCTGCTCAACCCATTCTGTCGAGAATGTCTGTGAATGCAACATATTGTGCATTACAGATACATTGAATACAACGGAGACATTGTTAATGTTATTTGTAACGCCTGTGCTTTTCTTACTTTAACAGGTCAAATGTCTGCTGTGACAAAGGCTTCACAATTGGCTGTGTTGAGGTTTTCAAGTGTACAAGTAAATAACTGCAGGAAAACAATCAATCAATTTACTTTTATGACAGTTAAAGCTATTAAAAGACAGAAAAATGTGTAAGTTACACAAACAGAAATAGACAAACACACCTTTAAAATACACTGCAGTCATTTCAAATGGAAAATGTCATGTGTTTACTAAAGGGTTACATTTCCCCCTGCTGGTAAGTCCTTTCCTTTGCAGTCACCAGTTGCAACAGCTGCAAAAACTGCAAGCCGCTCCAGCGTCACCTCAGATCAGGCGTTGAAGCCCCCAGGTAAGTGGTAAGGTCTGAGACATTTGACTTGATGAGCTTGGCTGGGATGTTCGGCATGTTTAACCTCTGATAGGCAGCAAACCTGTGACAGCCTCCAAAAGAGTAGTAGTAGTTTCCCCCCTCTCTGCCTCTGATCCAGAGCACGTCGATAGGAGGGACAACACTCGTGTTCGCTGCCTCCTGCAAGACAGCAGACGATTAATTCATACAGCAAGTAAAGATACTGTAATGAGTAGTGGGAAATTACTTTATTAGTTAGTAGTAGGGCTGCCGAATATGGTAAAAAAAATTGTCATATTATTTTCACAGGTTTTGCATCATTGTCACTGTTAAAAAGATTGAAAATCACAATGATGTGACATTATTTGGAGTCTATACCCAACAAACATGTTTTAGTGGGTAGCGTTCAAGTAGAAATACATTATACACATCAGTGTGTACACTGTATACCCGTAAAGTACATTTATTCAAGTACTGTACTGTACAATTTTCAACTTACCTATACTTAACTTGAGTATTTCTATTTTCTGCTGCCTCATACTTCCACTCCACCACATTTATGGAGTCAAATATTGTACTTTTTACTTCAGCTCACTTTTTTTATTTTCTGATAACTATTTACTAATTACTTTGCAGACTGTTTGCTCCGTCAGATCAAAGTAGGTCATTTTTAAATAAATGTATTTAAGTAAATAAATTTAAATAAAGTAATTAAATAAATACCGTAGGCCGATTATCAGATATTCAGCTTCAGTCATCTGACATTCAGTATTTCAGTTTTTTATGCTATTGACGATACAAATAAATTAATTGAAAAATGTGCTACTGCGATGAAGCAGCATGTAATCTGCAAAGAAGCCAGTAACTAAAGTCAAATAAATATAGTGGAGTAAAAAGTACAATACCGGCCTTTAAAATGTAGTAGAGTGGAAGTATACAGTGGGAAGAAAAGGATATAGTCAAGTAAAGGAGAAGTGGGCCACCTCAAAATTGTACTTAAATAAAGTACTTGAGTAGATGTACTTAGTTACATTCCATCATTGTTCAATATAGTCCTGTTTTGTCACACATTTTACCATTATCAACACACTGCATGGATTTCAATAATGTTTCGATTAACTGTGCAGCCATAGAGAGTAATCACACCACGTTACTACAAAGCACATGTAAATGACCCTGAATTGAATGTAATATTGATTTTATTGCAATTGATTTCATTTGGGTAGTTAGCTCATTAACAACAACTGTTGTAGGCCAGATATTATCCAGTCCCTCGCTTAAAACTCGTATGATTATCTTCAGGCACACATTTACACATAAAAAAACAATAAGTTACCTTTATCGTGTCCATCAGACTCTGAACTTTCAGCTCGTCCAGCACCGGAGGAATCGGTCTGATGATGACGTTCATCGGTACGTTATGAACCTCCTCGACGCTGTCCGAGTGGATCGACCTGTTGTCAACGTTTTTAACAGTGGACTCTATCGACATGTTTCCACGGGATAAAACCATCAAGTTCACCCGAGTTATCTTACTGCTGTCCCACAACCGAAACATTTACTCACCGGCTGTAACACAATGTTTTGAGTGGTGGTTTCTTCACTTCCTGGATGCTAGCTTTCTTGCGGAGTGCGTAGTTTAGCGGAGGGTTCCCATTGGTCTTCCGCCCTGTCAATTATAAATAGGCAACGCCCCCTCAGGACCGTTGGTACTTCACTCGACATTCAAAAGGTTAAATTACTTGTTTTATTTAGTGTAAAAACGTCTTTATTTGTTCCTTTAACATTTAACATTAATGTTGTAAGACTGGCCTTTACTGTCATATGAAGAGACAGAAGGACAATGCTTGAATTAGCTAGTTTTTTGGCCACTTTGTGAATACTACGCTAATATCACTAGCTAACTTTGAAAATTGATATGTCGAGCTTGTTAGCAAAAAGATGCTAATTTACACATTCAGCTGATGCAGAGCAGCATTAACATTAATTTGGAGTCATTTTTCTTGCCACCTGATGAATGTAAGTACATTATTCACTCTCTGTAAGCTTTGTTTTCTCTTAAGCTGCTAAATGCCCCATTATGTTCATTAGCTAACCTAACTAATTAATGGCTAACAGGTGATTTTAGGTGCTAACTATGACAAGCCAGAATAAACAATCTAGATATCTTCAATTAAATTCTCACTAAGAAAAACTCTCATTTCAGATATATATACAGTTCAGTTGTTGCCATTTTTAATTTCCATTATTTAACTTTTAATACAATGCATTGTGTCTAGTCAAAATGTCACTAAATCCATCCTAACTTGGCATTATCACTAGTAAAAATACAGTTTCAGATATCTACAATGTCTCTTAGACTTATAAAGGATTTTTAGATATCTTAAAATTAGTTCTGACTAGTACCCTCCAATTGAAGTTATAGATATCTTAAAAGACAACTTCTAATACTAAGAATGTTATTGTAATTCTGACTAGTGATGCTATAATAGATCTAAAATGTAGTGTGGAGTTTGGCTCTATTAAATGTTAAGACGGCTTACCGGTGACAACAGCTGCTGACCCGTGACCTATCTGTTGTTGTTGACAGTGGCTTTGCTCTCCCATGTTATTTTTGGTCCTACGGACTCTGGTGCTGTTTGTGTTAACATAATAACAATGATATGAAAATTAATAGTTTTTTCTTCTAAATGTGCTGTCTTCTTTTCTCCTGACCTTTTTCATAGTTTGCCACAAACCACAGAAACGTGAAGAGTGTGTCGTTATATATTTCAAGGTCAATTAGACCTCATTTGGAATTTGTGAAGAATAATGTTGCATAAAAGTACTGTAGAGTATAGGGCATGTGAAACTCTGTATTTAACAGAGGTAATGTGTCGTTTTCTGTTGTTGACTTCTGAAATATGTAACCAAAAGGATTGTAGTAAGCAGTATTTATGAAATGAGAAAATATCAGTAAGCATCAAGCCAATAAAACAATGTAAAGTATCTTTTGAACTGTTAAACAGAACATTAAGGTTAACTGGTCTGCTTTTTAAGCATGTAAAAAGGCCCGTGTTGTAACAATCTACTGAGTATTTCCTGGCATGTTCATGTTATACCAAACACAAACTTTACCACTTTTGTAACATAACTTATTCATTTCATGGCCAAACTGGTTCTCATTAAAATTCACTCCAGCAATTAGTTGTGCAGTTGAAAAGAGCTGCTACAAGCCCAGAATCCTTTGGTGACAATAGTTTTTAATGAGGTCAGTGTTTTGTATTGTCGACTGTTGCACGATATAGGCCTCCTCCCTCCTTCAAAGTGTGCTACTTGGTGATTTTCTATTTTTGCAGGGATTTCAAAGAGCCAGCCAGGTTGCTGTGGTTACAAAAAAGGACGTCTGGGCCCGCAGCTTTGCACAGGTAAGTGGAAAGCTTCAAAGATCTGTGGCAGTGGAGCGGAAACAGAACTATTGTTGTTTTCTCCAACACCACAGCTACAGCATCCTATAATGAGACAATTAAAAATGATTTCTTGGACAGGAGAGGCAGGCCATTATATTGAATTATTACAAATACTTTGAACTACAATGGCAGTGCCTTTTATGTTGATTAATTGGTCACAAAGGGATCAGTTGCAACATGAAGGAGGTCTATATATAGTATATAATCATTAGTACGTTATATATCCTTGTAGGATTAAACTGAACCAAAGACATACTGTAATATAGGTGTTGCAGTAGATGTAATCACATTTTTCGGGCTTATTGTCAAGTGATAGTTTCGCAGTAGCAGCAACAATCTGTTCATAATTTCCCCCAGAACAGCTTAGTTTTGAAAGCCGTTGTATACTTTTTCTTTTTTTAATCTTAAAAAGCAATTTAGCTGACATCAGTGCAGTGTAAAAACAACTGAAAAACTCCAATTAGACTGCAATATGCTGACATGGATCATGCAGCTGGCTGCATGACTTGGTGTTTCTGTATGAATAACTACAGTATAGTAAATATGTATGTGACATATCCCCCCTGGGCATTTACCACTCTATAAAATGTCATATTCAAGAAGTGTCTTTGCTGTCAATCAAACACCACCTCATCATACAAAAGAAACCAGCATCACAGGAAGAGAAGAGATCCTGTCAGTCAAAGCATATAGACATGTAAATCATCTGCGGTGCTGAGGTGTGTTTGGAGTCCCACTACACTCTGCGTGACCCTATGCTGTCACAGCAGGACTGTATTCTAGTCGCTTACATATCTCAATTACTTAGATTGAGTTAGTCACACAGGTACAGCGGCAGGTCACGGAAGAACAGTTCCCACATAATGATTTGCTGTTAATATTAGATTTCAGTCCCCGTGGGATTGTCACACTTAGAGCAGCTGGAGAAAATTACCTGCCAGCCTTCCGACAGGGAAGTGAGCTATATTTATTTATACCTTCTCTCTTTTTTTTTTTTTTTTTTACACGTTGACATGCTTTTAAAGTGATAATTATTCTGACGGTGATTTTCAGTCTTCAAACTATAGCTTTGTGATAGATGAATGTGTCTGAAATCGTGACACGGTTTAGCAACAGTGGATGTCGCTGTGTTTGCGGCTGAATGTGTGACTGATTTGTTCAGTGATGTTGATTATTCACTAGTGGCTCTCGCTGCTTAAACCTATGAAATTATTTTCTGTGCTATCTCCTTTTAGTGCAGCTGCCCAGAGCAGGAATTTTGTTTAATGATCTTCCTTGCCTTGAAATAAATTTGCTCCCCAACCTCACCCAGAGACAGATTAAGTGGTGCTTTGGCGTGAGATTATTAAGACGTGATAAGTTGTAGATTTTCCATTTGTAGATCTATTTAGACTTCAATTCTTATACTCTGCCTTGAAAACAGAAGCAGAAAAATATTTTCTTAAGCGTTTAAGCTTTTTTAAAATACGTATAGCCACAAAAGCACAATTAGAATAATCTATTTATCTGTAAAACAAATGCTAAAAACCTCACATCTGCAATTCATTTGCTCGCCTTGTTTCTGCATGTATTGTATATGAAGGGGAAAAAGGAGCTATTTAAGGAATGCCCTCCTTGACTTTTGCTTGAGTGCTGATGACAAGTTGGATATCTTAGATGCATAAAAATGCGATTTTGACATGACTTCAAAAAGAGAAGCATACGGATGAGGTGGACCCTCTGCCAACAGAGAGACGAGGAAACAGATGGGTTTTACACAAACAGCACAAACATCAAGAACACTGAGTTAAAGAGCTTGGCAGTCTCACTTGATGAAACAGTGAGGAATGGAGGCGCTTTTAATGAGCATCTCTCCTGTGATGCAGAATGTGAGAAGACAAACTGTTAGCTCTTAAAGGGGCAGTTACAGTTGGTTGGCCCTGACAGGTTGAACAGGATGGTTTTACTAACCTATTCTTGTTGTGTGACTTTGGTCAGTTTGCATGCAGATTGGTTGTCACATGAAGATTGTTGGAGATTCATGTGTGTCATTTTTACTATTAATTAGCCTTGAGCATTTAAATTATCCAGTTGAACTGATGACACTATCATCAACAGAAAATAGCTTGTTGTTTTATTGTTGATGCTGACAGTTGGGGATCAGCCAACAGATGGCGCCAGATGTATGTGAAGGGTCAGAGCGAAGGCCTGCACCAGTTAAGCAGTGTTGAATCAAGAAATTATTGTTTTTCTGATTATAAAGATTAACTGTTGTTTGCTAAGTCAACCTGTGGGCAATTGAGAAACACCAGTTGCAGCAAATAGTGATTTGATGAAAATCCCGTCGGGGAAAACCCATTTAGAATATTTTTACTCAGTATTATTTTAGGACTACAGGAAATGATTTTTTTTATTGATTCATTTGTTGATTTTTATTAGATAAATGGATTGTCTACTCTATGAAATGTCAGAACAAGAGAAAAAATCGCAAGGTGCCATCTGCAGATGTCTAGTTTTGTCTAACCAACAGTCCAAAGCCCAATTATAGTCAAGTTAAAATAATACTAAACATAAAAAATGAGCAAACATACTATCATTTGAGAGGCTAGAGCCATGAAATATTTGGGATTAGAGCTTGAAATGAAGCTGAAGTGATTATATGATTATCAGAATTGCTGCAGATTAATTATCCGTTGATTGACTACTCAAATCATCAACTAATTGTTTCAGCTCTAATGTTTTTTTCAACAGTAGAGATGATTTCTCTGATCAAAACAGATCACAATTTGATTAAACCTTGCTGGGCTGCAACTAACAAATAATTTAATCTATTAATCAGCGGGGGATTTTCTCAATTAAATGTGTGGAAAATGCTACACCCCGGGGTGATACCTTTAAATCAGCCCAAAGCCCCAGAAGAGATTTAGTTTACTGTCATATTCAGACAAATTAAAACGACAAATATACCCATTTTTAAGTTCGATCCAGAGAACTGAGCAGATTCTCAAATGATTACTTGATAATCAAAATTGTCTGTTGATTAACTAATCAAATCTTCGACTAATTGCTCTACAGTTTTTCTCAACAATAGAGATGATTTTGCTGATCAACGCAAATCAGAATTTGATTAAACACTGTGGGGTTGCAACTAACATATATTTTCATCAGTTAATCCACAGGTTATTTTGTCAATTAATTGATTTAATGTCAGTAAACTGAGGAAAATGGTAAACCCCAAGGTGAAACCTTCAAATCAGTCCAGAGCCCCCTGTCAGTTTACTGTCGCTGTAAGACGAAGAAAAACAGCAAATGTTTCCATTTTTAAGCTGGATCCAGAGAAATTGTCACTATTTTTCTTATTTAACGATTACTTGATAATCACAATTGTTGCTGATTAATTCTGTTGATGGACTAATCAATTAATTGACTTGTCAGTTCAGCTGTTGTTTGCTGTGTCGTGTGTAAGACACCAGTTGCATCTAAAATACTTTACATATTCCTATTTTTACCTGTCATCTTAGCAATAAAAATAATTTGTCAGGAAAGCAGATTGCAAATTTGAATATATAATGTTCTCCTACATATAGTCCAACATTGTTTCTTGCTCCAGTTTGCGTCGTCTTACAGCTGTATCTGCTGCTGTAGGTAGATCTATGCAGTAACCTCAGAGTAGCCCCTCACCCCATCAGAAGGCTGTTATATTTCCTCTCAGACAGTCACTCAGAAGATGATGCCATTCTCAGGTCAATATCTTTGAAGTGTGAATCTGGCTCGCTCAATTTTGCAGCTTGTTTTCAATAATTTACTCGATAATATACTCTGAGTGAGCGTGGCTGTCTGTGGAGTGTTGCAGGAATATGTATGAAGGGTCATAGTCCCCATACCTGCCTCCTCGTGCTGATCACTCATTGCCGCTGTTTTTACACACACAGCACAACCACGGGTGATGTAATTGGATTGCACGCGTCCCCATTTTATAGTCCTTTGCCATGTAATGAAATCAGTTATTTACTTTCATCATAAAATGTGATAAGGGACAACATCTGCCAGGGTAAAGTTTGAGTGAGTACTGCACATGAATGTTGATATGCGGTCTGAAACATCCTCATCTGCAGCGCTGGTAGCTTTTGAGAATCAACACTTGGTTGTAAACTTGTCTTTTGACAATTTATTTAGTCATGTGTTTACCTTTAGCAACATAACCAGCATATCAGTGTGTAACAGCAGCAAAGGCAATCACTGCTTTCCCACACTGAAGAGAGGCGAGTGCAGCAAAGTGTCTTGTTTCTGAGTCCCTGCTCTGCTCTGCTCTGCTCTGCTCTGCCTGCTGTCTCATTATACTGCCGCTGTGCTGCTGGAGGACACTGAAGGACAGAAGCGATTGAATTCAAGTGTTGTATATTCCCTGGAAACCAATCAAGAAAAGCCCCAGAATAATAATCCCTGTCCGCTGTCATGATTCATTTTTATTTTGTTCCATATTTTTCTCTGGCTTTTGAGTCACTCAGAAAGAGTAGTTCCAGCATAAAATCAATGTTCCATTAAAATTTAATGACCAGGAAGGGCTTAATAGTGGTGGAACAGATGCCTCTGCTTTTGATAACGCCGACATCTCAGGAACTCTTATTCAAAGCTATATTGGTGTTGTCAGGTGACCAGTTCCTGCTCTCAGCTGCTGTAGAAAAAACAAAGGATGTTGGCATTTTTGTGCCTCGTAGCGGTGAAATTAAAAGTTAGTAAATTGACAGTAAAGCTCATAAGATTGATCAAACATTGACAGAGGAGGCTACAGCTATTGGCACATTAAATTCAAGTATAATTACTCACTGTGTTAATGTTGACTAAGGGCTATTTCACACAGACTCCAGATTCAGTATTTTTCTCAGTGTGTTTTATATTATATTGATATGAGACAAAGGTGTAAGAAAGATGTAAAGACCTGTACACAGTTAATTTAATGAACAGGTTGGCCTGTCAACAAACATCTGCAGGATGTGTTTGTGTGTGTGTGTGTGTGTGTGTGTGTGTGTGAAAAAAATTTAAAAAATACCATTTTGTCCTTTGATCAAATTTTCCTATTTAAAAGAAATAAGAGTGGACTTGCAGATTCCTTGTGCTATTGTTTTTATTAACGTTATCATTGCTATTGTTGTCATCATTATTAATTGTAGCAGAACAGGATAAATCAAAACACCCCTCAGCAATCATGGCTTAAGTTTCTTCATACTCAGCTGGAACAGAGAGATAGAGAGATAAAGAGAGAGAGAGAGAGCGAGAGAGAGAGAGAGAGAGAGAAGAAGAAAGTGGAAAATCTTAATCACTTTTTTTTCTTTGAGGACCATATGGAAGGATTCAAGCAGCCAACCATATGTTGAAGGCTTTTGTCATGGAAATCATACTTTTTGGCACTTTTTCATTGCGCAGCCAAGCCGGGCACATTAAAAAAAAAGAGAAAACAAGAACAGAAAGAAAAATCATACGGAACATGATCAAATCTTTGAGAATACACAGAGTTTGAAGTTTTTGTTTGTAACTTACAACAGATAGCTTTTTAATCAAGACACTCCCTGATTCACATGGCCACCCAGACTGCAATTGGTACCTGTATTTGTCTCTTTTTTTTTTAAGTAAAAAAAAAAAAAGACAACATGAATAGAAAAAGAGCAATTAAATGTCTACATGCATTGTCATATTATTGCTGTGATATATTTACAAATCTATGTACAAAATCATCAAAGAGGAACAATGTTTCCCTACATCTAAATTCAGAAGTTTAGAATCAAACTGTGCCTCCTTTGCTTGTGATTGATATATTCTCTGAGGACGATCTGTAGTACTGCTAGATAAAGAAGCCTACAGTACATTTCCAATCGATGTTTTTAATGATCTCATCACTTTCATCTGCCTTATTAAAACACAGTCCCCAGGTTGTGGAGATGCATTATATCTGCCCCATAGTAAAATAGTAAACATTTTTAAAAAAAGGATCTATAGGAAGTAGCGATTTCTGCATTAGTTCAATAATACAGCGTCGTGCCAAACTGTGTGTTCTGCAAGTTAATCAGGAGACAGGTGGTTTGGATGCTCTCATGCAGTGATTCAGCTGTAGCACTTAAACGACCATTGACAGGATGATGGTGAAACGGGGAGGAGAGGACTGACAAACAGAGCAGAAACACCTCTTTTCTCTCTTTTCTCCACACTTTTATGTTTTTTTTTGTTGTTTTTTTTAACGGCGAGCTCAGCATTACTGCGATCGTGTCATCCATTTGGAATATGCAAATAGCTGACAGTGCATTTGCCTGCTGGTGCTTGACCTTCCCCTTGGAGGTCGCTCACCGACTCAATTACGCTCCCTATCTGCAGTCTGTCTGCAAACACCTGTTATCCTCCCACACTCCGCCACCCTCCGCCAATCCCACTTCAGCACATCTCATCCTCGGTGCGTCTGTTTAGAGGCAGTTGGGATGGGATGAGGACGGCTGGTAGGGGAGGGGAGAGGAGGGACAAATGATGGGGGAGTTGGAAGTGCATGACAGCGCGTCGTTTTATTACAATAATCTCGAAAACTTTCTCTGCCAAGACAGTTCACATCAAGATCATTTCCATTAGTGCTGGTTAAGACGTATATACCTCCAACCTTATGTTGTCTCAGGGGGATCCTCTCCTTTGACACCTCAGAGATTTGCTTAGCTGTTTGAAACTGTGCAGAATAATTTGGAAGCAGTAATGACTTTGAATTTGGCTATAATTAAATGCTTTATTATGTCAGTGACCTAAATGAGAATTATTGTAATCCTGTTGTGTAATACGTAACCTTCTAGCAATTCAGTCAAATCATACCCGCAATTCAGCTGCCAGAAGAGATTTTTTTTTACCTGGTTGCTTTTTAAAACAAAAGAGACATTTAAAATGATAATGATATTATAGAATAGCGGCCTTTTCCAGTCGAATTAACACTTGTAGCAGTTTTGGACTTGCTGTAGAAAGGATTGAGTACTGCATAACTATAATTATTGCTTTTGCACCTTGGAAACCTTGGTGTAACTCGAGTACACCTACATTATTTGGCTCTCTAAATTTAACAAACCAATAGTGTTACATTTTCATGCCGGTGTGTACATGCACATCAGCGTCGGCCATTTCTAGAAATTAATTATTGCCTGAGATTTAAAGACGAAAAGGGGCCAAAAATCTCCAGTGGACTTTTTAGAAAACAGCACGATGGAGAATATTTTAGTGTTTCGTTTACATTGATTCTTTTTATTGCCCTAAATTGACTGAAAACAGGACAGCTGTGATTGTTACACATGTCAATTGCTTTGTCAGTAAAGTTATTGCCACGAAAAACAAAAGTATTTCTGCATTCATTTGTTTTGGAAGTGTCCTAGCACTGGTACTGTACATTGTTCCTCTTTAAAAAAACTAAGTCCCACGGACTCTCTACAGTTTTCATGCATATAAACATTTTCTTTGAAGATCAGCAGCATCTTACAAGGTCAATGGATGTTCATTTTTTAAATTATAAACAATAAATAAATACATGATAATTAACAAATAAGCAAGTCTTCAATAAATACACAAAAATAAGGTAAATAAATAAATAAATAAATAAATAGGTCGATAAATAAAGTATTTACATGATAAATAGATGGTATGCATCTAAACCGTGGGCGGAGCTTTGAGCGACATATAAAACAGACAAACAGAATAATTTGACTGTCACTTTGTAACTGAGGGTGTGTGAGTCCATACCTTCACTCTGAGGTAACACTGGTGGAGGGGGAGCACCTCAAACACTGGGTGAAGAGAAGATTGCTCTTTAAGACGGGACGATGCACCATAAAGGCAGCAGAGTTTATGCAAGCCACCATGGTGGAGGAAGAACAGCGAGTTTTCATTGCTATAGACGAGTCGACCGCACATGGCACTTATAACAATAGATCATTTGGTCTGGCTCCCAGTGTTTTTTCTCCAAGTCTGTACATCAGGGTGAGACTATGAATTTGATCAGACGGAGTGAGTGAAAACCTGTTCAACAGGCCTGCTAAACATTTTAAAATCACTGCTCTTGCAGAATTGAATTGAATGACCTATGGCCTTTAGCTTATTTAAATTACCTTTTTTTTTTGAATACCCACAGTTACAAAGATGCTTTTGACCAACAAGGGATAATAAGCACAAAAAAATAAATTTAGAAAAATCAAATAGAAAAATAACATCCGTTGAATTGAAACATTGGTGTGGAAAAAAGGGTTTTGTCTTTTTACCTTTTAAAATGATCTCCCTTTTTTGCAAATACTGTCATAGTTCACATTTTCATAAAAAGTTCATGTTGGCAGTTGCAAAAGAATTCAATTCTTAGCAAATAAAAAGCAGCATAAAAATACAAGAGGTCATTTTGTCTCTAAAAAAACAAAAGAACACTGTTAGTCCTTTTTTATGTTTTTTTTTCTTTTTCTCATTACTATTTGCTATAAAATATCAGGAATCTAAATATTATTACTATTGATATCAATATCATTATAGTCATTGATAAAAATTCACATGCCAGGCCTCATATATAACCGTGTGTGTAAGTGTGTTGATGTGTGTGTGTGCACACGTGCGTACATTGATGTGTGTTTGTTTGTGTGTGTGCATACATGTCTGTGTGAGTGTTGTTAGTGTGTGTGTGTGTGTGAGTGTTGTTAGTGTGTGTGTTGACATATGCCCACTTCATACGAGCACATGTTGCTTAATTGTGTACAACTATCATCTACAGTCTCTATTTGGGGGAAGGTTGTTTGATTGTATGTTTCTGTGGACGATTAGCTACTGTGCAGGGAAAAAATCCAGCATCTTTTGAAATTGTCTTTGCCATAATCATTAGAGTTTCTTCACGTAATCTCAGTGAAAATATTGCTTTCTAAAAAAAGGGAAGAAAAAAGGCATGGAGGGCAGAGTGAACAGGGTTATTGGTTGTGAACCTACAACAGGGGTTCAAAATTTTGCTTCTTCCTTGTGGTTAGTTTTCTGATCCAGAGTCGTCTTCGTCTGCAGAGCCCTTGAAGCAAGCTGACTCATAGTGCTTGTTCAGGTAGGACTTGAGAGCGAAGGTCTTATTGCAGCGCTTGCATCTGTAGTGCTTGAAGGCAGAGTGTGTTTGCATGTGGGCGCGGAGGTTTGAACGGTCAGCAAAGGCTTTGCCACAGTGTGCGCAGGCAAAGGGCTTCTCCCCCGTGTGCGAGCGCATGTGGCCTTGAAGGAGCCACGGCCGGCTGAAGGCTTTGCTGCACACATCGCACTTGTGCTTGAGGTCGTGGGTGAGGATGTGCATGGCCAACGCCGGCATGGACACGTATACTTTATTACAGGTGGGACACTTGCGGGCCATCTTGCTGTCCAGGCTGCGGTGCGTCTGCTTGTGTCTGCTAAGGTTGGAGGAGGTGGCGTACGTCTTGCCGCACTCGTTGCAGGTGTGACGAGGCGTGCCGGCTCCCCTCTCCTGACCCCCATTGGCACTGCTGCTTCTTGATCCTCCTCCATGACTCTCGGTGTCTCCCTTCCGCCTTGAGCGCCCGTCGGAGATGAAGAAGGCATCCATGGTGTAACCCTCGGCCAGGGCCTCCGATTCACCACTGTAGAAGCCGCTGGCTGTCATGCCAGACTGGGGGCTGTCGGGGTGCTTCAGGTCGGGGTCACAGTACTCCCCTCCACTGCTCACGGGGGTGTACAGGGGATCTGACACCGGCGACGCCAGCTTGTGCTCCATCTTCTTCTCCTCCTGGTATACAGATGGCGTGATGTAATCCTGGATGTAGCCTGAGTAAGAGACACACGCAAACACAGTTGGCCAGGGGTTGTGATGGATAAGGACACAGTGACATGCTGGTGATTACATGATTATCATCTTGGATGATTGCCCTTCGTAAAATGGTGAAAGAGTGAGTGGCAGCACAGAGCTAATTGCATTTTTTCCACAGCTCACAGGTTGTACGGACAATAGTGCAGTGATGCAGGAAAACAAGATGCATTTAGGAAGATTGCAATTTTACAGTGAGGATGAGCACTAGATAATAGCTCATCAAAGAAGTCTTCTGTGTAAGAAGATGCACATTAAAGCCCCTCTTAAATAAAGTAGTCTCATTGATTAGACTTCCTTTTCTTCATCCATGGTATGTCAGCCCCCTGTAGCTGCGGCCTGTCTCCTTAATGAATGCTCTGTGAGTCCTGGCATTGCGAGTCAAACAGACAGAATCATGTTTCAACTCTAAATCTTAACAAATACCTCATTTCTACAGCTTTATTTTTATTTTTGAAAGGGTTTTTATTCATTTTTTAACGTCTTCTGAAATCCACACCTCACAACAGGTTGCATCTCTGATTTTTGGTTTTAGACCAAATTAACTTCTTGCATCCTGTCGAATTTTCATGATACTTTGTGAAGCAGGTTTACGCACAAAGCACCACAAGTGATTTAAATGTCCCGAACTGTACAGAGCATGATTTCAGAAAGATATATTTTTGTTGGCATCATTCATGTCTTTCCTTTCCCTCCAAAGCAGCCCTGTGCCAGAGGAGCTAAAAGGCTTGCTGGCAGCTCAATGCATCCAAACAGCACTCAATTTATTCTTATGCTGTGAATATCAGCAGCTTAATAAATACTAAATGCATTTTACCTCCAGGGTTGATATTCTATAGACTGAACACATGAGTACAAATATAAAATGTGGTGAAATTCCTTTCCTGAGAGAAATAGTGCATGACTGCAGAAAAAAAGCCATTCCTAAGCACTGTGTGCAGCAAGCAGTGGAAATTAGTTATTGACTGCTTTTTAATGAAATTCAAAGTTTAGAACTGATCAATAGTCTATCATATGTAAAATAGTGCAGCTGTTAGAACAGTGAGAAGATAGAAATAGCGCGAGGAACAGATCAAGTATCTTCGACACACAATAATAGTTTATTGAGCTCAGTGTGCTCGAGGCCCGATAATGTTAGACATGGCATCACACACATTGTTTGTGAAGAAGGGTCACCTGTCTACAGCAGCAAGCACGCTGAAGTGCCTTCAAGAAACAGGCCATTAAGAAATCAGTTGAAGTGCTCTCTTACTACAGCATCTCCAGTCCCAAGGGTTTCTGCTCACACAGCCTCTCTGTCAAAGACATGACCATGACACCCGGGGACAGGGAAACACCAGGATTGTGCACATGTTATGCAGCACCACATGGGTTCAACGTTTTAAACTACACAGGTGGTGTTTGTCCGAGAGAGAGCAACACTCTCTTTTAAAATTTAAAAAGAGCAAAAATTATTTATCTTTTTAAAAACGCAATTAGTTTTTCAAATGCTGCAGCTTCAACAAGTCCCCTTTATACATCCACCTATTTCACAGCACTACATTCAACAATATGGCTTTTATTTTGCTAAGATTTATTTCAACAAAACATACTGTATCAGTGTAAGCAGACCTGTTTGCTATGTTTCAATTACCCAAGGTCAGACATGGAGCTCATCATTCAGGACTCGTGCTGTATCAGCCTTTACAGCTCATAGACTCATTTCTCTAATGCAAAGTAAGCATGTAATTAATGGACCCTCTCAGCCAGCCCTCTTTGTTGTTCGACAGACACTCAAGTCAAATGTCTCCACAATGGGGGGAACGAAAATCTGCTGGCACGGCAGAAGTGCTGATGTTAGGTATTTCAGGCTCCACGCTAAAAATGTCTTTTATTTTGCTTCTTTTTCTTTTTTTTGACTCGACATGGAAAGGACGATTCTTTTGTTAGAATTAAGCGCCTTTTGTCAACACCAATGTAGTGCCTTATTGTTCTTTTCTTCTTTTTAATATCATGCTTATTTTTCATGGTGTTGAACAATAGATTCAGGAACAATAGAGAGAGACAATAATTAAACATTAAGAATAATATCAAATCCTGCAGCAGGAAATCTAAATAAGCCTTTACAAGCTTTGAAATATACCCTGTAAATATAAAGAAAGCTCATGTTTTTATTTCTTGTTATTTAATATTTAGCAAACCATCATAGTTTATTAAACAGCCCAGACATGTTTGTTAAAGCTGCTAATCCTGATCCGTCTGAAATTTCACTGAGTGTTGTTATTGAATAACAGGTGGGCATCGTCACAACATTTAGCTGTGGACTGTAAAGCCTCTCTCACTGTGAAAATATCCTGACAAATCACAACAAAGACACACATATGGCCCTCTAAACGTGGCCACAAAATGGAAGCGGCGAGCTTTAAGCAGACCGTGAAAGTGAAGGTCGCCACTCAGCTCCGACTGGAGCTCACTGTGGCCGGACCGTGTGTTGACCACAGTGCAGCTATGTGCCTTTCTTCATGTTTACTGTACAACCTCCGTCACGTGATCAAGCCTCATTGCTGCCCCAAGCATTTTTGTCTCCTTTTTCTCCTTCCCTTTGCCATCCCTTCAGCCCAGCTCCCCACCTCCCTCCTGGCTGTACTGTACAGTGTGTTGATGTCTCTTGTGGCGACGATAGGCCTGCACGGCTGAAACTCTAACCCCTGCTAGTTTTCAAATGCCCGGAAGGAAGAGAAAGATGTAGTGGAGCGATGGGGGTGGGGAGACTGTGCATGCTCCATTTGGACGGGAAGAGGGGGGCAAGGGAGGATCGGACCGTGATGGGAACTCAAGGACAATAACAGCTAAGGACAAATGTATCATCCGATACTCATCTCTCATATTCATGATTTTTTTAGTCCACATCATGACCAGATATAGTCAGTCGATGTGTGTTCAGCCAACACGGGATTGGTACAGTCATACAAATACGTAACGGGAGCTTCTCCTGATTATACACACGTTTTGTTCCCTATTTACATAAGCTAATCCGTGGCTGTGACCTGAATTGTGTCTGTCCTTCACTGGAGTCAAAAAACAAAAGTCTGGGAGCAGGGTGATGGGGGTGGGGTGCCTCTGTAGGGGATTATTTCGGATATTGATGCAAAAATCAGCTGGCTGAACGAAACATCTCACACTAATTTACACACTACGAGCATGTTATTGGCTGAAGCAAAATTAAATCTCTCCCGACAGAAAAACAAAAGAGGCTACCATCTGTGCGTGTGGAAATGTCAGACAAGCTAAAATCAGCACCGGAGTGGTCTACAAGCGAGAGTGCTCGCACATCTTTAACTGGAGCGGGGCAGAAGACTAGAGGCATGTTAACTCACCATTCTCACTGAGACGAACCCCAAGGCTGGTCACCGAGTCTGTGATGGAGCGTGCAAAAGTGAACGAGTCGTCCAGGTGGTGGTGATGATTGGAGTTTGCCACATTGGACGAAGAGAAATCATCAAGCTTGATCTTCTTCACCAAAAATGAGCGGGGCATGTTTCAATGGATAAAAACACAGAGCTGAGAAAAACGCATGAGCGAAAATAAAAGACCCTCTGAGGAAGCACACGAGCAGAGCCGGCTTGACGGTAATCCTTTTGGTTAATGTGAAGACAGCGGCCAAAAACATAAGATATGAAAGAAAATGGAAACCAGTGGAGAACAAGGCTGACGGCAATGCTGTGTGATACTCTCTGGCTCCCCCAGCTTCCCCCAGAAAAATAAAAAAATAAAAAATAAAAGCGATCCTGTTCAGCACTGGATAGCTCCTGTGATGCAGCAGGCTTAAGGGACCAGTGAGGAAGAGAAGAGATGGAGACAGACAGAGAGAGGAGGGAGAGAGAGAGACTGTCAGACTAGCTGAGATCAGCAATCACGCCAGCCTTTATATGGGGCACAGGCAGTGGAAGATCAGGTGGTGCTGCGAAATGGAGCTGCTTAGCTTTAATCCATCAAATGTCCCCGGGGACACACATCAAATTACTACTGAACCGTCTGTGCATTCGCACACAGACAGAGGAGAAAGAACACAGCCAGACCCCCACTGCCCCCACTGCTGCTCCCCCTTCTCCTCCCCTCCCCTCCCTCTTTCACCCCGCTTATGCTCCATGCTCGGAGGAGGAGTAAAAGAGGAGGGCAGACAATGGAGATGTGGATGAGAGCACACTCAGTGTCCTGTCCCCCATTGTTTTCAGATGAAGTGGCACAGTTTATGTTTGCCTTGTACAGGCGCTGCCTCCCTCATGTCATCTCCGTTACCTCAAACAGCCTCAGATCTTTGCGCCCCTTCGACACACTGCACTGTACTCGCATGCTGAGAGCACACGTACAGTACAGCCGAGGTTATCTGAGCGTCTGGGAGTGCTGGACCTTTTTTTTTTTAAAAGCTGCACTAGATTCCAGCACTGTTGACGAGCAGGCTACGGGGAAGTACTAGTGCTGCACTGCACAGCTCGTCTCTCTCCCTTCCCATTACCGCTGCACAGATGTGTGTCCTGCCATGCGTGGCAGTGAATTATCTGATTAATTAATTACATTTTTTTTGATTAGGGTGAAATCTAGAATTAGATCCATGCTTGCTAAATTGGCCAGATATTTTCTGTGTTGGTTTGTGGACTCATTAGATCATTCTATGGATTTTATGCTACATTATACATTGTTTTTCCATTAGAGCTCAACATTTACTCTTCTCTTATTAGATTAATGAAAGCTAAATAACTGTAATGAAAAAATAAATCTGGTTGTGGTTTCTGAAAGCAACAGTGGAACATTTTCAAGTAGAGTAGAAATGGTGCACCTGTTTGATTCACAATCAACAGGAAACACTTGTGTCACTTCACTTGTTTGATTAATTAATGTCTTACGGCATTAAGTCAACTAAATTAATGACTGTTCAAGGAAAACTAACACTTCTGTTTCTGTTGTATCACACATAATATAAGTGTAGCAGGTGCAGGCATCAGAAAATAGTGCACATCTGCGTGTTCATTCTTTTCTGCTTTATTTTGATTATTTTGGCCTTGTTGTTGGCTGTTGTATGTTTGAGCAGTAATGGTGGTGTTATCATGATATTTTCCTATCATATTTTTCAAATATTTCTTTATTTTTTTGTCAATAAAAGGTCAGAAAATTGTGAAAAAGGCCCATTACAGTTTTTCAGAAACCATAGACCACATCTTAAAATTGCTCGTTTCCTGCGTCCAGCAGTTCAAAACCCCAAATTATTCAATTTAAAGTCAAATAAAACCGACAAAGATAAAGGTATTGGTGATTAAATTTTTCAGCTTTCCGCAAATCAATTAATAGATTAAAATGTATTAATTTTACATGATTTAATTTATTTCAACAGTGAAAAGTCAAATTATCTTTCTGTTCTGTACAGTAAGAAGTGCCGTTAGATAGATTGATAATATTCATAATGATTACATTTTTTTTGTTGCATCATCAAAAATCACATTCAGCCTTGCCAAAACATTTAAAGACCACTTGTAGAGTCCCCTGGGAAAAAAAGCATATTTTAAAAGATTTAATATATTTAGATTTTCCATGTTGATCCTAAAATTGTGCTTGTATGTAGTTCAAACTGTTGTAGATCTATCCAGACGTTTAGGGGTGCCCCCTCGCCTGGGTCTCTCTAAATCATCCCCACCACAAACAGTGACCCTGCAGCCTGCTCGCGGCCGGTTTCAACAGGGGAAGGTGTTAAATCAGTGAGGTTAGGATTTATCACACGTGTGTGATTGTACATTACAGCACAAGTTCACATTTCTGTCACCAAGCCAAGCTTATAGTGCAGAGGCAAGGACGAGTAAGGTCAGTGGAAGAATCATTGTCTATAACAATGAGCTGTGGTGTGGGGTTTTTTATTTTAGTTTTTGGGATGAAGTATCTTTTTTATGAGTCACCCTTTGATGCAGTATTTTACACAAAGTAATAATTTCCAAGTCTTTAATTATCTAAATGCACCAGTATTATATATATTTTACTGATCAAGCCTCTCATCATAAACATTCTTCTGGTGTTGATTTGTTTGGGTTGTTGCAATGATCGTGATTTGTTCATGAGAAAAAAACAAATCTTTGTTGCTGTTGAATTATTCTTCAGACTTTATTCCAGGGAGAAGAGAGGTTAAATAAACAATGAACCCTCTTTGACTCATATTGAGCTTTTTCCAACAGCTTCTCAAACCTGATGCTTCCTGAACTACAGCTCATATCTGGCAGAAGCTCTCATTATTCTGCTCTTTGTACCGAGCAGTGGAGCACAAACAGTTTTCTTCTGTAAAAACATGGAACACTCACATTAATATGCCAAGTTTGTGGAGTTTTGAGGAAACTGGGCAATAAATCAATTATTGGGCTGGAACTGGAACTATTTTCGTTATATTTTCCCTTAAAAATGTATTAATTGTTTTTTCAATGAAGTTAATGATTTTATGTTAATACGAAAAACACTCAAACTACTTTTTAACCAAAATTAGCATGTGTATACCATTTATTACGTTATTTGCACCCTTTTTAAAGCCAAATTCTTCACTACAGGTGGGTCTGAAGTGTTTGCACGAACTCAACCATGCATCGGTAGTGTAAATAACGTCTTTTCAAATAACTTTGGGATCTTGTGGTTTCTTGAGCTATTTATGTTTTATTTCAGTTATTTAGGAGAATGCTGCAACACTGTTTTGCTGTGAAGAACCGGAAATGTTTTGTGGACTATGAAACATCACCTGACTTTCCATCAGCATGAGGATGAGGAGATAATAACTGGATTTTGTGGGTGAACTCATCCTTTTATGTCATCCAGCCAAAGCTGATAGTGGAGGAGGCCACCTGTAACTAATGAAGAGATCAAGCATCCAGCATGGTAACAGTAGTGTTAGATTAAATTGTTTATGCCTAGGTTCAGTTTCTTGCTTAACATTAACATATTCTTCAAATTAATTATAATTAAATTCTACACCAGCCCATCACATATGAATGTAACTGATATATTAAAGAATGAGAGCAACAAGTGAGCTACAGGTTAGAGGTGAATTGAGTCAAACAAAAGGAAACACTGTGATTGAAACATCTCTCAGGTTACTTGCATCCTGCAGCAGGCAACTCACTGCCAATGGTTTCCTCCTCTTCCACCTCCTCCTCCTCCTCCTCCTCCTCCTCATGCCTGAGCTGGGGTCCACTTATGGCCCCCAGACTCCCTCTGACATGTGGTCACTGCCTCAGGACGTTACCATAGCGACAGACCCCCTCGGGCTGGAGGAATGGTTTTTACGCTGCGGTGCTGCTGGTCAGATGGGAGGGGGTGGAGGCTGTGATACAGTCAGCCTCATTAACATCCTGTATGGCCCTCCAGGGTTATGGAGATGACCTGGCCGGCCGAATGAATGAACTCAATCTAGTTGATTTGTTCCTTCACACTGTTCCACAAGAGACACCACCGACAATTACCCCGTCACAGGAACATTTATTATCTCCATTTACAGATGTGAGGTCTGTTTAATCATTTAACTTCCAGCTAATTCAGACACTCGACATGAAAAAAAGAAGAATTACTAAACAGAAAATATGACTCTGATGCATTAAACCTGAAACTTAAGCGCCTCATACTTGGCACTGCTTATATAACGTCACTCTGAGCTTGTTGGGCTAGGTGAAGAGAAGCTAAGAGTCCATTAAGCATAGCCATCTATAATTCACCTCACTCTTGCTTACTGGGTCACTTCAATGAGGCTTTTCTGAGCTGCTGCAGCAGGAGGCTGTTGTGCTCTTTAGAAAAACTGCAGATGATTAAAAAGTTTAAAATAGAATATAAACACACATTGGATGCAACAAGTATTCATTTTTAAAAGAAAATCCGTGTTTAGTGTTTCCTTTAAAGACATTTTGTAGCAACATTCATGCATGCATTTTGCGCCAAAATCCCCTTTTTATCAAACATGGTCAAATATGGCTCAGTGAAGAAGGTCATGAAGCCAATATTTAACATTTTGCTGTGGATTCACAGTCCAACATGAAGTCTGAATGGGTCTTAACAGCTTCCCCAGCCGTACTGTATCTAATGCTGTTTGGCAGATAGTTCAGTGTATCACTCATGCCCTATTTGGCTTGTGTCTGCCTGTTGTCCTGTATGCATCTCGGAGCGTGTGTGCATTTGTTGTCCATGGGCAACTGTTCAGTAAATAGGGCAATTAAGTGTGAAAAGCAGAAAGGAGCTAGCATGTTCGTATCTCTTTGGTGGGGGAGATAATTTATGCTAATAACATCTCTACCGCTCAAGCTGCCCAAAAATGATAGCAGACCCTTTTGGCTTCAGAAGAATCTTTTCATCCTCTTGGAGGGGAAAAAAAGTGGTTTCTCAACACCTTGCAAATAAGACAGCTGTGTGGCAGTGAATGAATCTCTCTCTCCCTCTCTCTCTCCCTGCCTTTCATCTCCAGATGATAATCTTTTCTCCTTCACTGTCTTGTATGGTGCATGTTTGTTCTTCATTTAGCCTGTGGAATACTTGAAGCCTAGTTTCCCCTCCGTCTCCCCCCTGCTCTCTCTTGTAGCCTCACACCCTGCACACAATCTATCATCATTTTTCCTTCAAGAGCCGTCAGAGGAAGTCGCCGCATGTGTGAATGTATTACTGTAAATAGTATCCTATGCATGAGTGATGCTTCTTAATAACACTTAAACTCGAGCTCAGTATGCTGTTCATGTGGCATAAATTCCTCTATCACACTGAGGGGCACAGAGGCATTGGGTGGCTGTGGAGAGCAAGGGGCCATGATGGCAGTTCAATAAATAACCTCAGTGAAAGTGGGAGCAATAAACCATATGAAATCTCTACCAGCTACCCACTATCATGCTCAGCAAGGCGCTCTCATGTCAGCCACTAAGAACAAATGTGACAGCTTCCAAGGCTCAGATAATTTCTTTTGTGCACAGGCAAAAAAAAGCCTGATCAAAATGTGGGTTACAGTTTCAAACATTTGGTATTGAAAAAATCGTTTGATATTCTGAGAGAAGCTCTTTTTCCAAGAGTTTGTGAAGTTGCTGCTCTTGTGCCTTTACATTAAATGAGAAGTAACCACCAGCAGCTGGTTAGCTTCTCACAAAGACTGGGAACAGGGAGACTCAGATAGCCTACCTCTTTAAAAAGGAAACAAAATCAGCCTACCAACACCTCTAACGCTCAGTGATTAAGACGTAAGCTTGTGTTTGTTTGACTCATACAAAAACCTGTGTATAAAATTTGCAATGTGCCATTTTATGGTATCAAATGATTGGATTTAAATCCATCTTGTTGCTAAACCCTGCTCACATATTATGCTTGAGTTAAAGAGCAGCATTATCATTTAGATATAGTGTTTTTTTCTGTCCACCTGATGAATGCAAAGGCTAATTTATTCTCGTTTTATGTACGAAAATGGATATGTCCGTTTCAAACGCTATAACCGTCACTGCTTCCATGCGTCCTTCACGTTGTCATAGATGTTTTGCAATGCAACCACTAGAGGGCGCAGCTCAGAGTCAAATCGGTCTCACACGGGCCTCCACTTTTTCTTCGCCACGGTCCAATCTCCTCCCAGCGGTTCTGTAGCAACTGTTTGTCAGAAATAACAATGACAACCTGCCCTCAAAAAGTTTTTTTAAAAAAGGTCTTCCTCTTGTCCTGTGGCCGTGTCTTGAACTATTGGCCACTGCTACACTGCCCACCCCAACTACTGGACGTACTTTTTATTCAGTTGTTCTTTACAAATATTTATGACATTGGTTGATTTAAACATGTTGTTTGTGAGTATTAGCTAATCAAACCTTAACCACTGTGGTTTAAGATCAGATGACACTTGTTATTCTGGAGAGCATGGACCAGTGATGTAGTTTGTTGTTTAATTGTTTTATTTATGGAGTCGATTGATGATTTGGACTGATTGGTGCCCGCCAAGAAAAAGTCCAATACACAACCCCTCGTAAACCCCTTGATTAGTGGATTTTTAAATCTTTGAACAGAGAAAGCTTAGCTGTTTGTCCCTGTTTCCTGTTGTTATGCTAAGCTACGTTAGCCTGCTGCTGGCTGAGATTAATACTACGTGCAAACATGTGAGTAGTATCAAACTTCTCATGTAACCCTTGTCAAGAAAGCCCATAACTGTTTATCTCAATATGTCGAACATTTCCTTGACTTTGAATACATTTGCTGTGGAAGGGGATTTCTTCTTCATGTCTCCCAAAACCTATTTTCTATTACAAAAGAAATAGAATAATAACTTCATTAACAGCCAAAGACATTCATAAGCGTTTCACTGTGTTCCTAGTACCGCACTGTAATTAAACATTAACCATAATAGTCATCATCACACCTTGCTCTGATTTATCGAGAAATAATTGTTCAGATAATCTTAGTCTAAATTAATTGGGTTAATTAATCACCACTGTGTCCTCGCCCTCCCTCCTTCAAATAAAGGCATCGTAGGTTTTTTCCACATTATGTTCCATCACGAAGGTCAGAGCAGTGGGTAATAGACTGTCGTTTCCAATTTGTACTTCCACGCAAAGGAAGAGCAAATGCATTAGTGAGATGGTATCAGCGTGTTTAAAATTAGACAACAAATGGACAGATTTGCATGCATGCTGCATGGATGGAGCAGCCCGGCAGAAAGATTACTCACTGTTGTGTGCAGCAGCAGCAGCAGCAGCAGCAGCAAGTCTGGAGAACAATCACACACCAGATACTAATTTTCTTTCTGAGGATTCACTACACCTGTTCGCAGCCAAGGGGACAAACAAAGTGACTTGTTCCTGACGGCACAGGGCGGTGGGTTTTATGAAAAAAATAAAAGAAATCTGCAACCAAACAAATTTTCCACCAGGCAACATCGTAACAAGCATTTTCCTCTTATGTGTTTTTCCTACCACTGCATGTCAGAGAGAGAGGTGAGATCAATTTCCACAGGATTAGGCTGCCTGGGGAAAATGATTGCTTTTTCTAATACTTAGTAACAATTTTTCAATTTCCTGTGGTCTTTGTTACTCTCAACATTTTTGCAAATGAGCAAAACAGAGGCAAGCGGCGTTGCTGCTCCGCGAACTTCACCTTGGGACCAAGCATCATTTGCATATATATTGAGAGCATACGTTTTTGGTTTATAATAGTCACCATTCTGGGGTGGGGGCGGGGAACTGGGGGCGGCTGGCAGGCATTCTGTCACCTGTTATGAGGCCCTTGTCCATGAACATCCCTGGGAGACGAAAGCAGGCGATAATTACGGTGCTGGGACTAAACTGGTGTTGCTCTTTCCCTTCACACATTGTTTTAAATCTGAAGAGAAAAAGTACAACAAAGACGGCCGCGGGGCACGTCTTTGTTTCCGAGCTCCCAGAGATTTTCAGGGGGCTACAGAATTCACAGAAAATGAAATTAATCTATCGGCACAGCACTGATCCTGTGGTGATTACAGTTTGAGCCTGACACTAATAAATCCACACGTTCCACTCTTTGCACTTTCACAGTGTGCAGGAGGCTAACTACATTCAGGCAGAATCAGTGGAGATGCACTGCAGATGGTCACATGACAAATGGCTTTATTGCCCCGTTATGGAGATTTGAATCATAATTGAGTGTCTCTACAGTGATGTGTGCACTTGGTATGACTCACAGTGAGTCTTTTGCCAGAGGACAGATGAGCTCTGTTGCTTCTACTTCAATCTGCAGACGTGTTTAGATTTCACCTCAAATCTTTTTAAACCAGCCCCAGTATTTCTTTTCTCTTTGAATATTTGTGCAAGATTTGCGTCTAAATAAAGAAAAGATTTACCAGGAGACAATTTTTAAACACAGCATGATAAAGCCAACTCAAGAGAAACCAGATTTAATTTCCCAATTGTGAAATGTATCTGTTATCAAAGAGTTTTTTTTTTTACAGAGTAATGTGAGCATGCACGTTTGCACACTGATGCATGCGCACCACGCATCACTGCTTTTGTGTGTGCTGAGCGCTTTTCAAAGGGCATGCTTTTGTGCAGGCACAGATGATGCAGCTGGCAGAAGCATGACTATTGCTGGAAGCACGTCCACGTTGGCACACTTACAGAAAGCCCTGGCTCCTGGGTCACACTTTATATAGGCTACATAAAGGCTGCCTGCCCGTCTGCTGTCTGGCCCATCGATAACGGCTGTGTTGCGCAGCCTTTAGAGTGCAGGGACCATTTGAATCTGTTTGTTTTGCTAAGTCTAGAGCTGAAATGATTAATTGATTTATTGATGAGTCAATCGTCAGAAAATCAGAAACAAAAAAACATCTGTCAATTGTTTGTTTTGTTCAAGCAAAAATGCCACAAATTCCCTATTTCTAGGATCTCAGTTGTGAGGATTTCTCTCTTTTCTTTATCTGACGTGATAATAAATTGATTTCCTTCAGATTTTGGGCTGTCAGTCAAAAAATTAAGAGATTTTAAGGTGCCAACTAGGATTTTAGTAAATTGTGATTCTGAAAATTACCTTTCTTTTATCTTTTTGACAGTCAGTTGATTAATTGAGAAAATATTTGTCAGATAAATGAACAATGAAAACTAGGATGGCATTCATTACAGCGCATACCTCCAGCAAGGCCCAACAGTCCCCTTTAATTCAGTCAAGCCTGATCCAAATAATCCAAATAAATAGATTTTTATTAGTATTTATTAGTACGCACTCATAGATCCAAGATCCATGCTGTGTTTCCTGAGAAATTAATGAAAATGTCATAAAGTTGATGGGGTCTGTTCTGGGCCGAGACACAGCGTCCATCCAACTTTTGTGGATATTTTCTTCAGTTGTGTAATCCTGCTGACAAACCAGCCAACCAACAAATGGAAATGGGCGAAAATATAACCTCCATCTTGTACCTCCTTAGTTGCAGTCCCATTTAGACATTATCAATTATTTTAAGCCTGGATCGCGATACACAATATATAGCTCAATATTTTGAAATCTCCTCAAAAGCACCCACAATAAGGCTATAATATTGATGTATTGCCCCACCCTATTCTCACATAATGTTGTAGGTTTATCATTTCTCCTGTGCAGGTAATCTCCTGTGTGAGGTGCGTCCGTGTTTCTGTTTAAGATGGCAGATAGCGTCACACTTGGTGTTACAAGATGCAGTTACAAGCCCATCAGTCTCAGCAATGTACAAAACATATCAAGAAGATAAAATCATCAGGCAATAATCTTTGAGAACTTCAGTTAGGTTGCCTTCATATTGTTATTCTGAGTTTTTTCCCCGAATACTCAACCCAGTACTCAAAATTAAACACTGTAATACTGTAACGGGATCAATCATGTTTCCCATGTAAAGATAGCTCCATTTATTCTGTAATTGCCTGATAAATTAACCAGCACAGACACCTGTCAAAACAGCAGACAATCTCTGTGAATCCACCTCCCAACAGGCTCATCTTGGTGGGCTAAGTTGGTAATGACAACTCCCCAAGTCTGTCCCCTCGGGCTGAAGGATGAGAGCACTATAGAGTTCTCTTTTCCCATCCATCCCTATTAGGATAATGCATCAAATAGACATTTTAATTTGAAGTTCATTTTCTCCTCAAGGCTCTGTAAATGTCTGCAAGCACGCATGCTGGAAGAGATAACCTTTCTTTGCAGCGTGTGATCTTTTTATTTTTGTGTCCTAATGAAATGTTCACTTATCATTTACTACAGTTTGGCATCGTGGAAGGGTGTACATTTTGGATAGGGCATTCCTTTTGAAATGAAGTGGCTTCCAAAAGGCAAAAAAAAAACAAGCCATGATGTTTCATTCATAGAGCTCCTCCTCCTGCTCAACTATAAACAAAACCACAGATGACTCATTGATTTCTACAAACAAACCAAATTGCCAGGAGTGGTGCACTCCAGTGTGACTCTGAGGAAACCTCATCGCTCAGCAGTTATATTGTTGTGCACCCAACGACCTCTTTTTTAAACCTAGCTAGTGTGACGGTAACGTGCGTGAAATGAGCGCCGAGCCCTGCCAGCGGTGCCTGAGCCCTCGTAGGGCCCGACACCTGCCTACGCTCAGCTGTTCCTGCCACGCTTGACCGCATGTGGCTAATAAACAGACCTGTCCTTATCACTGGAACTCCATTAACGGGGGTCGCAGTCACCTGAATCCCTCGCTGGGGCGACAGCAAATTACAAGGCAAATGTAATGGCTTTTGCTGTATTGCCACACACTGAGATAGTGAATTACACCAAAGGCCTGATGTTATTACATGTCCCCAGGACGCTGGCTCTGTGTTTTATGATGACTACAGTGAAAACCAGGTCAGTGCTCAAATTGTCATGGTCTTTGCCTCCATTGCTCCAGTTCTATCTATCATGTCCATTCAAAGAGAGAACAAAGGCATGCAGCAGGTCGTGCACTCCACATGTCAGCCAGTGTCGAGCGTTTCGGACAAGTCACACATAGATATGAAACTACTACCTTTGTTATTATTGTATGTATAAGGTGACAACATCTCTTAAAGGAGATAGAGATGTAAAGTGATTAATCGCGTCGCCATGCAGTGACATCCAAAGGACCTTAAGATGCTCCTGAAGGAGAAGAAGACTGATGACAGGAGGGTAAGTAGAGAGTTTAATTTATCATATTTGATTTGACACAAACAAAAACATAGACACGTGTCCACCTTAAGGCTAGGTCACGCCAGCATTCAAATAGTGAAATTTAATGGTATAATCAGTTAATTGCAATGAAATCACAGCAACCAGTAGATCTGCAAGCAGGGGTACATTTTTATATCTAGCTCAAATTGGACACAAAAACGTTGACTCTTAAACTGCGCTATTTACCAACAACAGGTCCTCTTCTTGGCCAAGCCCCCAGGAACAGTGCCAAGTGTTGAAGCCAATTTAACATACAGTAGTGGCCAAACTTTGGAAACGCAGCTTCATGTGATGCACGCTGGCCAAAAAAGACGTTTCCAGATTGTTAAAGATGTATCCAGATTTCCCTTAACAGATCCATGGTCTTGACAGTGCTGAGGGAACGGAGAGTCAGAGAGCCCAAAATGGAGGATGGAGGCCTACTTAGCTTATTAGCTGTGTTGCACTATTTACTGTTACAGTTGGAAGACAGTTATGACAGAAGAGTGACGGTGTGTAAATGTTTTTTGTATAAACTGTAAGAAACTATAGTTCTGTTAGTGAGTCATAAAAGTGATCTCGAGCTGACGAGATTGCTAAGTGACAGTTATAACTCTTCACAGAATGAGATGATGAACATTTCTTTGAACAAAATGCCAGGTGGAAGCAAACTATACAGTACAGAGAATTTAGAGCTCAGACAGCTATTGTTTCTAAATAGCACTAGCATGTACCCACTTGCTAGCATGTCAGCCGTTAGCTTGCCTGCACAGAGGTTCAGTAACTTGTTACCATCTTCTTGCACAGTTTCATGAGAATACACATTTTTCTTTCTGGTGTGACCAGACCTTTACAGGCTTTTCATCAAAGCAATGCTGAAGGGAGAAAAACTTGATTAGTAGAGGGGTCAAGGTGAAACGGGAACGTCTGAGTTCCATTTGAGAAGTAAGAAAACTTTATTCAAAGTCCCCCTGACATTTGTCGCTAATAACTAAGTATGTCATGTCTTTTTTCTTATTGCAGTCAATTTCCATATGTTTAGAAAATTGGCTTCATTAAAAACAACAACAATGTAATTAGCTTAGCATTAACTTAAATGTTCCAGCTTTCTATCGAGTAACATCAAACCCGGTCCATAATAAAAGATGGTAAGATGTTGAAATAAAATTTGAAATGAAACAAATCATAAAAGGAAACTTTTTTTACACTGCTTTCTGACGCAGTATTTCTTTGCACTGCTTCCTGCAGGTGAGATTTATTAAATGTGGCCTTTCTGTCGTCCACAGTACAAAACGCGGCATATAACAGAAACAGTTAAGGAGAGGGGTTTGGTTTTGATTATTGAACCCTGTATCTTTTCTCTGGCCATACATCTTCCTCTGCCAGGCCTCCCAAGGGCTTCAGGACATCCAACACCACAGGCCAGCTCCTGAAAAGGAGGCAGGGACAATAGTACCTTCAGGTCCCTATCCAGGCCCAGGAGATACCACTGGGGCCTCATTGACAAATTGTCCTTGTCTGGCCGCATGAGAGAATAGGGATTGCAGTAATTGCATATTTCCCTCTAATTGCATTTGTCACATGTGGGGTCTGTTGCTGTGGAGCCAGGTCTGAGGCCTTTCTCAGTGATGTGTTAAACTAAACAGCTGAACTCTCACCTGCACCACAAGAAGGGGATGTGCAGGAAAGAGGCCTGAAAAGAGGGCAATAAATTATGCAGTGGCACAAAACATCAGCAGAGCAGAAGTGGAGTCGGGCACAGAGGCTACTGCCAGACGGAGACATGCTGCAGGTCCATTAAAGACTCAGACGTGGTCATGAAGGAGTTGACTCAGTGATGTTGTGTAAGGACAGTCAAGGGCTTCCACCTGCACGATCACATGACATACAGCTAAGAAAGTATCCAGAGAACTTTGCATTTTCACATTTTCTCACTTTTATATAGCAGCTTCTACTAGAATAGTTTGATATCACTGTCCAGTCTCACACAGAAATGTTCAATAGACCTGCGGATCCACTACAGGTCAGTCTGTGAAGGTGACGTTTTGGCTTGACGAAAAGTAAACATGTGTATGAAGGTGCATTACCAGCAGTGGGCGATAATGATGGGATCAATAGGCAAACGCAATTCAGAGAGACAGAAATTCTGTGTTGGGGCGGGTTTGATAGGGCTTTTACCCAGGTGACCAGGGTTGAGTCCTCGGTGACGCAAACAGCTGGTGGTTACTGTTTTGAAGAAGGATTATTTTAAGCAAAACCATGATGACCGACCTTTTCCTAAATCTAACTAACGCATTTTTACCCCTTTATTTTGAGAATAAAACCAGACGTAGCATCTTTCTTAATGGTAACTTGACCATGGAAGAGACCTTGGTAGGCAAGACCAAATGGGACAGTGACATCAGGGAGAGGCGGGTTTGTTACACGGTTGGCTGTGATTCCATGTTGAGAAATTATGCGTCAAGAAAAAACACGAAAGTGGAACAAAATCTGATAGAAATCCAAGACGTCACTAAAATAGTGCAGCAGCTAAAATACAGTATAGGGATTCAATATAATATAAGATAAAATGTAAAGCAAATTAGAACATTGTGTGTAATAGTTAGATGTACAAACGGATGTAAACAGGTTGTACAATGAAGTAGTATTTATATGCATAATAACAGATTGTAGACAGACACGTGAATAAATATACAAAATATGATGTTTATAGGTATAAACAGGTAATAATTAATATACATGATGAGATGTAGATAGGTTGTAAAGGATAAATAACCAGGTGAGTGAGCAGGTGGAGCCAGTATGTCTTTAAGAGAATGTTGATTAAGGATTTCAAAAGGTTTTCTCATCAGAAAATAATAATAGGGATGTTTTAAATGCATTTTCATTTAGATATATAACTAAAATATTACAGTGACAATTAATTCACCTCAATTAATCAATTAATCGAGTACAATGTCAGAAAATACAAAAATATGCTCATTATATTATTAAAGTTCAAGGTGACCTCTTCAAATGTCTTGTTTTGTCTGATCACCATTTCAAAACCCAAAGATATTCAGTTGATTAAATGTAAAAAGACAAAAAACAGAAAATGTTATGTCTTTGAGAAAGACCAAAAGGATTGTCAAAACAGTTTCAGATATATTTTCCTGTTGATCCGCACGTTGTTGTAGATCTATTTTCAGCCCTGTTTCACGTGTTTCAGCCCTGTTTTCCTGCTTCAGCAAAGTTTCATGCGGTGGTTTGAGGAGGGGGCAATAATAACGAGCAGCTCCCGTCTTGGCTTCTGGTGCCTCGTGATATGCGGCCAGGCTGCTGCATTATACAGAGGGGTTGTACAACTACATTTTAATCCACTCGTGTTTCTGGCCTGATAAAAGGATTCTCTCCATCTCTTTCTGTTTAATTCACACCATCATCAATCAAATGTGTCCCTGCCCCCCACCCACCCCACCCTCCCCGCCTCTTGGGTTTTGGGGGTCTGCAGCAGATAGGTTGGGGGTCCCCCGAGGGGGTTAGGGACATGACGGACTGGTCACAGATGCCACAGAAATTAAAATGCAAGAGTCTGTGCAAGGTGTTACATTTCTCAGACATGCTCATTTGCAGTAATATCTGAGCAACATAAGGAGGCTTATCTGTGATTCCACATACGACTCACACAAGATTATGTGAATATGATTAAAAATACACGCTTTTTGGGCGTGCTATCTGCATAGTGTGGCTACAAGTGTGGAAGATTCCCTGTGTGGTAGATGCACTGTTTTTGTCTACCACCATTGTCTGCACATGACAGTCGCCACAGGCTACTTAGTAATGAATATGTGCCTGTAGCATGTGTGCTGTGTGGAGCCTATGAATAGAGTAAATATGCACATCTCTGCACAACAGGTCAGCCTCTGAACACAGATAGAAGAGGCTGTGATCAACCACAGAACGAGCTCATGAAACTACAAAGGAATTATGTATAAACAAGCGCTCAGTGTGTGACTAAAGTGTCACACGGTGATGTCTGATATTCCAGCAAACCCTTTTTGTCTAAATAAGGCTGCAGCTCTTTCTTCTTCATTGTCTTTCAGAAATATCCATAAACCTCTGATGGTCGCTCTCTTTATGTGACACATGAATAAACGCTCCTCTGACAGGTAATACAGGCTGTAACAAAAATAGCACATTTTTTAAAAGACCAAGCTGATCATGACATTTTCATAAAAATGAAGCATTTTGAACAGATTTGCCAAGGTAACATGGTTACCACTGAGTTGTAATATTATTTAATCTCACAGTGGAGCATTTTGTAAGAGCTTTACTTTTATAAATAGTAATACAATTTTGCGACAGTATATGATATTTTTGTATATCATATCACAGTATATCATACATTTTGTAGGGATGACTACATCCCTACAAAAAGAAATAGTAATGAAATAAAAAATCTTTTAATAACAAAGTGGGTAAAGGTAAGTATTAGAACAATTGGAACAGTCCGTTCATAAAATGGTATCACTTCACTGTAATGCAGCCTTTGAAACCAGGAAAAGAAACGCCTATGACATATCACGATATAACAATATTCAAAATCTTTGACAATATATGTTCTAATATCACGCCAACCATAAATATCACAATAATGCCCAGCCCAGAGCAGAACTACTAAGTGTCTATGGTGTCCACAGCTGTCCATGTACGCATGCATTTGGGAATAATAATCCAGGTTTAAAGGATAAATTCCCCAAAAAAATGAGTTTCGTGCAAAAGCTAATCATGTGTAGACGGTGTAAATAACCTCTTTTAAAATCATTTTGTGACCTGTGACTTTGATTGTACCTGTACAAATGTATGGAGACATTATTTATTTATTTATTTATTTTACATTTCTAAAACATGTCCCCATTCACTGTCGTTGTTTAGGAAAATGCTGCAACACTTTTTTTACTGTGAAGCTCCAGAAATGTTTTCTAAACTACGAAATTTCACCTGACTGATTGTTCATTCGTGAGTGACCTTATCCTTTAAGTCTTAGACCTGATATGGTAACAGCCAACAAGTTTCTCTGTGACAACCTCAGACCAAACAGGTTGAAATGGTCACTGACATATTTTAATTGTTGATATAGTATATTCTATTGTCAGATACGTTAATTGCTTAGGTGATAAAAACAAGACTAGACAACTTTGCTAATATGCAACACACAATGCAGTTACATTGAGTATGATTTGGACTCCGTCTTGGTTTCTAAGAACTGAGTGGACCATCTAAGTATTTTTTTTTCTTTCTTGTTGCATAAACATCCAGACAGTCGATCTTGTATCTTAATTTAACAGTGCACGCTTTGCGCTGAGGCTACAGGAGCTTACTTGGCCTTTCATATCACGTAAAGGTCCCAGACAGACTTGTAATGCTGTCAACATTTTTATCTGTGTGAAAGTGATACACCTGCGCTATGTGGCATTTCTGAAAGGACAAAGGACACAAACATGCATGCTGTTGTTGTTTAGTTCTACAGGCTGTTTTTCAGCAGGTGGCAGGTGTTAGAAGAGTATAAAGTGAATGTCTTGTCTCTCCCGCTACTGTTCTTTTTGAACGGTCCAATTTGAGCAAAGGATTAAGTGTCCATCATTAATCATAGGCTAATCTTGTAGATTTAGGCAAGTGGGTTCCCAAAAGTCAACACAGCTCTAATTTAATCAGAGAATGTCATCACAGTTTATGAAGCAAAATGGAGGGCTTACAGGGTATTGAAGAATTTGCTTTCAGCCGATCACCTTTGTGAACAATAGGCTCAGTTTGAAGGCACTCTGTGGGTTAACAACATATATTTTATATGCTTATAGTGAAATAAATCAGTTTTTTCAGGATAGCTAAAAGTAAAAATTGTATGATGTTTTATATATAAGGACAATGGATTTAGAATAACAAGTAACCGCTATTGTTTTATATTATCTTTGTCATTCAACAGGTTTAAAGAAGTTATCGCTGAGATAAGTTCAGGAAGCTTTTATTACAAAATCTAAATTAAAATCATGTTATATAAATGCTATATTATGAGTACATGTAAGCGAAGCATACATTACATTCACTATAAACGTTCACTGAAACAAATTACAGACCTGTTAAATTTGTATTACGAGTTGTAGTAAATTTGGGTTTAATGATCTCAGACAACGACTTTATATGGCGTTAGTAAAACACATGTAACATAAAGTTAGCATGATTCACTAACAGGGCTCCTGCTCTCTCCCAGTGTGACTGCAGCCCTACTTCTTAGTTGTAGTTAGTAGTTTGTGGGACAAAAGTATAAATATTTTATGGAGAGTAAATAATTCAACACCTGTGTATTCCTCAGCGGTTCACTAGCAGCTCTGATCCAGTCACTTCAAGACATCTTTTGTGGATGGAGAGCCCTTCAGCCTAAATGACACTTGGCCAAATAGCACTTAAGTACATGCTCAATATTTTAACAGGGCCGTGCAAGGAAGCTGTGGAGTGGTTGAGCTGTTCCTGTGGAGTAGAACAGGTGGATTGCTTTTTTGTGTGTGTGTGTGGGTGGGGGGGGAGGTTGTGTGTGTAGAGGCACAAGCATAAAGCTCTTATTGCTTCTCTGCTTAGGTCTAACAATTACCTCCAACTTAATTCTCCAGTTCAAGTGCTGTGATTGGTTACACAAGGAGCCGATGGCCTAAAATTTATATCACGGTATTTTTTGTGTGTGTGTGTTTTACAGTGACAGTATAATCTTGAATTTTGTATCACAGTATTACAAAAATAAAAGGGATACTCCACTCAAACATGATTCTACCTCTTTTCGCTCTATTGGCAATGAAAGGGGTCATATCCTAAGAAAGTGTGTTTATTGGCTTCAAATAGGAATAAAAATGAGCAATAGGCCTACATGTGTTCTTGGAGGAGAAGCCTGAAAGATGATGCAGGTTATTTTCTAGTTACTTAATGGCTTCAAACGAGACTTAATGTTTGCACAATTTCTCTTGACTAATACTAAATATACTAATGCTAAATACTCCAGCATTGCTCACGCTATCCATTAGCCACAGATCGTGCTAACGCTAAGTTCAACAGGTTAACCTGCAATGATCCATCCTTGAGGTTTAAAGTGCATCCAGTTTGTTACGTAGCTGACTCTCGTTGAGAAAGCAGTTTGAAGAAAATTAGTTAGTATACACCTAGCCTGTAAGAGTTTTCCAGTTGTTGTAGAAACATTTCCATAAAAATTAAAAAAATCAACTGGGTCTTCATTTCCTTGGATGGTGGAAGTAGATGAAGATGTTTGAGTTGGTTCTAGTAGACAACAACGGAGAAATCTGGGTGCTTTCCACATGTTTGTGTTACCAAAGTCGGAGTTAGCAATGTAAACTGTATTACTTGATTTTTGTCATGTAGTCCTATCTATGAGCCTGTTTTGCTCAAAAGTCTGCTAAAAAATGTAAACATATGGCTGAAGGTTCATCTAAAACCTATGTTACCTAATAAATACAGCATATTTGTCCATCTCTCAATACATCCTCAGCCTGTCTGCTCATCCGCTAGTCCATTGGTTCTAACTGATTGTTGTTATTCTTAAAAAATAATAAGAGTTACAAAACAGCGAGGCACTGTGTTTTTTATTTTTACTAAATGTTACTCCAACAGGAGTGAATGGTGTATTTTTTGTGGTCTATCTGCAGCAGGTGTATGTGGGATGGAGTTGAAATAAACTACAGTCTGTGTGAGTTCATGTTAATGAAGGGACAGGTCACCCAGTGCAACAGCGTGGCTCATTGATGTGTTCTTAATAGTTTTTTGGGCAACAATGGAGCTCTGTGGCACAGGGGAATAAGATATATTAGGCTTTGGATACACAGTCAATACTTGTCAGAAGGATCAATTCATTGTCAGTTTTGGGTTTTTCTCGAGCTTTGATGACAGTAAAAAAATAATAATTAATAAAATTAATATCTCCAAGCATATTTTTTAAAGTTAAATAAGAAATGTGACTGGTAAACAGGTTAATTATATTTTATAAAAGTGAACAGTCATCAGTTCTTTTTTTTTGCTGCATTTGCAGGTTCTGGTAATCAAATTTAACAAACTGTTTTCTGAACTAAACACTGATAAGTGTAGAGAGGCCATTGTAGGAGCTCTGATTAACGTTCTGTTGATGAGAAAATTAACTTATATACACTTCATTATAAACCCGGCAGACCTCAAGGACCCAGACTTTTATGAAGCTGGGACCAGATGTCATCCAGCCACAGCCCCAATTAATCTCCGGGCCTTGTAACACGCCCCTGGAAACAAAAAAAAAACCTGATTGGGTGTGGAGGGCAGAGACAGTGAGTAGAAAGCGAGGGTGAGAGATGCTATCCGGGGAGCAGCCGGCCCTGGCGAGTCTGCAGAGGGTAAGATAAGAGGGGGGCGGCTGCGGCGGAGCCTGGGTCTCAGAGAGGAGGCTGAGGTTATTCATTGCTCTGCCGTGAAAGCTTGAGAAGATTACCCAGAGCCTGGTTGGCAGTGATACAAGGGGGACAGGCAGAGGGGGCCCCCCTCTCACCCCTTTGTTCCCCATCCATCTGCTTGAATCTCACAATGGCTCATCAGGACCAAGTAGGGTGGAGGGGTGGAGCAGCAGAGGCTTGCAGAATGGGAGGAAGTGAGCGGGTGGGGTGGGGCTGAAGGGAGGGGTGTGGGGGCAACCTGCAAGACATTGGGAGGTAATGCGAGGCAGTGTAGGGAGAGTGAAACTAAAAGGGAGGGAGAGATAGAGCAGGACGGGGAATGAATCCTGGAACACGGTGCTTGTTGAGATTGAATGAATGGTGCTGCAGCTGACAAGCTCTGACAGACTACATTGGGAAGGACCAGGGAGGCGGGTGTTCACATTGTTATTTTCTCGGAGGTAATGGGCTGGCAGCTCCTCTTCACTCTGAATAATCAGTACTTTGGTTAGACTCAGACACCACTTCAAACCATGATAAATACACCACTCCAAACCCTTGCCACCAAGAGGATAGCATTTGTCTCTAAATGCCTTGACCACCATATTTATCTTGTTGAGGAATGATCAGATGATGATGGGTGCTTTCTTCCATTACGCAGGTAATTATAGGTATTTTTACAGAGGAAAAACATCAGTAACAGCCTACCTTTACAGCAGGGGGGCTTTAAACTGGTCCCACTGCACTGATGGTGGTAAGGGATGGTTATAATGGTGAAATAGATCCGGTTTATTCTTGGCTGGCAGAGAAATGTTTATGCACAACACAGTAAACACAACACAGTAAACATGCTATTGTGCATGTTATTATCATCACACTCTCTAGTGTTTTAACATAGCCTGATTATTTATTCACCATAATGATAATTCACCATAAGCTGCCACAGTAATTGATAATTCACTGCATACATTTCAGGGTGCAAGACTGCTGTAGGCGTTTCTCAAAGAAAGGTGGGCAGATGTTTCTTTTTTATTCAAAGTGTAGCAGGTACCGTTAATGGAGATTCACTACTCATTTTTTCACCTTCGTAGTCCCAGGAATGAGCACAATCCAGCAGTGTTTTTGCATCAGAGAAATGTAAATCTCCTGTTAAACGCTGCAGACTGAAAGCCTGTGGATAATGTTCGACAGATTCAATCAGAAAGGGATTTATCGACTTACGCGTCCAATCAAACTAGGTTAGATTTTCTCACCATGTTGCTTCGGTAACCCCTCCTGAAAAGCTGACACTTGGGTCGACCCATCTTTTGATTGTTCTCAATGTAACTAGTTCATGTGTGACTGTATGAACAGCTAGAGGCTATTACACCGCTGAATAGGAATAGCAGACCAATTACTTTGGCCCAGATGGAGGTGCGTGCTCCTCGGAGAGGGCCCTATCCTTGCCTGACACCCATGCATGCGCACACACACACACATACATGCACACACACAAGAGTCTGGAGACCCTGCACTCTTGGTAGTGAGGGGAGATGAAGAGGGCTAATGAGGTACACAAATGGGATTTCTAAACTGATATCAAGCTCTGACAACATTTTAAACCAACTGATGCTTCCTCACTGTGTTTGACATTTTGATTGTCTCTAATTGCTTCGCGGTGACAGATGACACTCAGCAAAAAATTGTCATTTTAACACATCCAAACCTCAGTGGAGACAAGTGCACTGTTTATGCATTTCAGCAGACCAAAATTGAGTGAATGGATGTTGCAGTTGAATCCCTCTCCGTCCCAGAGGAGCTTTTACTGGGATGCTCCCAATAGAATCCTATCTCAAACCAAGCCAGTGTAGCTGGCGCTCACACACACAGCGGACATATGGCCAATCTCCCATCGTCTGCTGTGCTATTTACGGCTCAGTAGCTTGTCATTTGTTTTGCCTCTCAGAAACCAGTATGACACCTGTTTGAATTCTCAATAAAAGGCTTTTTTTATGTCTGGGAGAAGGCTGTTGTCACTTAATCTTTCTCTCTACATCACTGATAATTGGTAGTCTGCTTTTTTTATATATATAATTTTGACAGCTATGTTTTTGTTTATGCGGATGAAAATTAGATCTCACAATGATTGTCAAATCAGCTATCAAAAGTCAAACAGTCAAAGAATTGTTGATGCATCCATGTGCATCTGGACATGATTGAATGATGGAAAGCTGTGCTACATTTCTTCTTTACTGTACACACTGACAGTTAATAGCTAAAAATATATATTTTTTAAATTTGGTCTTTGGTCCATTATCTCATCTTCTTACCCCACCCAGTTAATGTTTGATGCCTACCGCGGCATGCAATATGCAAAAGACGGAGGAGCCTCAACAGGTACAAAAAAAAACAACTGGTGTGTGCTTCAGTTTCCTCTGGTCTCATTTAATGTGTACACTGAATACTTATGAAAATGTGTATATGCCCTTTAAATCACAAAACAAAACATTCATGCGCCATGTTTATCCTGACTGTGGTCGGCTGGGCTTTGTCCAGAATTTACTCCGCCTCTTGCGCAGTGTGAGCTGGGATACTCTCCAGCCCTCCTGTGGCTCTGCATGTTATAAGCAGGTATACATAATGGATGGATGGTTGGATAGATGGAAATTTAATGTGGTTGGATTAACACAGGCAGTGATGGCTTTCTCATGGAATATGATTATATTGTTATTGATTTTATTCATAACACAAAAAAATGGGCATTATGCCAATTCAAAGGTTGTTTCTTAAAGGGATAATTTGTAAGATATGGCCAGTGTTTTAGTTTAAAACATATAAAAAGTGAACTAACAGACATATCAACAGACTGTGAGGAGACAACAGTATTAATGTTATGTCAAAGAAATCTATGAACTGTGTTGCAGATATGTCTACTTAAGTTAACATGCTAACCAGCTAGCCCTGTTCCCGCCTGCCGTGTCCACTCATAGTCAGACCCACTGTAAATCACCTCTATACCGTATCCCGTCTTCAAACTGGTATCTGTTAGTCTCATAGGCTGTGTTTATTCCAAGTCTAGTGTCCAGCCGTGTTCACTTGGAGGCTGGTTGACTGAGACCCTGTTGTCCACTGTGACTCCCCCAGTGATCCGAGGTTGCAGTTAGGGCTCCCATGAGCTAATAGGGCCACTGAGATCCGAAGCTAACTGAGCTACTTGCTAACAGCAATAAGCATTTGTGCTGCCCCCTATGGTTTTTGAGCTATCTTTGAATTCTGGCTGTTTCTTACAAATTAGACCTTTAAGTAAACGCTAAACTATTAATGCTTGGCGTCACAGTGAAACCGCAGTTAGAGCGTCTTTATCTTCTGTAATGTGACGTATTTATAAGGGGAAAATATCCAAGGTTAAGTAGTGCGAGAGGGATTAGAGCTTAACCGTGCTCTTTCTGAAATGTAAACAAACAAGACAGCTCTGACCTGTGATAGTGCTCTGCTAGCTACCCAGTTGCTAACAGTCTTGTACAGTTTTACATACGGGCAAGTTTCACATTTGAATACGTTTATGTATGCATCAACACGAACAGGATGATTCATCAAGAATATACAACAGGAAGAGAAAAGAGAGATGTTTTGATATGTGAATATTCAACAGGACTCTATGACACATATCTGTCAAAACCAAGATATAACTGAACAATAACCACAGAAATACAACTTGGAAGACTTATGTAATAGTGTCTTTAATAGGGTTTTTTTTTTTTTTTATTGTTTTTACTCCCAAAAGTCTAAAATTTTATAGCAACTACATGCCATCATGTTCTGTTAAATACAAGCAAAAAAACAGCAGTAAAGCAGTGTAATTTCTAACTTACAGATTTGAGCTCTATTTATAAAAAAGGTGTAACTGTAATAGAGTTGCATCACATTTGAATTAGTGCATAATCAATATCAGGATGCCATTTTTTCCCCACAGAATGAATTTGTTGTTGCTATAAAACCAGAGGAGCCTGAAGACATGTCTTGTGTATTTTAGCAACAGTCAAAGGTCAAAAAGCTTTTTATGCTCTTTTTTGGCAGGAGCATTTATCTATGCAGGGAAATAAAAACACTTAATTTTATGGGTCAGTAGTTTCCTTATAATTATAATTGGAAGTCTGTACAAGGTAATTCAGCACTACAAACAGGGAAAGTGGAGATTTTCCAGAGAGCAGTTGTTTTTATCCTTGTAAGAAATGCTTAATTTAAATAAACCTTTCAGAAAATATGAATTAAAATACTAAGTCAATATATTTCATCTAAAAATGTTAAACATTTTAAATTTTTTCTTTGCTGTGACCTCAGTATTTGTAAAATACTACATACTGTACAACCTAACATGTCAACAGTTCTGTACAGCACAGGTCTAATGGACTCACAGTGGGTCATAATATGTAATATTTTCTCCGTGACACTCGCTGTGTTTGGGCCTCTAACATGAAATGCATCGATCCAGTGTGATAAGCTCACGAGCAGAGGCTGAAGAAATGAATCATCCTTAACCTCAAACTTACACCTGATCAATAACAGGAAAACCGACTTGACACGTTCACTTTCTGGGTTTGTAATGATCACTTTTCTTCATTAATTTGACGGCAAGTCTCTGCCCTGAGATCAAAGGTTTTTTCCAGAGCAAAACAGATGTTTGCTTAGAGCTCTGTAGACCATAGGAGGCAAATGCACCAGGCCCAGGGGGCTTGTGTGCCCTGGATGTGGAATCATCTTTTGTAACTGTGCTGAAATGCCATTCCTTCTCCACCGGCTGTGTATGCAGGAGACAGCCACAGGCGCGATGCAGCCAATGGAAAGACAGAAAGACAAAATATACTCTGGAATAAGAATTGGTGTTAGGAATCAGGGTAAACACATGGAGGGAAAAATGTGTTTGACATAAGCTCAAAGAGGCGTGTGGAAAATAGTACAGTATATCTCCTGCATGTGTAGATGATGTCATAAGATTATGTAGTAGCAGCTCTGGAGGGCTTCACAGCTGGGTTTTGATCTAAATGCTAACCCAAGCAGGTATAATGTTGACCATGTTTACTATCATTGTTTAGTGTGTTAGCATGCTAACATTTGCTATTTATGATCTAACGCCATTATCGACAGGACGACAACATTTGTTTCTGCTTACCAACAACCGTTACAAATCATTGTTGGGAACTTTAATCTGTTTAATGATCTGACAACACCATGGTGAGGGTTTGTTTAGGTTTAGGCACAAAATATCTTTCAGGTTTAGGGGAACACTGTGGTTTGGGTTGAAATGATTACTTTAAGGTTAGGGAACCTTTTTTCATCACTGTTACAATAATTACCACTTCATCCAGTTCAAAGAGCAGCCTTTGTCACGGTTAAAAGAAACCAGTGTTGACTGTGTTGAACTGTGGTCTCTAGTGTTTATACTCTTGCACAGCCAGATCTTTCTTCACAGCGCTTTGCCGAGGCTGGAGAAAGGTCTGGCTGCATCACAGATATAGGGGAAAAATGCTTTGGCTTGTTTGTACTTATTTAAACCAATCATAATTGCCTTAGGTAGCACAAAGTCCAAGATGCAACAACTGTGCCTCTGCAAAATTGTGTCGGAGAGAACTTGTTTTGGTGGTAAAATGGCGAAAACTTTGCAAAAGAAAAAGTAAAAACTGCCAGCTTGTTTATTTGATAACTATCAGCGACCAGGTTAATGTTAAGGTAATTTGGCATTTTCACCATGCAGGTTGCTAGTAAGGCTACACCATATGTTAAAAAAAAATGTGATTTCGATATTTTTGATTTTGCAGGATTAGTGGAAATACTGATGCATTTGGTGTCTGTACCAAATGTACAATTTTTGTTACATCTGGAGAGCGACATTTGTAAACCATGTAATCTCTTCAGCAATGCAGTACTTGATTTTAGTACTGTTTTGTCACACATTTCACTGCAGCTCCTGTGATTTGGATATTACACTTGGCCGTATTGTGATTTTGATAATAATTCGAGTACTTTTGTTGCCCTAGTTGCTCAGAGGCTGTTGGTGTTTCCCATAGATAAAGAGATTTTGAAAAAGCTAGCACACAGACAGCGGAAGGAAGCAAAATGTCGCTGGAAATAGTTGGCCAGTGGCAAGCTCGCACCAACAGTGTGCACCCAGTGAGTCAGACTACTGTGTTTAACTTTTTTTTGTCTCATCCAGCCACTCCGCTGCCTCTGTGGAGTTTTTTTTCTGAAGCAATCACTCTTCTTGGGAGGACATTCTCATTTTGCAGGTCATGAACCAAAGTTTTGGACAAATTGAACATCTGACCTGGAAATGGCACTAGATTAAAAACCTTAAAGGATCACCAAAGATTTTACAACCCGGGGGTATATTGAATGTCTGTACCAAATATTGTGCCAGTCTATTGAATCGTTGCTGCAATATGTCAAACAAAACCATAAACTTTGTGTTGGCACTGATCCATCGAGTTGAAATTGAGATACTTAACAGGATAAGTGAAAACTGACCTGCTTGTGGTCCTATCCACCTTATTCCTAGCAACCATGATACTTTGCGTTAATTATGGGCGCGATTTCAGGACAGGACTCTAATCTTCTTCCTTAAAGTGATTGTTACAGTGTATCATTCATTCATGAAGATCTAGGTTAGCGACTTAATCACATGAATACTACTAACACTATTATTATTGCTATGCCCAGTTAGCTAGTAAGTATGATACTATGACCTCCGGAAGTATCACCCAAAAACGTTTCCCCAGTATCCTCCCCTGGAAACTCTGGGATAGGAAACGTCAAAGGATCACCATACTCACTAGGATTCATCCTCTTTGGACCATGAATTTCTGTACAGATTTTCATGCTAATCCATTTAATAGTTGTTGACATGTTTCACTCTGGGTCAAAGTGGTGAGTCGACCGCTACCGTTACGAAAGTCCTTCAGCAACCAAAAATCTTAATCAGCAGAACTTTTAAGGGAGCCTGATGATGAGTGGATCCATATGGATCTCTATTTACGCTGCACTTTGACAATCATGTGGCTGACAACACATGATACATACTGTAGCACCGCTACCTGTTATGGAGGGAACAGGATGCAGCGCTCAGGTTTAGAGTGTCACCCTCAGGCCACAGAGTGCTGAGTCAGTCGTCACCGACAAGGTCTCCTCGCCCTGCTTTCACCCTGACAGCTGAATTATTCATTAAAGGAGAGGAAAGCACAGGGGACCCTGCTAATTTCTCAATGGGATTGTTGGCTGTCCTCGCAGTAGGCCGTCCAATGAAAAGACAAGCTCAGAGGGCCGGTTTGAAATGATCTGTGAGTATTTTACTCGATATTTTTATGAAATGGACATCGCCTGCTATCAACACAATTAAACGGGCTCTCAGTGACTCATTGACTTGTGGCACAGCGGACAGATCTTGTGTATCCTGAACTGATATGGCATTCGCTAGCTGCTTTCAAGGACACTGAACAGCGATGTGTGTGGGAGTCTGAATCAGACCCTTGCAGATTTATTGAGTGCACTCACACCATCAGATACATCCAGCAGCGGCTCGAGTTGTTTTAAAGGTTGGGGACTTTGCCAGTTGTCGTCATCAAAGAGAGTGTCTTCATGTTCGTGTCCTTTCATAACTGGCACCAAGCCAGTGAGCCATGCAGAGGTTAACTTAGCATATGACATTCTCTCCAGCACCAAATCCCCCATAATAAACTAAATCATGTTAAAGTGAGAGCACACAGGGAGAGAGGGCACCGGTTTGAACATGACACATCGCTGTTTTTCATTACAAACTACTCCACTTCCAGAGCGGCAGCGCAGGCATGAGAGAGATCAATAATCTGTATGAGATAATGAAATAAATCATTAAAGCTTAAAAACCCCAACAGGTCACAAACAACCGGCAAGTCCTTTGACACCAATTAAAAAATAAAAAGATCTAAATGTCACACACAAGCATGCCACAAATTAAATGTTTCTTTGATCACAATGGAGACTGGAGGTAACAGTTCAGAACAGTGCAACACATGCTTCTTTTCCATTATCAATTAATTATTTATCAGTTTCTTATACATCCTGTAATCAATAACGACCAGACTCAACACAGAACAGCCGTGAATTGAGTTACATATAGCGCAAGCATCAGAGAGGTTCGATATTTACAAGGTCATGCGAAGACCGGATACATTATGCAGTGTTTTCCCTACGTGCATTCATCAGCTAAATAATTAGCGCTGCTGCTATATAAGAATCTCCCCAAACGCAATAAGCTCGCTATCTCTACTCTAAGTAGCCAGTGTCTGGGATAAGCAAGGATTATCAATCGAGTGCCCCCAGACATAGCCACTGTTCAGCGGTCTGTTATCGGTTATTGGTCGTTCGATAGCACAGCTAGCAGCAACAAAAGCTCCGCTACCAGGTTTGAGTTCAGCGAAAAGTAGAGATGACACAGAACAGCTCAAAGACAGGCCACTCCTCTTTAACCAAAAGGGGGAATATCATTTTAACTGTATAGTCAACAGAGATAAAGCAGATCCAAAGGGTCAGACAACTTAAGGACCATTACACTCTGTTGTCCAAAATGATTACAATCCACACCGTGTCGTAGGTTAGTTGAATAAAATTGTCCTGCAGGAGTTATTTGATTTCATTCATGTAGTTTGTCTGATCAAGATCTTTACTTCATGACGATATGTACATTGTGCCGTGACCTTTTTGCACTTTTTGCCTGTATGTCTTTGGCTTGTTAGTTATTTGTTCTAACGTGTGCTTTTTTTCAGTAATTTTATGCCTTTTGGGATGGTATGAAAAGGATTGGCATGAGGATTTAACATTATCTTTCACTTTATAAAAAAGGAAGACCCTCCCTGCGACTTGGAACGGCAACACCATCCACCAAATATTTAAAGATAATATAACAGCACTGAATTGGTACAATTTGTGTTAACATTTTATAATACAGCCCGTGTTTTACAGAGTCATGTAATAAATGTAGACACTCAGATGGGTTATTAAAGAGCATATAAAACAAATGGGTTATGTTCCCACAATGACAGTCAGCTGTGATAAAAGGCATTGACTGTTCTCCCCTTTTTACTATTTAATTACACAGTAGGAACAAATTATACATTTGTGAGTCCCACTGTTGTCTTTCTGGGAACATAACCCACATATTTTATAGGTTCTTCAATAATCCCTTCACCTCAGAGTCAAAGGATTTTCCCAAAGCCCCTTTTGTTACCTTACTTGTACTCCTGCAGTTTTGGTAGTTTATTTTAACTGGGTTGATAATACTTTATATTATATATGATATATTACTTATGTTAACTTTGTTTAAATACCAGAAAGAACAGCAAATATTGTCTTGATGCCTGATTTATAGGATGAATTAAACCACTGTGAAAAGTGTGGATTGGAAAGTAGAACCTCCAGTTGCAACATAACAAATTTGAAGTTTACATTTATTGTTAACATTCATGACATTTTGTAGTGAGTGGGTTACATTATTCTCAGAAGTGTAAGTGATTATAAGCTACGGATGCCCTTTCACCGTCCTCGCCTCCTCTCATTGTCATCATGTTTCATGCTGAGCGATGGACCGTCCGAGTGCTTCATGGATGAGACAGAAATCAGTTTAAAATCTCCTTTACACAAGGACGTGAAGTCTTTCTGTTCTGATCATTTACACTGTTCTTCTGCACTGCTTTTCTCATCGAATTTCAATGAAATAAGACACTTTGGTTTAAATGTCCGGGCATTTCCACTCACAAACACACATACGCAGGAGTATTTAACGCTGAAGGCATTCAACAGCTCCATGAAAAGCCTTTCTAATGTTCTCAGAGAAGAGAAAATGAACAGCAGTTTAGTGCAGAGTCAGCAGGAAATAATCATCTGTTGTATAAAGACTGCATCTTTGTGTCCTTTTCACCTCAGATTTCTTCACTGCATGTAAATCTTTACCTCTGGTTACAGGGGAGATAAAAGGCATAATATGCTCATTTCTTTACATTGTATAGATGTATAGACCTTCCCCTCCTCCTCCAGCTCTCTAATACTACATCTGTTTTGCACTAATTACACACCGAGCATCTTGCCACATTAGTTTGTCACCTCTTTCTGCTTTAAATATCAGTTTCCTGGCTTCAGAGAGTGAGAGAGCTACACCTCTGGGAGCAGAGGTGTCAACAGGCACAAAACCACAAATTACATATTTTCTGCAGCCTCCCACTCTTGACACGCACGTGCACACAGATAGATGCCGACCTGTACGCAAGCACATTCACCCATAGCCACACATCCAGGCAGCAACAGATGGACGGCCTTGAGGCAGAGCCTGAGAGACTTGTGTTAGGGTAGAGCTGCCAATTGATTGCTAAGATCAGGTGTGCGTCTAAACAAAGGCACCTCCTGCTCTTTTCAAGTATCGTGGTTATACTAGCCTCAGGACAAATGGAGACACAAAACAACAGTGGCATCTGTGGCAGGTAATGATCCCTTCACCAAAAATCTGGATAATGACAAACCTCGACCATTTGTTGCAGTTAAAATCACTGTTGCTCACTCTGAGCTCCACGTGTGTCCTCCAGCAACATGTGCCGGAGCTGCGAGAGCAGTTCGGTCGAGTTACAGCCATAGATCAGCAGTCAGCCGCCGCTGGAGTCGAGCCAGCCAGAGCAGGGCCGGATGAAACGATGTCAGCTTTTATCTGCCGCTGATCCAAACTGCATCCATAAATTGGGCTGCACACATCACATGAGGTCAAAGGTGGATAAGCGCGCACTGCACCAGCTAATGAGCTAATGAGGTGTTTTTCCCAATTGCTCAGGAACATTTTCTGCACCAAAACAATAAATGCAAACACCACATCAGTTTATATTGTTTATTTGTCGTGCAGGAGGCTGACAGTCACTCAAAACATTTAGTTTAGTTTATGAGGCTCCCCATTAGCTGCCGCATTGCAGCAGCTATTCTTGCAGCTATTTCACTCAGGCCAAAAATAAATACATTTACAACCACCAAAATAACATGCTCTGTTATAATTACATAAAGCGTCTTTAATCACTACCTTTATACCAACAGTGTATTTAAATGACAATGTGAGAAAGGTTCCTTGAAGAAACAGAAGAACAGAAAATTATCACCTAAACCTGCAGCTCCCCCACGGCTTTAAGGAGCTTTATAGCGGGTTTCATCTCATTGTTTAGCTGTGCAGGGTGCAACGACGCTGTTCTCGTTCACTCTTACTGCTCTCATGGTGTTTTTTTTTCTTTTAGGCAAAGTATGCAACAAAGCTCTAAAAACTTACTGTACGCTACCTGCTCAGCATCAAACAGCAGGTTGGAGTGAATATCACATTCATCAGGTGGCCAGAAACATGACCTCAAATGAATGATATGTTGCTCTGTAATGGCTGGATGTAAATACGCAACTGTTTGCTAAAAAGTGCACCATATCCATTCATAAAGTGATTTTATATTAACTTTATATTCATGACATGTTTCTGTTTCTTCTCTTCAAAAAAGTAATAAATTGCAGGTTTAAATAAACACAGTAGTTAAGTATTTATGGAACTGTGTTTTCTCTTCAAGTCATTTCTTGTTGAGACTAAGATAGAGTGATTCAACACTTCACTGCACACATATTTTCAAAATGTGATCACTGTAAATGTCTTCAGCCTACATGTAGCTTCTTTGTCAAATTATATATTTTTTAATTTTCTTCAGATTTGGTGAACTGGTCGGTAAGGAAAAGAAAGGCTGATGACGATGATGAAGCTGAGGTGAGTTGGATAAATTATAATACCTTATAAAAAAACAAATCAAAAAACAAATCATGTCAAAATTTTGCATAAAATAGAGGTCAGTGTCAAAACAAGATGCCGTGGTGTCATAAGTCACATCCTGCCTGAGAGCATTTTATCCTCTCGTGTCAGTGGATGTGCTAAATGTCATCTACGAAACGTACACACCTCACTGCCGCTGCTGGAAAAAGACCAATAACTCAGTAAGTAAGTAAAAATCTTCTGCAGCTGACAGATTAAATTCCTGTTTGTTTACAGGTTTATTTTCATATTAAGCACATTCCTATGTACCACCAATATGAAGCAGCAGGAAATAGAAAAATTCATTTAAATAAGGAACAATTTAGAAATTAAAAACAAGACGTAAATCCCCCCCAGCACACTCACTGGGTATCCAGTATCCAAACACACCATCTCATCAGATATTTTACTCTAAAATACACACAACAAATCTATTTGCACAAAAAGTATTTTGTACCATTTGATGACAACTTTGATTATCATCAAACTCCAAGAACTTTCATTTGAACTTTGTGCCAAAGCAACTGTAAAGACTGTAAGTGCAGGACTGATGTTACCTGTCATATCTGCCTGAGACAGGTGAATGAATATAGTGTCTCTGCACCAAGGTTAGAAAGCACGAGACAGACACAAAAACACATCACCACGACACACACTGAGTGACTTGTTCACTAAAAGCTCGACTGACATGTTGAAACACAACTTCCACCTGGCTGTGAGTGATCCCATGTCATGTTTCCCCACAATGCCACTGTGGCGTGGCTCAGACAAGCACCCCGCCACCCCTGGATTCAAACATCAACCAACAGAGTCTCCCCTTGATCCCCTCTTCTCTCCTCTTGCTTTAGTAAACACGATAATAGCAGTGCTGTGTTCGTGTGGGCTCCATGTTAACACTGTGGCTGTCAGAGGCCATCATGCCCCTTCAAAGGATGATGGCTCTCTAAAGTGGGCTCTCTCGGTAGCAGCCATTTTCCACTTGACTGGCCCCACACACGAGGGGGACTGGTAGCCCCTAGCAGCTGGGCCAGACTGGTCACTGGGGGTGGGGAGAAGGAGATGAATGGGCTGCATGAAAGGGGAGGGGGCTAATAGCAAGAAGGGAAGGGCGTCTATATGCATCAAGAGGTGTGTTTGGTATTTTGTCCAAAAATACGACCTTTATTTCACCCTCTACAACGCAGCTACTGCTCAGGTGTGTTTACACATTTAGGTCGACCTGCTTACTGTTACTTTGCATCAGATAGCTGACGTAACATCTCCACTGACTGCATAAAGGAGCTGAAACATTTTGCTGCTCGTTGAAAACCTGGCAAATGTCTTGCACTCCTTGATGAGAAACAGACTGCCAGTATCTCATCAGGAAGTGGGAACAAAGGCCCACTGAGATGTTATGATATGAATGATAATTCAGCGAGTGTCTGTTTGCTCGGCTGTATGGGCTTTGTGTCAACACTCCGGGTCCAACCAGGTCTCACTCGGGACAGGGAGAGCAGGATGCATTTTCATAAATCATTTCTTGACACCACATCAAGGTTATGTGGTTGGCAGTCTGTAGCCTGTAAATTGCCTTTGCATTGACAATGCAAAGGAGCTCCGCTGGGATTTAAGTAGTTCAGTAGCTATTTATGGCTGGAAAATTAGGATGACCTTTTCCCAAACTGTGATGATGGCGCCTTCGATATAAACCAATTCACTGAAGCGAAACGTCTCGTCATATACTGGAAATATAATACAATTTATGTAGAAGCTACATGCATACAGACAAGCTCGCTATTGTTACACATCCATGCTGCAGAGGCTCTATACTTCCCACAGAGTGGAGGTAATAATTAGCTCACTACAGCGGGGTAACAAGTTAGCACCCCCGTCCTGCTGTGCGGCTCTGTAATTGGTCCCCTCATGTGGCACAGTCGGGCCCCAGAACAAAGGGTTCCCAGAGGGGGAATCTATGCTGACCCATGCTGAACCCCCCACAACAATGACAGGCAGGAAGCATTTACATATGCTGACAGACTTGTCTCTTCCTAGGGTGGAGTGCTAGGCACTTCATTAAAGCAACATCAATACCTGCTGATAGAAAACGAGGAGTGGGCCCATGTGCATCACTGTCTGCTCCGAGACACTATAGTGAAATGACATAGGGCTGTCACATCCAATTTCAAATAAAATGACAGCATTTATTAAATGGGCTGTGTGTGGAAATTGATGGGAGAGATGCTGTCTGAGCTGTGCCTGTCTGCATGCATCAGCAATTGGTTTACCCACAAGCTGTTCACCTGAACATCAGCTGCCAAAATCTGTCGGCCTGACGGTTCAAGCAAATATCAACGCGTTCCGTTATTTTTGTCTATGAAAAAAAAAACCTTTCCTTTTGTGTGACCGTGCTCTTACATCGTGTCAAACGTTAACATGCTACTCAGTGAACCCGCCGCTGAACAAGAAGATCGGGCAAAGTCAGACGCACGTGACATATCTGTCGATTCAGCAGGAGTGCAGGTGGGTTCATTCATTCATTGCATCATGGCGCTGTGAATTCATTCTCTTATCCAGTTAAAGGAAGGGTAAATCCTCCTTCCATTTGACACGCTGCTCATTTAGCTGAGAGGCACAGTGGTTGGCTGCAGGGAGGGGAGCTGTGGGGGAGCAGTGGTAGAGGGAGTGGGGGGGCTCTTTGGGAGGTGTCGTCCTGAGCAGATGGACCTCTCAGTGGCGTAGTAAGTGGAGTCTTCACATGGCAGAGGAGACTGCAGGATCTCACAGGACTGGGACACAGAATCCAGGTGGCCACAGCCCCTCCTGACCAGCTGGAGGAGCGATGGGACCATCTGACACTCGCAGGGAAATGATACACTTTTCTTTGCTGCTTTGTTTTGTCCCGACACAAAAGCCCTGAGCCAATCAAGGAATTTAGCTAATGAAGCTTAGAGAAAATCCTTTTGATTACACATAAATACTCAAGGTCACATTAACAACTGGAGAGCAGCATTTATATGCAGTCGTCAGGTGAACGCTCCAGGTTTTTAACCAGTCTTGATTTTTGTTTTTGTATTTCAAGACAAAAACAATAAATCTGATTTGTGACTGTACTGTTTGAAGTGATTACGTCCATCCTGCATCAACAACTGACTGCAGTGATTCCTGTGCAGCTTACACAATACTGCAATGTAGATTCAACAAATCCAAGTGAGAAAGTCCCATCTGTGCTTCTCCTCCACTGATCCTGGGCCCTGGAGGCTACATAGGGCTAATTGTGGCCCCATTTTCCCTTCCTTATCTTTTTGTTTTTACTCAGTGTCGGGGTCAGGGAAGCTCCCAAGTGACCAGCGGCAGGAGCAACAGCCATCGGCCCCTGCTGAGCATCAGTAATTAGAGCCCTCCTCCTCCTCCTCCTCCAGGCCGGGGAACCTCTCGCTCTCCTTCTGAAGGGCAAGGGGGCAGAGAGGAGGAACAGCTGCTGATGGGAAACCACTCTGCGGTTCCCATGGATGACCAGCGTCCCTCCGTCCTCCTCAGAGGATGTGCAGCAGCATCTTTGATAGGGATGAAGGGGCTCGGACCAGACATATTATAGGATCAAGTCTGTCTGGTTTCCCATGGCTGTTTATCTCTTTCCGTTTGTTTGACCATTTCCATGACTAATCCAGTCTGCAGTCTTCATCACGTGAACAATAAATTACAATAAGTGGACAATAACAGCAGCATGGCCTGTAATAAATAATACATTTGTAAAGCTTATCATGGTCACTTTAGCTAAGAATTAAACTATCTGCTGCTCTTATCAGCGGTGGTGACAAAATAATGTGAATTCTCAGTGGTGGTGGAAGAAGTACTCAGATCCTTTACTTAAATCACTTGATTTGTATGCTCGATTACAGGTAGGACTAAACAATATTGGGAGAAAACACTGACATTTGAACAGGTCGTCTTTTCGAGCCTCTGACTGTCAAAAATCCTTAAGTCTTTTAAGATCTCCAACTAAAAAAGGTTTTACTGGCCGCAGACCAGTTCTGCTTTGCTACCACCATGTTTCTGTCCCTCCTGACAGCAACGCCACCTAATGTTAACGCCACAAGAGAAACGATCAGATTACACGGTAACATTAGCTGCGTTAACATGGAGCCTAATATTTAGATTATAAGTGGTTTAAAAGCCCAAACAGAATAAAAATAATAAACACCTCGATCAGAATGAACGGGCCCAAACCAAAATAAAATTTTAAGTGGTTGCAGAGATTAGTTTAAACCTTTTCATAGACAAATCAAAATCAAAATTCTGAACGATTTAACGTGATTACTTTCCAACTTCATTCACTTGTGTGCACGTTAATTAAATTTGCTGTTGCATGGAACCACTGGATCCTATTGATCTCGTCCCATGTAAACAGTTGACCAGAATTCTTCAATCAGAATGAAGAAATGTTGTCCATGTAAACAAAGCACCTCATTAGGTGCGAATATTCCCTTATTTAAAGGATGATCAAAGGATTGCACCACCCCTCTAGATCTGATTGAAAATGCATTCAGGTCAGGTCAATCAATTCAGTTCAGGTGGTTACATGAAGTCCATGTAAACTCAGCTACTGTTATTGTTTATCAAGTGATGCAATCCTAATATTCATCTTGAATGCCACAAAAACACAAAAAACATATTAACATAAAAATGTGAAGTTGTATGTCCTAGCATACGTGTACACTACGATGTTGTGGCTTGAACATTTTTAACTCTTGCAGCCTTAAAAATGTATTTAGATGAAAGCATGTGAGAAGTCTAGAGGATAAATGTCTCTTTGGTGGAACTGATAACAACTCATCATCTGAAACATGGCAAAAAGGCCCAAACCAGCCATATGGTTGGGATTCACTGTTTTAATCTTGTGTTGTATTTTAAGATCATCGTATGTTTATGTAGATGTAAAATCTTAATCTGATAAGTTTTGTTTTTTTATATATATAGTGGTATAAAAGCTTAAATATTTCCCTTTGAACAGTGGGGTTGAAGTGGAAAATACCCAAGTACAAGTTTGTCAGAATTCTACTTACAGTTTTTCAATAATCTACTTAGTTACTCTCCACTGCTCGGTATACATAACACTAATGGTACAATATCTACAGTCCAACATAACAACAGCTCAACATGAATTGATCCTTTTAAACTTCACAGATTAATATTTACTGCAGGATCTGTGCTGTCCACTCTCTGTATAAACTATATTTCACCTTACCTGGACATCTACATTACATCCCACTGATTGTTGCTGAACAGGAGCTGGTAGTATCTACGTGTATCATATTCACAGCAATAAAATGCATCAACAACCTCTTTTTATTACCTGTACATTTTATATATGCATGTTATATCTGAGCAGAAACATACCATATAATACGTGTCTAAAGGTCAGCATTAAATCTTCAGCCCACAATTTTTTTTAAATAAATCAGTTTATTAATTATTTATTTAATGTGCACAGTATAAATGTGTTTCATGTGTGAGGATTGGTGGTCAGTGCCTGCAGAACGTGGAGTGGCAGGTTTTAAAATACTGTATAGAAGTGTGCTTGTGCCATCTAGTGGGCAAAAACGGGCTGACAGTTTAATGCGATGCACTTTTTTGAATCAAGAAAAATAGCTGCTTCCCAGTGATGAACATCTTATAATTCATATTTATACAAGTATATTTATATTTTATATAAGTTAAAAGATTTTTCCATCTTAGTTTTTTTCAATGCCTTTGACAGAAAAAATGATAAAGTTAAGTGCAAACATGGCTTCAAAATCATAAAACTGCAAGGAAAGAAAATAACAGAAAAAATAGAAGAACCTCAAAGTTGTCTAAATTCTGGAAAATATGCTTTTTCACTGTCTTGCCCAGAGATGATCGATACCACTCTCGTGTGTGGGCTAAATATGAAGCAGGAGCCTGCAGTCAGTTAGCTTAACTTAGCATCAAGACTGGAAGTAAAGGAAACGATCTGTCCAAAGTTAAACATTTGCTTACCAGCTCCTCAGGATCTCAGTCAGATCAAGCCAGTCGCCAGAATAAATGTTGGCAATATACATTTCTGCAAACCACGGATATGTTGAAACATCTCTTTATGTCACAACTTTACGTTTCTTTTTCAATTTTATTTTGTGAAAATGCTTTACTTATGGTCTGGTTAGGGTTAGACACAAAAAACACTTGGTGAGGTTTAGGAAAAGCTGATGTTTAGGCTTAAAATACCTGCTTTGGTCAACACAGCAGGAGATCTCCTGAAGTCTCCTTAAAAACTTACAGTGATTTCACACTTGAAATGCAGTCTCCAGTTGTTTGCTGAAACATCAACTTTAAACATTTTATTCAGGCAACTGTGCTGGTTAGATCAAACCGGGATATCCTCCCCAGTTTCACCCTCTTATCCAAGTTTGGATCTGGATGGCGATGCCATAATGCCAAACATGAGGCTTCCAACATTAGTCCACAAACCAATGGGTGACATCACAGTTGGTACACTTGCTTTGGACAGAGCTAGGCTAGCAGTATCTCCATGCTTACAGCTTTTATGCTAAGCTACGCTAATTGACTCCCATCTCTGGTGTCATACTTAACACACAGATAAGAGAGCAGTATTGATCTTTTCATCTTGTTTTCTGCAAGAACTGTACAAGCATATTACCCAAAATGTTGAACTATTCCTTTAAAATCACAATGTCTCTAGCCTCCTTAGTACTGTAGATCTCAGATCAACGTCATAAGGGACATTTAGTGTTGCAGAAGTCTCCTGACTTGAACAGTCCGTAGACGTTAACCAGCGGGAACATGGTGACTGAGCCGACCAGTGAGCCCATCTGTGCTGCAGCTCCGCACCAGACCAGGGCGATGTGGCTCCGGTCTCTCAGGATTACACCCACCATTACTTTGACATACGTCATCGTCCCGGTGAAGAAGAGCCATGAGAGCACCTGGTGAGGGCAAAAAAAACCAAAAGGACTCAACATTTCAGCTGAATAATAATCAGGGAAATGCTTAACATCATTTGAGTCGGACAAAATAAATATCACAAATCGTCATTTTGAAATGCTGATACCTGAGCTACACACAACAGTCCACATGTCACGTCATCATCAGTTATGAGAAGAAGCAGAGTTACTCAACACTAATAAAGAGGAGTTGAACTTTGGCATGTTTTTCCCTGATAAAGCCACAGAGCAATGTTTTCCGTATTTTAACGTTTCTCTTACATAACATGTTTGTGTTTCACTTACAATGAGCATCTCTCCCACCACAGACCCCTGAAGCAGAGGACACGGACTCATGGCTGCCATAGCCAAGTTATAGCTGCCGAATCCTGTCCCGAACGCCATCAGCACACCGAGAAAGACCAGAGACCTGAACACACAAGAGGTTCGTTATCAGCCGCAGGTTCTTTATTTCTAAGAAGTCAGTGTGAGATGATAGATAACTTTTCTTTGAAAGGGAGAGTTTGATTGACTTTTATTATCTCAAATTAACTGTTTGCCAAAGCAATTTATCTGAGTGATGTGATCGCTTCAAATAAAAAAAATAAGAAGACAAGATAAAGGATACATTCACAATTCCTCCAGTCAGGTCCCCATATCAACACTGAAACAGGTTGTGCTTGCTGGAGTCATACTGATCATTTAATGAGCTTTGGGGACCAAATCCACAACCCCTTGTTCTGTGCAAAAATACACTCCAGTTTATCAGAAGTTAATGAGCCTTCACTGAATTGTGCTTCCTTCCTGAGCTGCAGTGGAGGGACAGTAACACAAACTGTTGGAGCCAAAGTCACTTCTGTTCACATCACTTCTGTTCCTCCAAAAGATGAAATGGGTTCTTGTGGTTGACTTTCCAGTTTCAAAGAAAAATCAGCATCCATCCACTGTAGCACATTTTAAAAAAAATTACTGTGTACTTAAGCCTACTGTCACTTGGTTTCATAACCATAAAATTCAACAACGCTATTTTGTTAAGTAATTTTGCTGTTTTAAAAGTCTGAACCCGCCTCAATCTGCTCATTGACTCACTCATCTTATCCACTAAGATCTAGGGCTTCTGGGTCAGGTATGCAGGCGTACATAAGAATTATCTTCCGCGTGTCTGACCTGTTTTTGCAGAAAAAAATGAATTACCAAATCGAAATCTTTAAAATGGCACCTACAAGTTGTGATATGACAAATCATGCTCGTAGATGATAAATTTGGATCTTCAGTGAGCAGAGAGAATATTTGGACTTTCAGCAATGAACGTGAAAACAACCTTCTAGTGTCAAATTCTGCACTACGTCAGTCTACACACTGAAGCACAAACATTCAACTGTAGGAACAAGAAGAAAAACATATTTCTGACTGGAGGGGGACTTTAAATGGCACTTAAAAAACAAAAATATTAAGTAGACGTCAGATTGTCCCCATCTTTTGATTATTAGCATAGAAACAATATGTAATGGGATTTTGAATTATGTTTTCTTTTCCTTTTCAATTCCACTTTTCTCTGCCATCACATTTGAAAAGTATGGACAGGAGAAAAGATCATATGGGCACCTGACTATTGTTTTAAGACAACCAATCCTTTAATGAAAAATCTAAATCTATACACCTGTAATTTTTACCTGTTTTGGAAGAACATTGCAATGGTACAAGCCACTGGGTTGGCCACGGATGACAGAGCAGCAGAGAGGTGATAGGCCAGGTTCCCATAGGGCATGCAGGAGTACGTCTGCACAGAGGGCAGCAGGCCGTTGGTTGCAGAATTAACCCACACCACCATAAAGTAGATGAAGGTCAGCTGGTACGCGGTGTGTTTCGTGTTGGCCTGTCTGCTTTTGTCTGGCCCCTCACCCTGGCTCTTCGCACCCTCTCCATCAGTCTCTGCTCCAGGGTTGTCCAGGCCGGAGCTGACAGATGCTGCAGTGTCCGGCACAAGGTTTTCAGTGGACAGCTCGTATGTCCGAGGAAGCCTGTTCAGTGCAACAAAAGCAGCCAGGCTGATGCACATCATGGCTGCCAGGAAGAAGAAAAACACCTCAGTTGAGAAGTTGGGAGGAAGGTACTCTGTGTGTAACGACCACATGTCCCCGTCTGTCTGGTTTCCTGCAGTCTCAGACGAGTTGACACATTTGGCCATGCCTACACCTTGTGCCAGAGCGACTACACCTGGAATAAAACCACTTAGCCCTTCTCCAATAAAGTATGTGGTGATGTATTTTGCTGGAAGCTGCATCATGAAAGGCAGGAAGGTAACTGAGGAGGTGCAGTCCACCAGAGAAAGGAAGAAGGTGATGATGAAGAAGGCAGTGCTGTGTGAGGCCCCGACCACTATCGTAGTCTTGTCCCAGAAGAAGGCGAGCAGGATGCAGGAGAGGATGCCGATGGAGAGGATGGAGTAAATGACAACATGCTCTTTAAGACGACCCGGGCACAGTTTGTGCATGAGGGTGACGAGCAGAGGTCCGAGGTTGGCCAACTGGATAATGACTGTCAGGTAAGAGGGGAGCTCCCAGCCCTCCGGGAGAGTGTTGACGATGAGCGGCAGTTCCACCCACAGACCGTTCACCGCCACCCAAGAGCCCAGGCCGAAGGCACAGGCCAGCACGTGGACCAGCAGAGCCATGATAAAGCCGGATCAGTCTGAAGAAAGTCTGAAGAAGAAGAAGCCGTCTCACCGAATGGTTCCACCTCTGTTGTGTGTCATACCTTGAACAAAAATGAACAAAGATACATCAAAATGTATCATATTAAAAAAACAAAATGCCCTTCAAATAACTGTATCAAAACTAAAATGCAAGATGCTGGTGCCAGAAGATGTGAGATAAAATACAGGAAATTACATTTGTAACACTGAGCCATCTGAATTTCACAAAATGTTCAGAACATTCAGATTTTTATCACACACAGTTTGAACGCCTACGGGAAGGAAGGAAAACAACAACGACAAAAAAACTGAAAATAGTGTTTCTTGTACAGTATAGAAACTTGCTTTCTGTCCTACTAAAAAAACATTGCAGTTGTAGCGTATTTAGTTTCCTTAAAGAACAACTAACTTTTCAAATATTTTTTGTGTTAACTGCCTCCTGTGCAGACGAAATATTATTCCTGAAAATGAGGACAGTCCCTCAACTGGAGCTGAAGATGTGAGGCTTGTGTCAAATCGATTAAAAAGGAGCTTAATCAGTGGGTACAGCTCCAGAGAAAGCAGGGCTCCTCTGGTCTGTAACTCAGCTTTGCTGTGGTTTGTGGTCACTGCTTTTCTTTTTCTCATCATCATCTTGGAGGCTGGAGGAAGCAGTTTATGTACTAGGTTTTGGCCTGGTCTTGTTATTTTTTTATGTGGTAATGAATCATTGAGAAAATAATGAGCATTTTAAAAAAACAAAATGATTATGCTCTAAAGTATCTGGTACCAATTTAAATTAAAATCTCTTCAGTAGTGTCAAATACCAATTACAAAATACTCACAAATAATTGAAAGACGTTTTTCAAATGCAATTAACAGAAATGCTGTCCATCTTTGAAGTCTGAAGCGTTATTCTTAACCATATCCATTGTTTCAAAATAAGAAGTTGTAGGGTTTTAAATATTACACTTTATGAAATATCTTGGAAAATACTTCCAACAATAAATAGTAGACTTTTCATCATTCACATGTGATCAGCTAATCTATTAGTGACTTAGTTTATTCGTACCAAATATCTGTCTGGTGACATCGTCTTACTCATAACTGTTAAAATGATGTTAAAAATGTGGAGGAGAACATTGGACACTCATTTGCGGTCTGTTGATGTCGATCACATGGATCAGATTCAGTGAGTTATTAAAACTCGTGTTCAGAGCCAGCGTTGGAGGACTCAGATCTTTTTTTAAAGCACCAGTCAGCAATCTGAAATAACTCAATTACAAGTCCTGCTTCCTTATTTCATTCAGAAAAGTACAGAAGTATTATTAGGAAACTAAACTTAAAAGTATCAAAAGTAAATGTATTTATTTAGCAGAAAAAAATACCCTGTGTTGATGTTATGAAATACTGTATTATTGAATTACTAGTATGGTTACATTAATGTCTGAGCAACACTTTTATGATTATAGTTTAATCTGTAGCATATTTTATGACACATATTTTGTGTGTAAAATATAACTTGTAACAACATATCTGTCAAATAAATGTACTGGCTTATAAATATTCTCTCTGAAATCGTTTGAAGTAGAACTATAAAGTAGCAAAACATAGTAATATTCAAGTGTCTGACAAACTGAACATACAAATAGTAGCTACTGTGGATGAAGTACTGTAAATTTACTTTCCACTGCTGCTCAGACTTGATTCCTTCATGCAACACTGTAGACCAAGAAACACACCTAACTCTGATCATTCATGAGAGAAAATGTCAGATGAGGCCAGTTGAGGTTATTAGTCACTCTCAGTAAACAAGTCAAGTCAAGGACAATGTCTTTCTTCAAAGATGAAGCCAGTGTGATATCAACGTCATTTCAGTTCATATGCACAGTATTGCAAGTCATGTTTCAAGCAGCTGACACAAGTTTCACATCCCTTTCACACATGGTGGAGGAATCCACCAAACCATGTGGGCCTCAGTGCTCTGACTGTCAGCATGCTCGAGACTTTCAAGCTGATCTCATGATGGACAAAACACGTCAGAAAATGACTTGTGTAAAGGCTCATGTGATATATAAGTTTGTTGGTTCAAGACACTTTTTTGAAGAAAAAACAGTGTTACACCTTTAAATAATGTCTGATAATCACCTAAGCTAGTGGAGAGAAAGTGCGGTCACAGAACAGATTATCAAGTTCTAGAGGAAGAGATAACACAGTTTACCTCAGTGACACTCACTCCTACAAGCAAATAAACTGCCTGTTAGACATGTTTTAGAAATGTACTTACGAGTGTCTTCAGTCCCTGGAGGCGTTGAATACGACTTGCTGTCATCTTATATAGAGGTTAGTGACAGACCTCCTTTGGCTGTTCTTACATACACACACTGATGAGAATCACATGGCTTCTGGGTAGGTCAGAGTCCACTGCAGCTGCAGATCAGCTCCACTGGATAACAGAGGGCAGTGTCTGTATCCACTGATCCACTGGTCTTTACCGCACCCACTTCTTAATTAGGTCAAGTCACAGCTGCAGCACTATGAGGTGCCCTTGACATTACAGCTCACCTACATTTGCCTGCTCCAGCAGAAAACAAAATGTGCTGCAGTAGTTGTTATAGACATGCCAGGCCTGCGCTGCCCCCTGCTGGCCTCAGGTGCAGGATACAGCATGTGATCTGGCACTGGGGCAGTAAGTAGAAGGGGTCGATTGCAAAATGATTGCTGTTAAGTAACTACTTCTTCATTCCTCTTTAGCAACTAGACACAGATGTCCTCACGTCAAAGCCCACAAAATGTGCCTCTTGTGAAGTGGGTGAGCTGATTCATAATTTTTACTTTACATTACATTTTGACTTATCATAGCAGGAGAAGCACAGTGTAATCAATAACATGAACAATGGCTCTGGTTGTGTTCCAGTAGGTTGAGGAGTCGGTAACTGACTCACCTGTATGGAATGCAGTTGCTGGTAATGTTACTAGTAACACCTGTGCTTTTCAAACGGTGAAAATTAGGCCTCAGCAGTATGGCCTCAAAATAATAGAGCAAAAAGGTTATATCCCAATACACGGTATGGATCTCAGTATTTTGAAATCTACTTAAAAGTACTTCATAAATGCTAGGACTGGACGTCAAAACCAAATATCAATATGATATTGTGATATTATTTTAGGGATGAGCTTTCACAAAATAACTACACAATGACTAAGTGGGTAAAGGCAAGTATAAGAACAAGTAGAACAGACTGTCAAGGTCAGAAAATTACATCACTTTACTGTAATGCTGCCTTTAAAACCAGGACACCAAAAGACAACACTTCTGACATATGACCATATAAAGACATCCAAAATCTAAGATGATATCGAGTCTCATATCAGGATAACGATATAATGTCTATATATCTCCCAGCCCTAGTGGAAATGTCATAAAATCCAACATTATTGTCAAACTCTTGTTTGACTAATGTGTTCATTATGTGGACGGACAGAAAGGTGTTCTTATGTTTGTACAAACTGTGAGGCGAACATAAGAACACCTTCCTGTCTGACCACATAATGAACACAAAGAGTTTGGCTTTTACCTAACCAGTTTTCTTGCCTGTGGACTTTGGGTAAACCTCAAATAAGACTTACGTTAGATGTTTTTACTGGAAGTGTTCTTGCTGCAGTGTCAGCACGCCCGTGACATTGTCACTGCAATCATAAAATGATAATAAAAAAATATTAACGTTTTATGAAGTGCTTTACAAAGGGCAGGCATAAGGCAATCAAATAATTAAAAAGGACACAATAAAATACATATGTACACATGCATGCAGGTGAGCAGGTAGTCTCACATTTTCCAACAAATTATGGGACTTAATGGGACCACTGCGGTAATTCAGTCGAGAGATAATGAAAGCATTAATGATTAGTGTGATTTTTGATGGATGAGCGATGCTCACTTTATTCAGTTATGGTCCAGTTCCGAAATCTAAATGTGAATATCTGCAGATACCGTTACTGATGCTGTAAGAGCTTTTTTTATCTTGAATCTTATCATGAGCATTATTATTAATGTTGTGTTTTCTTGTTTTTTCTTTTGTGTAAGGTTAGACATAGCAATCCACACAGAACCTCATATTAAAAGAGCTTTAAATGTATTCCAAAGCAACGTACTTGAACTGGAGGCTAAGTAGGCTAAACGTACAAACAGGTGGCAAATTGCTATAGCAACCCCTTTTAAATACTTTAGAAACCTTGAACAGATCAAGTGCACAGCAATTCATTATAAACTACTTTAAAAGATGGTCCACCATATTTAAGACGGTGCAATTAAAAATATTTTCAAGTTTTAATTGTGTGTCCCAGTGCTGACTGATGGAAACAAGTTCTATTGTATTTTTGTGGCAAAATGGCTATTTTTCTTCCAATAAACCATAATATTTGGATACATTACAATAATAGTTGGATATTTAACTAGTTTATTATATTTTGGGAGTAAAATGTATTGAAATTTTAAAGCAGAAACGGTGACGTTGAGCCAGTAAGAGCTTAACTGCAAACAAAAGTTTAATGTAATAGTTCCACATTTTGGAAAGTATGCTTATTCCCTTTCTTGCAGTTTTAAGAAGTAACTCCAAGATGCATCTCGCTATTTTGCGTATTGGCCAGTCACACTGAATCAGATACAACAGGCTTATTCAAAAGCTTTAAATTTATTTCCTTTCTGCTAAGCTAACCACATGCTGGCTGTAGCTTCTGTGTTGTTTATGGACTCGAGACTGGTATCAGTCATCTAATTCAACTCTAAATGTAAGAGTGATTGCATCACACTTCTGCAGAATCAGCTTGGGTGATTCAGAGCCAGAAGTTACACAAATAACTTAGTGAATAAGAGAAGTTATCATATAGAAATGCTCCACATGAGCACTAACACGTAGTGATCTGAAACGACACAAATGTGTGAAAAGCATGACTTCAGATTTATGGTAGGACTGGAGAAAGTAAAACAAATTGTTACATGAAGTAGCAAAGACAGTTTCACAAGTCAGATCACTCCCCTGACGTTACACAGGACCTGAAGAGGTAGCTGATTTCACTTCTATTTTCAAGCATGGGACTTCTGCAGACCTACAGTAGATTTGCATACTAAGATCAGATATAGTGGTGTAGATACTGTACATGTACAATGTTCACTTTGGACAATTCTGACATGGAGGGGGAAAATGTGAATAATGTGACCGATTCCAGGCACCTCGCTGAGCTGCAATCATGAATTTACTACAGGACATGTGTCAACACACATCTGGCCACATGACAACACATACTTCACATTTTTGAAGAAGTTTTGGATATGAGGTTTTGTATGCTATCTTGTAACTAACAGCAACCACACGTCTTGTTAAATATGTGCAATTATGTTATTTATGAGGCTGTTTTCAATGTTACAAAAAGGCAACACACAAACGAGGTACACTCAATAAGATTATTTATGTTATTGTACAATCTGCATTTCTTAACAAATAATAATAAAAAAAGATTAGTAACATGTACAGTATTCGAATGATCACATCTGGTGTGGACTGAGTCCACCCAGAGCTCCAGTGATGGGAGAGCGAGGGGGCCAGTGCCTGGAATGACCTTCATGATGCTCAATAAGTTTGTGTGTTTGTGTGTATGCAGATAAATGTGTGTGTCTGTTTGCATAATCTGTTATTGTATACTAAGTCTTCTGTTGTGTGTGTGTGTGTATACTGATATATGTGTATGTGTACCTATGTGTGTGTGTGTGTGTGTGTGTGTGTGTGTGTGTGTGTGTGTGCGCTCTGCCAAAGTGTCGGCAGGAGGTGGAATGTCACATTGCGTAGAATGGGGATAAAGGGATGAAAGCAAAACAGAAGAGTTGGGGGTGGGGTGGGTGGGGGTGGTGGAAGCAAAAGTAGCAGGGGCTCAGTTGGTGTAGATCTGGCCCTCAGGTGGCTGAGGAAGCTTCATGTTTTCCTTGCATGTCATGAGCCGTCGCAGCTCCAGCAGCACCATCTGGATACTGTAGGAGTTCTGCCACTTGGCCAGTGCAGTCACCGCATGCATGTCAACCTGCAGGACAGAGAACAAGAAAGGATGTGACACTCTGAATCCTGCAAAGCAAATAAACACTGCCAAGTTGGGTTTTTTTAAGGAGAATAGCTCAATCCCCATACACCCCTGGCTCCTACCACTTAGCCCTACCCCTCTGTTTTGAGTGTTCACGCCTAGGGATAGGGTGTCTCAGTTCATATAGGGCAAAGTGTTAGGGCTACACGGCCCTCCAAATTAAGTGTTTTTAAGAGGACACTTCAAACCAAGGGTTATGACAACTCTCTGTCCTTTGAATGTAAATGCAAAGTGCAAGCAACCATGCTTTTCTGTCTCCATCAGATAAATGGCAAGTCACGCACCACATTGGAAATGTCGAGTCGCATCAGTTTACATAAATGCCATCGACAGCTACTGATGATGTGTAAGGGTCCTGGAGGATTGTCCCATTTCATTGAGACAGATCTCAACCACTACCCCTTGTAACTCTGTTTTGAAAGGCGAGAGGGCACTCAAAAATGAGGGGTTGGGGTAGAAATTGGAAATGGGATTAAACCAATGTGTTCTAGATCACAAACAAAATAAATTGTATCCTATCCTAACTAACATTCATTAAAGGATGTGCGAATCCATCCTAAATGAAGTAGATGTAGATAACTTACACCATTTACATTATTCTTCTGTGCCAAAAAAATTAATGCAATGTTGCATTAGCTTTCAATTGAGTTAAGCATGCACTACATACAGATACTCTCAAATTATGTAAATGCTCTTCGTCACAAGAGGCTCATTTGGATTTGGACATACTTTGATATTACAAAATCTACATACCTCAAATATGTTCTCCAGATGTATTCATCAATGTTGCATGAACAAGACCATCTATTTCAAAAGACTACTGCTGAGGCATCCACATTTAGGGAACAAAGCTAGAACAAAACAAACGTGTTTAAAGATTTACATACCACACCGCTGGAGGTGTGCACGCCATTCAAGTTTATCTTCGTCACAAATCTGACGTACGGTGGTAACTCTGGGTATTCTGGCCCACATTCAACTTTCAGATTGTACATCCTGTTTTCATAGCTTGTCTGTGGACAGAAACAACGAGGGAGAGTTGAGGTTACAGCACAGTGAACATCGATAATCAGTAAACAATGTTTAATGTTTTCCCCAACAACACCTGTGAAAGAAAATAACCCCAAATCATTAGAAAGGTAACTATATTTAACCCATTTCCATAAGAACAGTAAAAATATGGGTTTAAACTTATGGAGAGCACAAATTGGCTGAGTCTGACATACAGTGATATCCACAGTCCTCTATAAAGCGTTCCAGACAACTCAGAATTTGAACATTTCTGATCTCCATCACTCAAAGTCAGAATTTTATTTGGAAACTCGGGGCACATCCATTTACCCCTACTCCATGAGGGAGCAGTTGTCTGATGTCACAAAACAATGGATACACCCATGGGGAGGGGGGGGATAGGATGTATTTGTAGACAGCAGTTATTGTATTAAGCTTGTGAACTGAATATATAGATACTAAAATGTAAAATGGCGTCATGTGTCGGTATCCCTCCTCTAATTGGTTTACATATGCAAGGAGGCTGCCCTGCTGAGATTTCACTTGTGTGTAGTCACCAAATAGACATAAATGTGTTACAGTGAGTTTTTTGTTAACATTTGGCATTGTGCACTGAAACACTTGTAGGTCAGAAGGTGGAAATTATTGAATCTTTGACTGGAATGCAGCATTAGGGTTCATCTAGTTATATAAATTACAGATCCATATCAAGCTGCAACAAGTCCCCAAAGGCAGTCAAGCAAAAACAAGCATGTTAACAGCATACAGCATTGTCATTCCTACATTAGCATCTAAAGAATCAATGCTTCACATGGCTGCTTTCAAAAAGGAACAAATTCTGTGATGTGATTCATGACCTGTTGCTTCCTGTAATTTTGCGGTAATATATTATGTGTCATTTTATATCAATAATGGGTTTAATGTGCTGCTGCCTTAAATTCGATTCCACAACTAATGTAGCATCATTCATTACACTCAATCCCTGTGCGTCAATCTTAAGATATAACTTGCTTAGTCTTCTTTTCAAACCATATAATGTCAGGGTGGGAATCACAAGGTACAATTTACAATACAGTGATTTTGTCTATCTGAGGAATACAGAATACCCCTAAAATGGCAAAGTACAGGAGTAATGTAATTATTTACTGCTTTTTGGTGTCAATATCACAGAATTTGACATAAATGTAGATGAAACAACCACCAGGAAGCATAATAGTTCTGGTCTGGAGGTAAATATTAGAGAAAGGACAAAACTATACCGCCCTAAAAGCTGTTTAAATTTAATCTATGTAAATCAAGTTTACACCACAGGAGTTATAGTCGTGACTCTGTCAGGGGAATCTGTTCAGAGCAACTGCATGCTCAAATACATTTATCAATATCTGGCACCAGTGTATCGATAATCCTATCCAGGAGGAAGCCATACAACATGTTGCAATATTGATATTTGTCCCACCCCCAATATACTGTAGATCCTGATTTGTACACTGCGCTAATCAAACCTGACACCTTATGGTCACATGAGTCTGTTAACCTGACAGCCACTTTAGTGCTTATTGCACAATCCTCGCTTAAGTGTTACCCAATGGCCCCACTCACCCTTGGAGGGCCAAGGATCACCCCTCTCCACCGTGTTAAGGTCATGTCCTCGTCATCCTCCAGACCCCAGCTCACGGTCCCATCTCCCACACCTTTCTGGCCTTCTTCCAGCTCTTCCAGGAGCCGGAAATTGCGAGGAACTTTAACGCCTGTTCGTAGACATACACACACAAAAACCACAGCCAGACTGTTATCCTAACACATAAACACCAAGCGTACCAAAACTGTCAATCTGCAAGAGCTCCAGCCAGAGCAATGACTTGCAGTTATAAAGGTGTGAGCTGGCATGACTCATGCAGGCACAGCCAACGTGACAGGAAAATGTGGAGCAGCTGCCCTAGCCAGCTTTCGGCAGCCTTCTGATGATAGATGTTCATTCATATCCTATAATTTAGCATCTGGCTTCAACAATGCTGCATCATTTAGCCTCTGCAGTGAGGTAAGGTGGTGCTGCACCGTTAACTGAGCCATGCAAACAAAAACAGTCACGCTGCCAGCTGGTGCAGCAATTTGACTTCACCTGCATCGCTGGAGCTCTTTATTTAAACTCAACATAGATCATGTCGTCTGGATTAGCTGGAAGTCTGTCTCAGAAGACGTACAGGCGTTGACGTCTCACGGTCACAGATTAAACATGCACGAAAGCTGAATGTTGATGCACCGACATCTATCGATAACCACCTAATGATCCGGGTTGTGACACTTCCTTTTTCAGAGTCGGCATACAATTTTATGTCGCAAACAAGCTAATACTGGTTCGCTAGCGTCATCGCTATATACACCATTACCATGCTAAATCACGTTATTAAACGAAAGCCAACAACTTGTATGACGTTGAGTATGCAGACGAATGGTGTCAAAGCATTGCAAGACATGTATTTCCATTCTCGGCAGTCGTACCGCATCTCGTCGCCTTTCTAACTTAACTAACGTTAGCTTAACGCTAGCTAATAACATCGCTTCCTATTCATTCTCCTCTCTGTTCTCTATTCAAGCTCCAGTTTCCGTTAGCTCCCATCATTTTACACCGCAGTTGCATTATTAGATAACTAAACTCACTACGGAACGTGTTAGCTACATTATAAAAATACCCTGAGCCGATGATATAACGGCCGCATCTCTTGGTGATTTATTTCTCTTCAACATTTACCTGATGAGGCGGCGACCGCCATCTTGTCGCTACACAGCGGGAGCGCGCACGCACGTTTGCCATTGTGGCTGACGGTGCGTGCGCGAGGAACGCAGCGCATCGCTTCCTTTGTTGAGCTCGTGCTGTGAGGAATATATTATGTGGCTGCTTTAAAGCGGAATTGAAACAGACTGATACAGCTGCTCACAAACTATATGAAAGTGTTAGAAAAAAAGGAGGATGAGACGAGTACAAGTGTTCATGTTTCAAAGGAAATATGCAAACTATGTAGATAAATCACAAGCATGGGGTGTGACATAGCATCAGAGGTGTGAAAATGATGGATGAGTGATAAATGTGTTTGGTGTTGAAAGACAAAACAAAACCAGAGACGGCTTAAATAGACCTGAAAGTTTCGTGGTCTGCAAATCATTTCTGAGCTTCACAGCAAAAGGGCACTCCTGCATTCTCCTAAACAGCCGAAGTAGATGGGGACTTGTCTTAAAGGTGCCATTTGTAAGAAAAATGTATTTAACTAACTCGTGAAGAACTGACACTTTGGGATGGCGGCCGACCCTTCCTACTATGAGACTCAAATATCAACTTTTCTTACAAATGGGATCTTTAAAACGTTAAAGGGGCTCTGTGTAACAATCTGTAGCAATTTTATATGCATTAATCACATTTTTATTGGCCATACATGAGTGGAGTGTAATGTGACATGAAAAATTAGACCTTTCCCGTCTCTCTCAGTTGCCTATACCAGCCTGTGGACGAATAAGTTGTTTAATGCCGCCGGACTGTGGATTTCTTTTTGAAGGACTCGGGTTGGATTTTCCTCCACAATCCAAAGGATGTGACTTTATCCACGTTCTCGAGTGCCTCCTGTCAGTTCCTCTCTCCACTCCGCTAACAGAGATTTTGGCTTTAAAATGAGTGTCAATGAAGTATTTTCAAATCAATCTGCGACTTTGATTGAGCTGTATGGAACCATTAAATGTTTTGTTTGTTTATTTATTTATGTTTTAAAACAATTGTCCATCTACTTCAGTTGTTTAGTAGAATGCTGCAATGTTGTTTTGCTGTGAAGCTCCAGAAATGTTTTGTGGACTACAAAACTTCACCAAACCTTTCTTCCTCATTGGGGTGATTGGATAATGACAACTTCATTTTTGGGTGAACTCATCCTTTAAAAAATAAATTACAAACAGGCCTTTTTAATACAGATATTTGACTTTTTTCTTTTTTAGTAGGAAAAGAGGAAGTGTTATGAGTAATATTTACGATGTCTCTGTTAACCAGTTCATTCACAACTGTGTTTTTTACAGTGAAGTGTGCTCTGAATGTAAACTCTTAAAAGGAGAGTAAGTGAGATATACAGGCAAAGTGAGAGAGTAACAATATAAAGAAAGTGCAGTCTAATTATCATAGCTACAACACCTTCGAGCAAAAAAGAAATACATTAATCAGACACAACAGGTAGTGTAATTATCAACCGTTTATTTAGTTTATTTATAAATACAGTTTAATATATACATTGTTAGTCTCCCAAATTGAAGACAACAAAAAGGCATCAAGGCATTATTCTGATATCTAAAACTCCATCACCACCAGCATACAGAACCAACTACAACATCCATATGGGTCTTTTCTCAGAAGAAGTGAGAGGCAAGTAAATTTAAGGTCAGGTCAATAAATTGTTTTCCCATATCGCTGGCAAGATTTACAGTAAATCAATCAGGGAGAGGATAAGGCAATTCAATAAAAAGATCAAGGATCGTTACAAAAGTGATTTCAACACAGAATGTCAAACATACCAACAACAACTGCCCACACCACTTACCAACAAGTTCATTGGCTTTCACAAAATTGTTTCCAGTGGGGGAAATATTTAGTTTACCACACATCATCATTACAAAGTACCCTTCAAATCCACTGAAGCCCATTGTCTCTAAGCAGGAAAACCAAACACAGCTTAATCACAACTTCTAGCTCAACAACAGAAGGCCAAGTTAACTGTACTGACATATGGCTACAACAGAACCTATAATGCATTTAAAATCATTCAGCTTCTTTGGCCAACAGAATCTGATGGAGATGAACGATTTAAACGACTTCTATCAACTAAATAAAGGCCTTAACTTCACTAATGGAGTTTGTTTTCCCAATGAATTTATAATAAACTACTTTAAAATCGCTCTAACCACAATCCTGAGATCATCTGGAGAATAAGAATGAAGAATAAATCGATGCATGTTAGATCGATACTCGCAACCAGACTCCGACTATGACAGCCATAAATAGCAATTATAGCAAGATTAATACGGTATGTGTTCCTTATGAGCTCACCACATATTTTTAAAGGGTGTCAGTTAAGTCAATCTCCAAACTAATTATGGCATATCATAGCTGGCGTGTCTAACCGTTATCCTTAGCTATTGCCCTATTTAGCAGTTTTACAAAAACACAAAACGTCCTTACAACTGTCATCAACCTTATATTATCACAAAAAGCAATGTACTGAAGCAATGAAACATCCAGTAGAGCCGAAAATAAGTTGTCCGTCTACTGACTGCAGATAGCTGTGCCCAAATAATATTTCGCCTAACACTGATTAAAATGAACTACAGGAGTAGGACTTCTAACGCAGGCCTTAAACTTTGATGCAGAGACACTTAACGGTATCAGCATATATTACACTACCTAGAGTACACAAAACTGCTTCTCACAAAACTCTACAAGCAGTATGCAATCTGCAGTCTGCTGTTGACCTATGGTGAATAATTTCATATAATCAAGTATGAAGGATTTAAAAAACTGGAATATTACATAACATAAAACAGAATTTTGGCTTAAAAATTAACTATCATTAACTTGTCTACTTTGACTAGGACACCAGAAGCTTAATAATTCAGCCTTTGACCTGGGCAACCCAACCGAACAGTAAGATTAGCTCCATCCATTTAAACCCGAAAACCTCTGACAGGATTTTCCTTGGAACGGGAGAACATTTTGGGGGTTCAAAACCGGGTCGTTTTTTGAAAGCAGCAGGATTAATTTCACCTGGAGCGAGCACAATCCTCCCCGGTCAGCGTCTGCTTTACGCAAACCCAAAGGAAAGCTGGTGACCTGGTGTATTGCTTGCACAAGCCGACATGCTGTAGGCATGCACGCATTCTTACGTCTGTGACATCTTAATTAGTAAAAGTAATTTTGTCATGCAGTTCATCAAGTAGCTAAAATTTTGAGCTCCAGTTGTCCAACTTAGCAACTAGGTGTAAACTATTAGAAAAAGAAAGGCATTTTAACCTAATCGGATGAGTTAAGACATATAGTTAAGGGCCGCTTATTAAACTGCATAGTTATTAGCTGTACAATACATTTACAAACAACAGACTTAACCGTTAAAAAACTCTCAACCAACTGATTAATTACATAATCTCATCTGTAAGCGTGAATAAATTCCTGGATCGTCAGCCTTCACCGAAGCCCTTGTGACATCACCAAGTCTGTTTGTCACAGTTACCAAGACGGTACACGGTGGCAACATAACTCACAGGGAATGTTACGCTCTGAAACTGACAGTCCTTTCCCACAATACAAAAGAATAGCAACATGTGGGGATTGAAAACAATGTTACACACTGTTGGCACATATTAAGAGCATCTGTGTCTGAGACACAAATCCCAGAAAGACAGAGAAGCGCTGCAAATGAAACAAAACAACAGAAACACACAAGTACTGCATCTGTGGTGTGTAAGGCAGCTTGACAAAACTGCATGCGCCTCTTTCTTGCAGAACTGTCTGTGTACAACAAAACTTAAAATGCTTTTTCACAGAGGACACACAATCATCTGAAAAGTCTTCTGAGACTGACTCAGCAGAACAACCGGATGATACAAGTCTATCTGGGCAGGTTTTCTTATGGTTAAGCATCAACGCCGACTACAGTCACACACGTTTTTATCAATGTGACTTCTTCTGATTGAATAGCTTGGCCTGAATATTACACATCCATTATCATTAAAGGGGCTCTGTGCAAGAATTTGTAGCAATTTACATGTAACTAATCACTTTTTTTTTTTTTGACCATATGAGTCAACGTGAAAAATGAGACCTTTCCGTCTCTCTTGGTTTTTTAAGTTGTTTGATTCCATCTGATTGTGAATTTTTTTTGTTGAAGGATGCGGTTCACATTTTTGGCAGCAGTCCAGAGTATGTGACTTTAAGCACGTTCTCAAATGCCTCTCTCAGCTAACAGAGAGCAAACAGTAGCTAACATTAGTTTAGTAATGGAGTCTGCAAACATAAACTAATGACCGTCTTCCAGCACAACACAGCAGTTCCACAGAGCCCCTTTAAAGATGTAGATGCAGACTGTTTGAATCAAAATGCCAGCTTGGGATCTGACAGCAATATAAGCAATACGGTTCTTATTTACTTTTTTGGTTTGTTTTTCTTTAAAACTCCTTTTCTGAGCCGTCAAACCTCTCATTTTGCAACTGTAACTGTAGTCATTCTCTAAGATTTACAAATCCATGACTAAACTATTAAATATGGCTGCGTCTTGATTTGTAGCAAACAAAAATGGGACTTGGTCAGTAATGAAAAATAATCTAATTCATTAACATATGTTGTAATCACCTCTCTTTAAAAATAAAAGTGTGCAGCGGAAATCAAATGTGCAAGATGTCAACAAATGTAACAGTAATTAACAAATTTGTTCTTAAGCTTTCAACATTGGTAAAGCATCCAAAAACGCTACATCACCCCATCCCTACTACTTACCATGACCTACATCCAATTTTATTACCTGCACATCAAAAGACCCTTTAAAAGAGATGAAAAAGACTGATCCAGAGAAAATAAAGCAGTGCTAAATATAAAGCGATTCATCCACTCCCCAAATAAACGGCTGTGGCTCTGGAGGAGGCGAAGGGAGAGTTCACTCTTTCAAGTATTCTTTCTTGGGATCGTTTTGAAATTTTCTGTCGTGAGGGAAAAATCTTTAAATCTCCTCAGAAAGCGATCGCAAATTCTGTATCTGACCATACCTTCATAGTTGAGTTGTGTTCGACATACGAAGAGTGAAGGATATATTGCAATTTGAAATGACGATCTCCGTGAGTGAGTAATGAAAGAAAATCCGTCAACAGAGCCCTCTTCTTGAAAAACAGACAAAATGTGCAAGACTTAAAGCTATGGCATCAGAAAGTGTTTGTTAGTTTTTCTTCCTACGGATTACAGTTTTAAGTGAGGCAAAAAGAGGGGATGAGCTGGACGGAACCAGCGTCTTCTGAGGTAGGGTGCAGTTAGCCTGCAGCTTTACTTGACTTTCTGAGCCCATTTCAGGTCATCCGCCCTGGGCTTTTCTCCTGTCACACTCTGGATGAGATCCTCCAGGTTCCTCCAGAAACCAAACTTCTCCAGAGGGTAGTTCAGCCAACCTGGAGAGAGAAAGCTCAATGATGAATCTGCCTGACTCTCATCCATTGAGTAGCGTTGGGCCATTGGACGATGCCATCGAAACATCATGATTATAAAGTAAAGTAGCGTGTCCCCTCACAGTTGCCGTGAGGTGAGAGTTGTTGGCGTTGTAGGAGAGAAAATTAAAAGAAGTTTGTTGCGGCTTAATGCACGAACAACACATCTCCATGTTCTGTTTATTATTTTCAAAATAAACCTGACCTGTTAGGTGAACCCTTGTCTGGCTTCTTGCCGTTGTTATTTACGCTTTGTTAGCTTGGCTTCCTCAGTATAACTAGCCCTCTATGTCTGTTTCAAGCTTCTGAGGTTGAACATGGCTAAGTTTAAGACGTGGTGCAGAAACGAAGACTCTTTTAAATCTGTCACAAGGGTGAATGTCAAATGTTCGCCGGCCAGGAATGTGAGAGTTGATCTGACTCTGCTGGTAACGGGAGACAGTTTTCTAGGCTGGATAAGACGGTTGGAGATTGCTGTTAGAGCACCCAACCTTTTGATTTAGATGCACGTAATAATACATTTTATTTCTTAACACATTATGTCAACGATTGTTAACAGGAATAAAAGTGCAAATACATCTTTTTCTGCATTTAAATCACAGCACATGCAACAAGAAATTGTGATAACCTCAACTATGTGAAAAATATAAATAAATAAAGTAAATAACTACATTTCAGGAGCACCAGTGCTAGACTTTCGTGCGCATGTGCAACCAAAATAGTCTCACCCCGAAGCCCTGAGCTCCTGCCATATGGCAACTTTTGAGGGGACACACTACCTCCAATTCAGAAACCCATATTAACACCACTGCCCAACAACAATGTCATCATCATTCGTGTTTCAATGTGGACATCATCATATGCCAATTTGGTAGACATTGCCCAACCCGACCATAAAGTTTTCAATTTCACTTCAAAACACTACAAACAGGCGGATTTTCAAAACGAGGAAATAAAGACGAACCTGTAGTGATGCAGAAATACGTCTCATGAGGGGAGACGTGATGGACGCGGTGGTGCTTGCGGGGGAGGATGATGTGGCAGTCCTGTAGGAACACCACCCAGCGAGGCAGGCCGAAGTACGTGTGCGACCACTTGTGAATCTGGTTGGTAAGGGTCACGAAGATGGCCAGTGCAAACAAGTAGCAATACCAGGGGTAGTTATGGTAAATCTCCGCTGTGAAAAGGAAACAGAGACAGGGTGAGACAGAACTCTGTTGTCTTTCTCCTACTTCCTTGGATCAGCTACTTTCAAGTAGCAGCTTAGAAAATGACACAGCAGTTTCATGTAGAAGTAAATGTCAGGCAGAGTTTGTTGATACAAAACTCACCGGGGGAGAGGGTGAGGAAGTTGAAGGCCATGTTTGCTAGAGGGACTATGGTCAGCATGCAGTTGTCACCATTGGTCTCAATGAAATCGTGACGGGTAATGGCTGTGGGGTCGATGTGGTGCTCTCTAAATGGTCGTATAAAGGCCTGCAGGATAGATCAGACAGGGTGTCAAACAAGAAACAATACACAATGTAAATGCAGGAAAATGTTCAGAGTATTTATAGCACAAACAAATGATTCTACTTTAGGGAAAGAAAAATAAAAGGAAACAGATATCGGCTCAAGGTTACCTTTCCGAAGATGGGCAGATCCACTGATCCCCATGTGTCAGCTCCCCAGTGAACAAATCCGGACGCAAAGTCTGCGGTGAGTATTCCTGCCGCTGAGAATGAGAGAATGAGAAAGTGAGAACAACCCACACAGCTTGGAAAAACTTGACAAAAACATCAGAACATGATACAATTTTTCAGGCAGCACTTACCAATGCTCAACAGGATATACCACAGATGTCCCAGATGGAAATTGGCAAGAAGGTGAATGAAATTGAAGGCCATGAGAGAGAAGCAGAGGACGACACTTATCCATTCTTGACATCTTTTGCCTTAAAGGAAAAACACCGTGATTAGACATGGAAAACTTCCCTGATAAGATTCTCAGTTATATTATGTCTCCAGTCCTGCACATGAACTTGACATTACATCACACAATCTAAAAATGTCCAAAGGTTGAGTTAATCTAGTCAGTGCAGTTCATTATCAGCTGCTTTTTCGTAACAGTGAGACTCAGTGAGGTAACGCTCCTCTTGCTTTACTTGGGACGTGACTGCTGAGCAGCTGGGCCTGAAATACCTGTCCACACTTTACAGTCCTAATTAGTATATATAGAAAAAGCCCCTCAGGCAGGTAAAACTCAGATTCAGATCCTCAACTGATACTAGGAGCAAGTATTTGTACAATGGCTGTGAAGACTTTACACTTTGGACATTCAAGAGCAAAAAAAAAAAAAAACAGCATGGAAGGTGTTGGGAGGACTGTCTGAGTGGAGTCTAAAAACTATCTGGATCCTCAGTTGTTGGTAATGCTTTCCTCTGTGAGTTACAGTCCATGAGGCTGACTTAGCAGCAGCGGCTGTTATGAAAGGTCACAGCAGCTCCATGTCCAAACGAGGCTCCTGAGCCTAAAGCAGAGGCAGTGGATTCTTCTAACCTCTGCCTGATGCTCGAAATGTCAAAGGACAACAACGACTCAAACACAAATTCACCCAATCTCACATGATTCCTATTGTGTAACAACAAAAGTGTGACTGACACACACACACACACACACACACACACACACACAGCACTGTCGCTCATTGTTCGGTGTCATGTATTAGTGGCAGCTGAAGACAAACCGGTGTTCTTGCCGTTGAATTTAGTAGTTGTTTGCAGTTTGTTGCTTCTTAACTACGCGGTGTCAAGCCTGTCGTTATGTCACGCCACTCATGGACACTTGAACCGGGGCGAATGAGCTCGTTAGACGGAGCCGCTAAGAGGATCCACTCACCTGGTGAGTATAAATTGGCCAGTTCTCGGGCACCGGCGTGTTGTGGACCCCATCTGGCCGTACCCCGGCCCGGTCCCTGCGGCTCTGGGTTCTGTGTTTCCGCTCCACAACCGTTCTCGTTAACCATTCTCGCCATTTCTCCACCGTGGGCCCAGCCCCTTCAATCTCTCTACTCACAGTCAGGAACCAACGGAATCATCAACTTCTCAGCCCACAGACAGCGTAGCGTTTTCAACCAATCGAGTGCAAACCGTTGAGCGCAGCAGCCAATCATCGGTCGGGGAGACGTTACACAGACAGCCGGTTGACCAATAGGGATTGCGAGGGGAAAGACCGCATTTCCTGACCCCACCCGTCCTCTCTGAAGCTCGCTGTGCTCTCTCTCAGCCTTTACTGCTGGATGTACAGTAGATGGAGCCCTCTCACATTATATGAAGAAAAAGTGGAGTAGTTAGGTGTTGTAGCGACATCTGTCACCCGTTAGATAGTTTGAATGTACAGCTTTAACCGTGGAGGAGACTCATGGTTGTCAACTAAATCAGATGAGGTGTTCAGGGCTCAGTGGAAGAAGTATTGAGACCTTGTGTAGCTAACTTTTAAAATAAGAAATAAAACATTCTTCCCCCTACAAATTCAAAGTTTAATTCATATTAAACTGAAACGAACCGTTGCTCAGTCCATTACAGTCAGGGGTTTTGCTGCTGAAGCCTCACTTGGTCTGGTGGGACCAGTTGCTGTCGGTGGTTAACGTTAGCTAATGTTAGCTAACTTTAGAAGTACTTCACTGTTTCTTACTGTTAGCCGACATTTTAGCATTTTACATTATTATGTAACTGCCACTATTGTCGACGTAAAAGTAGTCCTTTACAAGTAAGTTGTAGGTCCTGGTGATATCACTAAAAGGTACTTTAAGGTACCACAAGAAGAAGTTAACATAAGTTTTACAGAATGGCCCCTGTCAGAGTTACAGTACTGTTTTATTGAATACTATACACATTACTCTGTCAGCAGCTTAATGTAGAAGCTGACATTTAACTATGAATATAATGGAGTTATAAATATAGGAGAGGAAATTTAATAATATTATCCTTTAAAATGTAATGGAATAGAAGTTTAGTAAATTAAGCTTTAAATAGAAATACTCGTGTGAAGTACTTACCCTCAAAATTGTACTTAACCACAGTACTTGTACTCAGATACTTTCTTTTTTTTTAATATCTATTACATACAAGCAGAAAACTTGTCTATTGACAGTTTAAGTACAGTTTAAGTGAATTTCCTAAGTCTACTTTATGTAGTAAATAAACTAATGTCACTGTATTAGTCGTATATTTGGAAGTGTACTACTTAAGTACATCTTGAGACTGATTTGGCCAGCTTTTGCAGTTTATAAAAAGTATACTTTAAGTGTAAGATTAGTAAACTTTGAGTACACAATTAGTTTGTGTCTAAGTTTTATTTTGTACTGCAAATACACCGTGCAACTATACCACAATACCACGACTTTTTTACCACACAGGTGTAAGCCAAATAGACTTTTCTGTGTGCCACAGTACTTACATATATTTAAGGTGTGTCACATTCACTCGCCTGGCTTTTATTTATTTATGAGGGATATGAATCCGCAAAGTAGTCAGTCACTATAGCAGTTTTAAAAGTGTTGTATTTCCCTCTGAGATAGAGTGAAGTAAAAGTAAAATTATTTCAAAATACTCAAGTAAAGTAGGCTACAAGAGCCAAGTAGTAGTATAGTATTGGAGTAAATGTACTTAGTTAAGTACTTAGACACTATACCAGCCAACAACTAACAAGCTGACCTTACAGTATCTTAATATTCATTTTATTCACTATTTGTCTTGGTACAATGTGTAATAACAGTAAGTACATTAACCTTTAATATTTTAGTACTTTGATATTTCCGTTTCACTTTATACTTTATTTTAACTCCAATACATTTTTATGTAAATACTATTGTACTTTTTACTCCACTGCACTTGACCTACATTTACATACGAAACCATTTAATCAGATAATAAAATGTGGTGAACATTTATAGATTTAACTACACCAAAATTTATGAAGTACTTTTACAGCCACCAATAATCTGACGTCAACAGGTCTGGGGGGTTGGGAAGCTTTTACACCCTGCTTACTAGTACTTGTAGTGAGTATACTGGCCCATACAAGTATTAAGGCATCAGTTGTAATAAATTATACATTATACTTTGACAGTGTGAAAGGGACTTGGCATGTATTTTAGACTGTGCTATTCCTACTTTAACTTTAGTTACACAGATCTCAATACTTCAAAATGTGTGTTCAGGGCTGGATTAAGAGCCAAGATAATTCTGCCAACTGACCCCCATGGGTCAAAAGTCCAAGGTTCACTATGTGCCAACTGGTTTTGTTGATTTGATTAATTGCAAATTTGGTAGGGAATAGGATTTACATTGTTAGTTAATCTTGTGGTCAGGTTTTGAGAGACTTTGTGTCAAAAATCTATCTCTCTAATTATTTTTGTGAGGCATTATTTACAGCTGTTGAAGAACACACTCTGTTTAAGGTTGACACACAAACTAGACCAGGTGTAGAGTGTGTAAATAATGTCTTTTCAAATCATTTAGGATCTCGGGTATTGTGGAAACTTGGAGTATGCCTGAGCCATTTTAATTTTTTTCTGTTGTTTTTTTAATATTTTAAAACAAGTCCCCATTTACTTCAGTTGTTTAGTAGAGTGCAGCAACATGGTTTCTTTGTGAAGCTCCAGAATGTTTTGTGAACTACGAAACTTCACCTGACTTTCTCTTGGCATGGGGTTGAGTAGATAATGACTGAATTTTCTTTTTTGGCTGAACATATCCTTTTAGACCTTTGTTATGTAGAAAACCTGGAGTCAGGTGGTATTTTCTCAGCATAATGAGTCCTGGTTTCTTTCTGGCCAAATAATGAAGCTGCCATGTGTACAATGTCAGTGTACTTGAAACTTGGAGGCGACCGAGGACATACTTAACTGATTAGAGGTGGTTGGTCATTAGGGGCCAAACAGCAAATATTTGCTCCAGGGCCTTCCAACATGTTGATCCAGCGCAGTGTATGTCCTATCTATGGAGTCACAATTTTTGCATTTAACAGTTAATCCACACAACAGATAGGAGACAACAGAGCAATTAGGTCACAGATTCTAATGAGTCACAGAATAAAAGGGAAGGATGTAAATTTCAGGAGAAGTCAGGAGATGTTTTGACAACATACCCAAACAGGAAAGTGTTTTTGGCTGCACACCAGTGAGACAGTTTATGAAGAGGTACACATGTCCTAAACATTTATATGAACTCTCTTATCCCTCACAAAAACTAAGCATACTTCAAGTTAGTTTTATCAAGTAAACTTCAAGTGGCAAAAGACGACTTTTCCCCCCTAGCGTTTCCAAGTGTTATTATTGCCACCGCTGTTGGAAAGACACGTGGATTTCTTCCATTTTCCTCAGAGTCACTAATAACAATAACACAGAATAAAACTTAAGTTTATTCAAACATTTAGTCTATAATAGAAATGTATCACCAACTAACCTTCCTTTTCCTGAAGTTAACATTTACTTCTTACGATAAGTTGAAGCAGAATACTATTGACAGTTAAAGTACAGTTCAAATACATTTCTCAGTCTACTTTATGTAGTAAATGCACTTATATCAGTGTACTAGTTGTGTACTTAGAGGTGTACTACTTCAGTACTCTTTGGGACTAAATTCACCCACTTTTTAGTTTATAAAAGTATACTTCTGAGTATACTTTAAGTGTATGACTGGTAACTTTGAGTATACAACTGGTTTACATCTAAGTTTTATTTTGTAGTGCAACTATACTGCTTTGAAGGTGCCAAGGGGTCATTATCTCATTCATATTGTAAATATTAAAATTCTGAGTTTAATTATCTTTTTCAAAACTAGATACTGTTCCTTTAAGTACAAGTGTAAGCCAAAGCATAAGTATAAACCCTTTTCTGTATACTTTTCAGTATAAACCAAGTAAACTTTAACTTAACTTTGTAAAGTATCTCTCTGACAAGTATATATAAAGTAAACTGAACGCATAGTACACTTGGAGAACTTCTTCTTGTAAGAGATGTTGCTTATGTATGTTCATGAAGCTCACCACAGGATGGCAGTAAGACCTCATATTGAAACCAAAACCAAGCTTGTACTGTGGTACTCTGTAACAAGAGCAAAAAGTCACATTATGAACAGTCATTTGGGCTGATTAGACCTACTGAGCATATATGTTCTCAGAGCAAAATCAAGATGCACGGTGAGACATAGAAAATCTTGTCAGACTTTATTAAGAAAACACTGGACCGTTTTAGACACAAACCAGGCTGACTACATTTCTCACAACACCCACCCTGACCCTCATACAGTGTTGGAGTTGATGCATCATCTTGTACTTTCGCCACACAACAACACACACAGACTGCTTTTAACCAGTCTGTTGATTCTGTGGGGAAACAGCTGTCTGGTGATGTGTTCACGGCTGCTTTCCGGAGAATCTTCTTATGAAATGATCAAACATGAACTTAGAAAATGGTTGCCTCTGTATGGGCTTTTTCCATTATTGTCGAGTTAATGAGTTGTGACTGTAGAGGGCGTGAATGGACGAGCTGTCAACCAGAAGTATTCGTCTCATTTTGTATTGACAGATGTTGTCTGTCTCTCTCTCTTGGTTTCTATGATCACTTTTTATTTCTGTTTTAGTTCCTTTAATGGCATATTAATGAAAACCACTAAAGTTGCATTTCCCCCTCTTTATTCTTCTGCTGCAGCCTGAAGTCCGTGACATTGATACAAAACACAAGAACAAATACAAAAACACAGATTAAGTTGTTTTTTTTTCATCATTATGTCCGGACACAAACGTTTAAATGTAGGGAAGGCTCTCTAAAAGCAGCACAGGTTGTCCGGTTGGCTCCTCGATGCACGTCACACACCTGCCCAGCTAAACCCCGCCCCTCGTTTTTTAATAAAAACCCCCACGAGACAGGAAGACCTGTCAATTGCTCTATCCAGTCGCACTGCCTCCTCAAAGTAGTTTCACTGCATGTTAGTCACAGGCAGTGACTAAGGGGATTTAAACAAACAACATTCACACACTCGAGCCATTTCACATCTGAGACCACCGGACCAGAACCACTCGGGGCGTCTGATCTCTGCCCTCCATGCTCCTGCAATCCGGCGGGTGTTAAGATCCATGGAAGTGGCCGGCTTCTACGACGAGGGCAGCTTCGCTATCCACAACCGAGACAGCATTATCAGTCCCGTCAGCAGCGGCTCATATTGGAGGCTCGGTGACTCGATGACGGAGCTGGGCATCGAAGAGCGGGAGAGAGCGATAGACTTCAGTGTTTACCTGGACTCAGCTTTGCACTGTCCGCAGCAGCATCAACAGGGGGACGTGTACTCAGATTTCCTGGCGGAGAACAAGATCAAGAGAGTTGCAGCTTTGCAGACCTACAAGAACTACTCGCTGCTGAACGAGCTGGAGACAAGTCAGTGCGACAACTTGAGGGACCCCAGGGATCCCTACGCGCTGGGTTACACCGAGCTGCAGGAGACCCGAGTGGATAGTGTGCTCAGCCCTGAACTGAGTCGCTACAGAGCTGCTGCCGCCGCCGCCGCTGCTGCTGAGAGAGACGATAGTCAGGAAGACGCAAAGATGGAGAACGGGTCGTCTGGTTATGACATGAGGTCCTACCTTCATTACCAGTCCACCAGCGGCAGCCTCGGGAACATCTCCACCGCGTCCTCGACTTGCTCCAGCCCGCCCGGCACACCTGCCCCGTCAGGTAAAAGCAGGTCACCATCGCACGGGGGCAAAATCTCCAGCGGGAAGTCAAAGAAACGCCTGGACAAGGACAGTGACGAGTACAAGGTGAGGCGGGAGAGGAACAACCTCGCCGTGAGGAAGAGCAGGGACAAAGCAAAAATGCGCAACTTGGAGACTCAACATAAAGTGCTGGAACTGGCTGCAGAGAACGATCGTTTACAAAAGCGCGTAGAGCAGCTGTCCAGAGAGCTGGCCACCCTGCGCAACCTGCTCTCCGCCACTGGACAATGTTAAAAAAAAAAAACCTCCTCCAGAGACTCCTCACGGATCACTGGGCCGCTTGTCTAATCATTGGTGGACTTTAGAGCCGGAGGTGAAAAACGGTACGCTTCACAGGTGAAGACAGTGACCACCAGTTTACAAGGACACTTTGAATGGGACTGTAGAAGTGGGTGCATGGATTGCGCAATCATTCACCATTCTTCAAATGTCACCGTAGCTTTATTCTCAGATGTAATTTTGTGTATGCAGTATTTCTGTGCAGGTTTTACATACATGCGAGTGAATTTCTACATTTTTGTGTATCTGGAGCAGTGGTTGTCAAGGGAAGAGTTGTGCTGCAGTGAAATGATGCAACTCTTTGTAATACTATTGGCAATGAATGAAATAAGTCTAATTATTTAATATTAAAATGGGAAATGCTTTAATTGTACTTGATATTTTATTGAATTAAACAGATTTATACTTTGTTTAAACAATTTCAATTGCAATTTCTTCTTTTCTGTCCTTTTTGAAGCAGGTGTAGGCTCAGACAGACGTGCACGCTCGCTTTAAATATTCACACTCAAGGATAGTCAGACTGTGTACTATGGTGTATGTCAATTACAACATATTGCAGATAAAAACTGGCTAGACGATAAGGCACATTTACAACCTTTTAATTCAGGCCAAATGCCAACATTTCAAGAGGTATTAAACTGATGTAGGAACATGATGTTTCTTTATCGATATAGAGTGAATTATATAAATCTAGACGTCACAAGCGACATTTAAATAATGCCTCGGATCACCATGACCAAAATTCAGAATCAGTCATGGATTTCACAAAGCAAACAATGGCGTGTAGTGGATTGATCAACGCAGTTTTATGGTGAAAGAAAACCTCCTCAGGTCCTGAATTGAGAATATAAAATGAGGATTTGTTGAGATTTTATTTTGCCATTAAATAGAAGACAAAGGTGAGGTTAATACCTAACCGGCCAGAGCAAGAAACCAACTCTCCACACTATTATGTGGTTATACCATTTGTTTTTCCGTCTGTGTGCTCATTGATTTGACGCAAAAGATGTCAGATCAGGAATTACATCCGACCAATTTAGACTGAAACGATACTGCTGAGAGCAGCAAAAAACAAAAAGAGAAAAAAACGACTTGGTCAGACTGCACGCAGCACAGAAATGTTAGCTTTATCTTTAGCACACGGCTCTGTCAATAGTCTGCTGGGTCCACTGGCCCAGAGAGGGGTTCAAGGTTGCATGAAAATTAATCAGCAACTAACCTCCTCACACCACCTCAGGTCTCGCTTCAACAGCCAAGAACCTGGAAGGGAGTGAGCGCTATGAGAGATATGTATAATCCCGAGCAAACGTTGTTTAACGCTCAAGTGGAAAACCCTGAGCAGAAAATGTAGAAGTTAAAAAACTGGGAGTGACAAAGGAGGTTACACCAGACATGATAGATAAGTTGACAATTGGTTTGCAGTGGAATTTACCAAGCCCTGAGCATGCATTTCACTGTGTGCACAATATGAAACGTATCTGTCATGAGCAAAGCAAACCCCAGACAGAGAGGATAAAGAAAGAGGCATGGTGGGATTTGTACGTGATCCGTGACATTTCAGGGTGGGGATTGTTTTCTAACTCTCACTTCAAACAGCAGAGACGAGGAAGAAAAACACCTCTGTTAGCTTTTCAAGAGGGAACATTCATCATAACCGCACTCAAAAAGTTAAACCCTCTAAATAAAGTATAAAAACTGTGCTGTTGCTGTTTGGTACAGTGAGAGATGACATTTTGGATATTTCAACACACTCAGTGATGGAACAGTTTGGCTTTTTAACTGTTGTGCAATATCCTCCCTTTCCAACACATCATCACTTAAAGAATGCTACACCCACATTTAAATAAGACATTGTTATCCTCCGTGTACACAGGACAATGGCTCTAAGTATTTGTGGCCTGGCTTTAAGCCCTGGTGGGTACAAAATGGTGCAAGTAACGTTGATTATTGCGAACAGATTTCAACATGATTAACACAGCCGCAGGAACAGAGTAATGTGTCAAATAATGTGTTAATAATTAAACATCCAGCACTCTGTTGTTGTGACTTCGTCAGCACACATCTTGCACTGCGCTCGCTGCGTATGTTGTAGCTGTCAGTGTTGGCACAGATTCATTCAAACATTCTAGGCATTCTTTCTTCGATGACCCCCCCCTCCGTTTCCTATTGGAGCCCCACGCAGTCGTTCCCTGCTCCTGGCTCACATGCTGACAGGAGAGAGGGAAATTCCCACACAGGATGACCTCTTTTCTTGAAAGTTTAGCCCAGCCCCCTTTCCTCATTTTACCGTCAATGGGCAGTGTCTGTCCGTAAACTCCTCGTTGCATCACAGCCCCTCCTCAGGCCAACTGACCTCCTAAAAAACTCCACTGATAAAGCAATACAAACACACACACACACATACACACACACACACACACACACCTGTCACACGAATGTCCACTCTGTACTAGCTGTTGAGAAATGGAAGAATTTTCATTTACCTATGAGTCATGCTAATGAGTTTTGACATATGTTTTAAAAAGTATTCGCAGGTTTTTGTTCCTCAAAAACACATTTGTACATCGTTGGATCACATTGTGTTTCCCAAATGAATCAAAAACTGGAATGATTTGAACTCGTTTAACACTTTTAATTAACTAATTTGGCCTTGGTTTAGTTTTGCTAGCTGGCAGCACTACCTTACAACCCGCATAGATGTGTTAATTTAAATTACAACATGAACATGGAGCAACGGGTGTGCAAACTGCCACATTTGAAAAAAAAGGAAAGTGCCCAGACTTTTACATTACCTTTGCCTGACCTGTAACACTAAATGCGTTTAAACAATGTAGTTCTTATTTTTTATCCTCTGCTTTGTTTATAAGTTGTTTTTTTAAAGGAAAAAGACACATTATATATACAGAAGTACAAGAAAAGTAGGTTGAGGACTATAACAAATGAATTGACCAATTTACCTACTAACAACACTTTTTTTTTTTCCACATTGTTTTTTTTTTAACTTTATTTTGTGCCTGCAGAATCCAGGGGTTCACATCCAGTCTGTGGTTAGGTTAGGCAACAAATGCCCTTTGGTTAAGGTTAGGAAAATATATTTCCAGTTTGTCAAACAGCCGCAACATTTAATCTGTGGGATTCACTTTGGGTAACGTAAGTAAAGACTGTGATTATTGTTGTATGTTAAAATCAGTCCTTTAAACAGTGACAACATTTAACCTTTAGGATTCATGTACATAGACATAAAACTCATGCCACGAGAGCCTTGAGTTTGCGGCAAACATTGCCAATTCTTGCCAATTTACACAATTCTTATCAATTACATTTCATCACTATTTCATTAACTCCCTTGACACTGGGTTGAACAAAATGATCGCATGGTCGGTCTTAAGGTGTTAAAGGATCAGCAGATGAATAGGTCTTGTTGCATCTCCACAGACAGAATCTGTCATGACACGTTGAGATGAAACAATAAGTCGATTATTTCGAAAGTCAATCAACAAAAAATTATTATGCAACTATTCTGATAATACAACTATTCTGATAATACAATAATCATTTTAGTCGTTTTTAGCAGAAAATGTTAAATATGTGCTGTTTCTAGCTTCTCAAATACGTGGATTTGGCACACATGACAATTAACTGAATATCTTAAGATTATTTAGTCACCATGGTCTGTGGAAAATTGTAACAACCATTTTTACTATTTTCTGGCATTTTATAGACAAAATGATCAATCAATAATGAAAATTGTTTGTAGCAACCATAATATGATACTTTGTTATAACAAAAAACTGAACAAACATTTAGCTGCCGTTGGTTTAATTAATATGACGTTGCTTCATAACGTACAAACCTGGAGTGCCCAAACTATTTCTCTTCAAGGGCCAAAACTGAAACTTAAAGGTAGGCCATGGACCAAAACCCTTTTGTATTGTATTGTGTTGTTGTGTTAAGATGCAAAATGTTACTAAGAAACCAAGTTCCCTTAATTCACTGACTTCCTGTGCAAAATGTCAAACTATAAATAATAATTTGTAATTAGGAATCCCGCATTTTAAAGAGCATGTTTACCTCACTAAAAATAAAACTGCATAAACAGCAGCAATTCTTTTATATATGTATTATTTATTTATTTTTTCAATAAAAAAACATCTGGCAGGACAAATCGAAACCTATTACAGGCCAACCATCAACTTTTTCATCACATCATTTACAAGATGTAAATCAGTAGCCACACAGTAATTACCAATTTCCTTTGGATTTGGTTCAAATTTGTGGGCCAAAACTACTTTTGATGTGCAACTAAATAATGCTGCAATATTCAGGGTTTTTATTACAGTGAACAAATCACATTTAAAGACACAACAGTGTGTTACTCCTGTCCGTCCCATAATACGCTCCCTGTCTGTGTCCGTGGAACCAAATCCCCCACTCACCCACATGATCAGAATAAAGCTGTGGTGTACCTCAAAGCTCTATTCTGAGTCCTATTTTGTTTTATACTTACTTTAAGATAAATTTAGATAAAACTTAGTTTAGTTAACTTAGTTACCTGGTGATACCATAACGACTCTTTCTAAAATGTTAGCTGACTGGTCAACTTTGATCCTGGTCAGTATTTTAGGGGCCCAGACAGGTTTTAAGAGGTGCTCATTTGTGTTCTTTCTTCTATTTCAGGATCCATTCTCTTTAGATTTTTAAAAGTGGTCTATACATTTCATAATCTTGTTTAATCTCAAAGACTGACCCCCATTTAAGAGACCTTGCATTGATTTGCAGTTTAATTTAAAAGTAATTTTGAACAGACAGATGTTGAAATGTTTTAGTTTGTATCTTTATTGTTGTTGTGTCCTAAAGAACCTTTTATCTAAATTATGTAGACATTTGCTCAGAGTTTGGCAGATTTTGAAGACAAGAGTTGGTCAAGATGTCTCGGCCCTAATCTCTGAAATACGATATAAAGGTAGCCAAACTTGCGTCGTCTTCTAGGCCACAATTAAAACTGATAAATGTGATTTCTAAGTATTGGTGATTTTAACACTGTGATTTTGCATGTTTAATTCCAGTTCCTTCTCTAAGTGAAAGGGCAGCCGGATATCCGGACCAGTGTAACGGGAAGCCAAACCGCCTGAGCTACGGTAAACGGTCCAAAGATGATCTGACTTGAAGTGCACCAAGATTTCAACATCTCTGTTCACTTCTGCTATTTTGCTGTGGATGACTGTGAAAATACAAAACTGACGTGCAGAACTGACTTGTGGTCACTACACAGCAAGTATCACTGCCCCTGTCTTGTGTAACACCAGGCCATCCTTGCAAAATGAATGTTGGTTTAATTATTAGAGCAACACACAAGTGAGAGAGTTCATTTCAAGACACCAAATGTGTAAAAGCTTAAATTAAGTATCCTTATTACATACAGAACCCTGTCATTTTATATTAGCAATAAATCAATGTATACATTGATATGTAAATGAAGCATGTGAAGGATCAAACCCTGTGTTAATTTGGATTTCAATGACGTTTTATTTGAAGCTTCATGAAAAAAAATGTTAATGCCATTTAGGACTAAATTGCAATTTTGGTGGTTTAGTTGCCTCCATTGTTAAAAAATAAACAAAAAGATGGTTTCCATCGCTGCTCCAAACAAAAACAAGTCCTGTGAGAACGACTGACCAGGAAATATTTTAAATGTTTATTCAGCACACAATTTCAAAATGAAAACCATATCATGATTATTTTTCAACAGCGCTACGCAGTGATGGAACATAAACTAAGTCGATTTACTCAAGAACTGTACTTAACATTACATTTTCTGCTACGTTACACTAACACTTCCACTTCACTGCATTTTGAAGGCAAATATTGTACTTTTTGCTCCGTTGCATTTATTTGACAACTTTATTTACTAGTTACTTTGCAGATTACATGCTGCATCAGAGCCAAAGTAACTAATTTCTAAATTAATTTATTTTACCCGCAATCAGATTTAAAAAAAAAACAAAAAAACACAATGATTCTGATAATCCAAATATGCTGAATATCAGATCTGATAATTGACCAGGCTGTTTATCTGTCAGCCCAAAGTATGCAGTATGTGCATGTAAATATAATTACTATTTACTTTTACTTTAATTTGATAGTTAAGTACATTCATTGCCAGAAATTTACTTTTGATACTTAAGTAGATTTAAAATCAGATACTTTAAGACTTTTAGTCAAGTACTATTCGTATAGTTGACTTTCACTTTTACCAAAGTAATATTATAATACGATATCTTTACTTTCACTCAAGTAGACTGTTGGGTACTTTTTTACTATCTTGCATTACGCAATTTACTGATTAAAGATAGCAGTGGTAGAGGACACAAGTGCAAAACCACAATAAATATACATCCCATTATGAAATAAATACAGCAATCTAAACTTAAAAAAAGCAAAACAATATTATCAGCAAATCACACTTCAAGTATGCACAATGCCCTATAAACTATAAGATAATTGGTATAATTTAAGTGTTATTATATTAATCTTACCAATGCAATATGTACATTTTATTCATAATGTTGGTGTGATTCAAATTAATTACATCTAATAACATATTCTTTTATGTCTCTTTACCGGAATACAGTTACTTTTTTCTGTGTCCTGATACATAATCCCGGTACATGTATTCCGTTACTCCTCAAGTCTGAATGCAGTACAAGTACCTAACATTGTACGAAAGGTCACCTCTAAACGTACTTATCTACTTTGCGCCACTGAACAGAAGACAGCATTTAATACTCTGTATTTCAGACATATTAAATAACTAGAGACCATTCTTCTGGCCCTCACTCGAACCACACCCATGTTTAAACTCGGCCTTCATTTTGATCTCAACTACACACACTTGTACACTTGTGACTGCATTTTGCAAAGTTTTGATGTTACCAGGCTGACAAATATCTGTCCACAAAGGACTCAAAACTGCTTCTGAGGTAATTCCCACTACAATTTGTGTCTTCAGGACCACAGTTGCCATGATGACAGACACAGAGACAGACTCCGAAGTGAAACCAGTGCTGTCGCCACTGGTAATGAACTGGTAACATTTTCCTTGAGGTCAATAATCAATGGAAATGTGGATATGAGTTATTTTAGTCATTCAGGCTTAACTCACATGAATCATTCCCAGCCAACAAATTCCGTCTCATCAGATATGAGCCAACACTGATTCAAAGCTAATTTGCCATTATCATGCTGGCTCCTCCACACAGACATGTAGTCCTAAGTGATTTCTTATGTCATTCATTATTGCACGACTTAAAAAGGAAGATGTCCGACTAGTCTGTAGAGGTGTCGAATTTTCTGTCGATACAGATACTGCACTATTCCTCAAACCTGTCCTCAAAAAAAAAAAGAAATTTCCTAGATTACCAGACACTAAAGGAACATCCTGTTTTATTTTGACAACCACACCTCAAAAAGTATGAATTTTATGGAAGTGAAAATCTGTCCTTTTATGAAATGCGACCATTCATTGCGTAAAGGCACGGACTGAGGGCATGGGAAGGGCACTTACTTTAAATTACATGTATTAATTAATTAAATCAGGGGAATTATGGATGTAGTTTAATCGAACCAGTTCTGCATGAAAATTGACATTTTCACTGGTATATCTTAATGTAGTAAGAGAGGAAAGGTGTGTACCTTGATAGAAAGATAAGAAGAAAAAACCTGTGGGAAGATTGTTTTCTGCTGATCTTGTGACTGCATGTAAGACAGCCTGATAGAGATCTTTGTCGTTGACAAGCTGCTGCAAAGTAAATGAGTAAAACGTACAGTAAATCCTCAGCTATACACTCACAAAATCACAGAGACCAGCTTGACACAATAGTAGTAGTCATGTGTGGGCTTTGACATGTACAGATTACTCAACAGGAAGTGGGGCGTGTTGCTGATGGTGGCAGCCATGAAAACATTCACCACCCACACTGTCTTAACAATGTGACCTTCCTCACGTTTACCACATCTTACCTTTCACCTCAATTCCAAAAGTTTTTGATGCAAACACAAAATCATTGATAAGCGTGCGCGTGCTTCTGACACAGCTTTAGTGTTGCATCATAAAAAATAAAAACCCACAATAACGCATCAGATGCAACAGATCTTTTTCCATAGTTGCCATGAAGAAAGCATCAACAACAACCTAAAAGAACACGGTGGTAACATCTGTGGTTAGGTCAGCCTGCTTTGTTTACATGTGGACTGCATGTCGATATCGTCATCACTCCTTTTTGCGTTAAACGAGAGGAAGGATGCGGGAGCTTGAAGCGCACCTAGAGGGGAAGCACCAGCTCCAACCCCTTCAGTTTTTACGCTATGACCTAAATGCACGAACTTAGCCTATGACAGTCGAGGAACTATATGTCACATCAGTGTGTGTCGGACGGTTGGTCTTCACCAGCAGCAGCTAGGGGGACAGGAACAGGAACAGGAACTGCTCACGGGTGAGCGTCTCAACAGACGTAACCAAAGACATCACACTGACACACTAATGAGAACAACAACACAATGTTTTACATAAGAGTTAAAAACAATCTTGCTGTTCGGTCAGGGAAAAAAATATTAAGTCAGAGCACTTGCTGTGTAAGTAAAGAATAAAGGGTGGCCGGACATCTGTTACTTTAGTACTGATACCAATATGTGAAAAAGTCCTGCTTTAAAAGCCAAACCCAAGTACAGAGGTATTATCTGCAAAATGTACTATGTAGTAAAAATACTTTTTTTGTTGTTTTTTGCAGAAAAATGGCCCATGTGTTATATTTTATCACATTATTGGTTTATTTATACTGGGGTATAGCTGATATTTTAAATAAGCAAACTTTAGAGAAAGGTAAAGAAAACATTCATACAAATTTGTGTAGCTGAACTTTGTTTCTTCTTCTTTCTTCTATTAATCATCACATGACTCATCAGTTTATCTTGTGATCCTTTGACGGGGTCTGACCCCCCCCCACCACTGGACCAAACTACTAAACTGTTCATAACTTAGGTTAAAGTAGCTCCATCTCGACCAGCTACAACAATAAAAGGCTCAATTAATGCAACAGTATTAACACATGATCTGATATAGCCGTGTTTAGTTGTTCCAGGACTGTCGTTGTAAAAGACCAATCACAGTGTTGTGAGGTCACAGCTTTGCAACTCATGTTGTTGTTCCTGAAAAATCGTAATTGATGGTGCTCACTTCTTATTTTGTGTTTCTTTTCAGTTTCCTGACGCTGTTTGGTTTGGGTTGGGATATAAAAATACTTTTGTTTTGGCAACAAAAAACATTGGTGAGGTTTATGAAAAACATGGTTTGGATTAAAAGAGACCCTTTCACTTTCACTTTGTTCAAAAGGAAAACTTCTCTTATGAGTATTTTTCCAGTCTTTTTCCCTGAATCACAAAGCTATGACATTATGAAAAACTGATTAGTCAGTTGTAATGACGGCCCTGGAGGAATATTAATTATAATGTTCCAGGAACAACACCAACACGGTAACCTCAGTTTGTGCGTAGCCTTTTATCCAACAGCGACATCTCAGACCAGTTGATAGTTTGGGTTAAACTCAAGCTGCCATTTTCTCTGGTCTGTGACCTGACGGCCTCCGACCTAAAGTGGGGGAAATTGTTAGTAATGAGATATTAAATCGTCAGACATGCATTTTAGATGAATCAGATGTATGCACTTGAAAACAACATCATGGAAATAGACAATTAAATTGTATGTAAGCTAGTGTGTGATTGTGATTGGTTCCATATCTCTCTTCGATTCAACTGTTAACAACCACCGACAAGGGCCCCCGACGTGTCACTGCTTAGACAGAGGGGCCACAAGCCCTAAACATTGGGAATCACTGTTTAAATGAGAAGCTAACAAAATCCATCTATCAGCCCAACACACACTAATTAACACATCACATCTCACAAAAGAATCAAAGTGAGATGATAAGTGCTTCTTTTCTCATTTAACTCTCGGCACAACGTCTCCTTTTTACACTTTAGATGTTAGATAGTTAATTAGACAGATTTAAAAGTGCTGATAGATGTATTTTGTTACCTTTGAATGCAGCCCTGCTAGCTGTTTCCAGTGTTTATGCTAAACTAAGCTAACCAGTTGCTGGCTGTACCTTCACAATTAACACACAGACATGAGGGGGATTTTTTCAAATTTTTGGTAAGAAAGCAAATGAGCATATTTCCGAAAATGTCAAACTTTTCCTTTAACAATGCGTTGTGTTCAATTAGCTTTTTATGCAAGTGGATCAGGTAAATACGATGGCGTTAAAAGTACAATATTTTCCTTGCGGTAAAAGGAAGCATGCAATGTAATTGCACAAGTACAGTGCAGATACCACAAAATTAAAATTCAGCTCTTGAGTAAATGTGCTGAGTTGTTTTGACATGGTAAGGGCATGAAGAAACATGGTACACCTGACGTTGTACTCAGACTTCCTGGTATCAGTCTTCCATTGTACAACACTGTTTGTGTGTGTGGTGACTCAGACTTTTGCAGAGTCACACTTGGAAAGCTTTGACTCCCCTCACATTCAGGAATTTCCTGATCCCCGCTCGACTCCCTGCGAAAATGATCTGCAGGCTAAGAAAGAGACTTTACAGTCAAAGATCGTCCCACCCACCCTCACAGCTGGCCAGCTATTGGGAAGTTCCAGGTTAATAACTAAACTGAGGACACATGCTGAAAGAGTCAGCAAGGCAGGGCAGATATCCTTTTCGGTCGATCGTGAGTGTGGAGTCAGCAGTGTGCACAATTAGGCTGAACGAGGAGGCACTGTAGGACGACACAGAGTGCACTTTTGACATTTGAACGTTTTTCAGAACAGTCATATTCTGACCTATATGAACTCAAATTCCTCACCCAAATCACAAACATTAAAACGTGTGGGCCTAGTGGATGACACACATTGATAACACATACTGTACATTGAAGGTGACATTTATCTTATTTATAAGTAGTAAAGCATCAGAGTGACAAAACTCTTCAGCACAAAACTTTATGAGACATGACAAGAAAGGTAGGATCGGACGGCCTGTTCAATGAGTACAATTGTGGCTTTCAGATGACTTCCGGTCGCTTGTCACACCTTGATTGTAGTTTTCCAAGGCAGAGTGCATCTTGTTCCAGCCTGCTCATTGACGTCAGACACAGAGTGGTGGTTGGGAGTGCTATTACTCACTCTAAGTTGCATTCCTCGCACAGCACGTACCAGTGAGCGCCTCTTATTTCCCAAACAGGAAGTTCTAGCCAAGACTGTTGCCAAATCATCTGCACTACATGAGTGTGGTGGAATTTACTCAAGATATTGCATGTGTCTCAAGACATGTTCTTCCTTCCTTTAGTGTTTACTGGCCATTATTATTGTGTTCATTCTTTGGCCTTGTTTAGTCGAGCAGTTTGGACATTGACTCTTTACGTCTTATGTCTGTGTATTAAAATTAAACTTGTTTATATCTGTAACTCCAGTGGTGAGAGCGGCAGCAAGCGGTGTTCGAACTTAAAGAAGGTGAAGAACATTTTGATGAGAAATATTAGCTGTGTAGCTGGCAGCCGTTAAGATTTGAATAAAATGGTAGTAAAACTTGTGGCATGCAGCATCGCTATCTGCTTAAAAACTGAAGGCAGTTTATAGTCTGCCAGCAGAGGAACACTCCCGACTCCACTTAATTACTGTCCACTGTAAATAAGAGCATAATTAATGAGCAAACCCAGGTACCATACAGAGAACAGGAAAGAGTGGGCTGTAGTAAAAGCCAAGACTTCATATTCGCAGAGAGGCAGCCAGTAAGCAGTGAGTTTCACAGTCCTAGAGAGCCACCTGGTGGTGTTTCTAAAACACTTCACTCAGCCCCTCTGGAGGGCGAGAATTCACTGTACTCACCGTTAAATATACTTTCTGCAACAATGATTTAAAAGTGCATGATAACGGTACAAAAGACGTGCTTAGTGGAGATATTTCAGCACCCTTTAAAGACCCGCTCCAATGAAAACAAGTTTTTAACCTCGTCAAACTGTCCATATGGTGTTTTTTTACATGATACAAGACACATGATGTGTCTTAAATATGTTTTAAATGTGAATTGTGTGTATCGTTGAGCCTTACCAAAAGAGTATTTCTGTCACTGTTGGGACAGACAATGAAGTTTATGCAAAATAAGCAGACAACACCATGGCTGAGCCTTTCTGCTTTGGAACCGCAGTGTAGCAATCAGTCTTTAAAAAAAAAACAGATTCAGACAGCCAGCGTTTCAAACGTTACAAACCAAAGGAACCAATCCTGTCAACTTTCATTTCATATCATCAGCAGAACGCCGCTGGTAAACGAGCTGTATCAAGTAGAAGTCAAGTGTGCCAGGTGCAGCTAATTATCGTTAAATGGCCTAATGGCTTCATTAATTCTTCAGAAATCATTACCTCAGACAAGAAGGGTATATTTTCTGCCGGGTCAGTTTGTTGGTTGCCTGGTTTGTACATAAAACTTGGATGGAGGATGGGTCACAGCCCTGAACAGACCCCATTAACTTTTGGTGCTGATCCGGATAAAGGGAAGGATCCAGGATTTTTTTCTCACTTCCTTTGACACTGTGAGATAGGGTGTTTTTTTCAACATTACCATTAATTTCTCAGGGTTATGGTTAAGCAGTTATGGGTGGTTAGACTGTTGGGCCATGGCGGAGGTATGGCGTGCCACACTACTTCTCTAATGCTAAACAGAACACTTATGAACCATTAATAAGAAGTTACTACTCTTTAGTGTGACTGGTCCAACTGTTTGACCACTGCAGACAATGGACCAAAATTAATTTATTAACACTTACTGCAGAGTTGATTACAAAATTAATTCCTGATATCCTTGAGTGTAAACAAAAGGTCTCTAAGAATTTAAAGTAACAGCCAATGAACCAATGAACCGACTTCCTGTTGATCTTGATAACCATTACTTCTGTTTTTGACTGATTCATTTCTCTACTGCACTTGTTTGTATTATTGAATTTAGGGCAAGTCATTAACCACAATGTAACTTGACTTATGATGTTTTTAATGTAGAATTTGTTGATGACACAGTGTTGGTTTGGTATCTGATGATGAGCAATGCATCTTGCATTTGTCAATGAGTTTGCTATTTGGTGTCATGCAACTTCTTTCTAAGTAAATAACAACAAAACTAAAGAAATGATCTTTGATTTCAGAGTGAGTGAAGGGACATACCAACGGCTTTTATCAAGGGAGGCTGTACTGAAGATGGAGATAAATGCTGTAAATATACAATAAGGTATGTTAACACAGGTGTCATCTGAAAAGATGTTATTTACATTTTATGGTGTTTTTTTGTTATTGTTTTTTAACATTTTAAAGCAAGTCCCCATCTACTCCAGTTGTTTAGGAGAATGCTGTGAAGCTCCAGAAATGTTTTGTGGTCTACAAGACCTTGAAATGATCCTTTAATGTAGCTGATTAGTGGTGATAGTGATTGGTTTGGTGGACACATCAGCCTTTTCTACTCATACTATGACCCATCAACGAGATAAAAACACAGTCATGTGTGAACTTTTATTACCACAGTCATTGTTCAGAAGTAGTACTGAGAATGAGGTTATAGATGCAAATTTGTTCTACAAACCAGAACAAATCGACAGTAGACTTTTTCTTTTATTTAAAAAGGAAAACAACAAATGTAAATAAAAAAATACATGTTTTTGAGCTCAGCAAGTATAGAAAAACAGGAAAACCTGGTGCAATGGCTGCACAGGTGCTGAGACTTAATCTCTTGCTAAAGCAGAAAAAAAAAAATCAGCACACTGAAACCTGATTTGAAAAAAATATATATATCTAATAATAAGAGTGTGTCCCTGGAGGGGACATTTATACATTCTAAAGAAAGGTACAGCTGTCGGACTCAAGTACTGAACCATGTCGAGTCACAAAGGTAAACTGGATGCTAGCAGCTTAGCTAATCTCTTCTTAGGACAAACCTGTTGATTCACAAATGCAGCATGCTAAAAAAAACATGATCATACAATACAAAAACAATATTGCCAGCTCAGGGCCACGCCATGATACAACAGATCATCACTACAGTGTATTGTTTTCATCCCTGTGCTGGTGTTTGATTTTTGGTTTGTTCAGAATCCCTGGTTCCCTGTTCAAACTCAAGAGTTTGAGAAAGTAAAGGGTGACACGTTATTAAGTATTTGTATTGCTGGCGAGAAAGAGTTGCGTGTACGCTACTTTTGAGTCTCGTTGAGCTGGCATTCTTGTGGTTACTTCGATGACTGAACACATCTCTTTACCACAGGTATCAGTTTCATTTAGTTTATTCTCTTGGCATGAAAAGCCTCAACATATTTTTATCCACTGTGACTGAAAAGAACAGTAACTAAACGAAATTCAGGTGAAAAACACAAAAAAGTCAAGATTTTATCCAATGTCAATTTGAGAATGCCAGACGAACGGAGAATGAGACATGCCACGTTCTTTGGGGCTTTTCCACGGGCACTTTTGGCTGCGTCGAGTCAGACCAAATGGCACAGGGTTTGCGCTTCCATTAACCAGTTTTAAACATGCCAAGTTGAGCCGAGCGCAAGGGATTGACCCTCTCCGGAGTAGGGCCACTGTGGCCAACCTGTTACTCTCAAAATGCAAGTGTAGGGAGGTGGAGAGAGTCTGTAACCATAACTCAAAAAAAGTGTATGCCGGATTATTTACACGATATTATCATACAGCATGTGTATCAGTATTTAAATTTTTTATGACACAATTATCATGAATATTGCAATATCAAAACACCCCTAGTTTGAAGTTTGGTTATTCTTCAGTGTAAAGTTACTAATGGTCAAAACCCAACATTTCCCGATTTTGCCGCTTCATAATAAAAGCTTTTAAAGAACTAAATAACGGAGGACTTTTATTGTGAAGAATTTAAAGGAAATTGTGTTTATCTCTGAATTAGCAGAGCTTTGTAAGCAGCTATTCTTTGATAGTACTGCAGGGAGGAAAAGTTTTTACAACCTCTCCCCTGACTACTACTGAAGACGAGCGTGTCGTTGGTTAAAGACGCGCCTTCGAGCAGGTAGCCCTGCTGTTATGGAAATGCAAATCCCTGCCGCACTGGGCTGACATGCCGAGTTAAGACGAGCCAGTGTCCGTGTATGGAAAGGGCCCACATGTCTCTGCACCATTTTGTTTTTAAAAAAGACTTTTCTGTGTCACTGTTGAGCCACCAGGGAGAGAAAACGCAGAGGGAACCAGTCTACATCTCACATGTGGCGCACTGTAAATGTTATATTAATATTTCTCACAGATTTAACTCAAGCATCAGTAGAAAGCTCCACTAACTACCACTCGCGCAAATGTTCTTACACAAATTCACACATACTGTATGTACTCAACTAACATGCCTCCTGCAGCCCTACACAGGCCGATAACAATTCAATGCCCACACCAGCATGCATCTCTTATCTAGTGGGCACAGGGTCGCTTCACGCTTACTTTCACATATTTCACCTTACTGTTTGGTTTAATGTTGACCAATAACAAAAATAACAAAACATAAAAAAAAAACATGTGTCCTGCTTACTGGCATATTGTCAGTCAGGCTGGTCAAAGAAATCTGGCTCCATGATTTCTGATACATTTGTGTAAGCAAAAGACAGATATGGTGGGAAAAATGTGAAATCCTAACGGACACTTTAGGAAAGGATGAAAAGGAAGAACACATACATTTGGTAAATAAGAGAGGAGGCGCATGTAAAATGGGCTGACAGGCCATTCATCCTGGTTCACAACGGAGCTAAATTAACCCTTTTCATTACAGACACGAGCCCTCTAACCTTAAAATTATCAACTTTGGGGCTCATCTTGTCTAGCCGGGCATGAGCTAGACTATCGGCTGCCCTGCTGTTGAGTCTGCGTTAAAGTCGGCACACGTATTGGGGATGTGACACCTGAAAAACTTAGGCCCTGAGCATCCAAGATGACATACTGAAAGAATGTTTGGGCGGGTAAGGATCGGCACCCTGTCATTACCGACCAGAAAACCCCTCACACTGCATTTGTAAAATAAACGAGTGAACCTGAATCTGCTGAAGTCCAAATAATCCGCTCTCTCGCAGAGTAAACCCAGAGTCAAAGCAGGCTGACTGGCCAGCCAAGTCCACTTTGCAACATCGGTGGAGAGACGGGGAGGAACAAAAAGGAGGAGGAAGGACAGACATCAGTGGAAATAGGCTCGATAACAGACATAAGCACTGAGAGCCAGTGCTGTGCACAGGCACACATTGGTTAGTAGAGGGGACCAAGTCCCCGGCACAGGAGAATTTTCCTTTGGCTGCACTGCAGCCTCGGGTGTCTCTTGCTCTTCAGTCTCGTGCTGCTGCTGGGATTTGGTTGGAGCTCTGGAGGTATGATCTTGGATTTCTGTGTAGCCATCGAGCTGATTGGCACTGTCAGGAGGAGGCTGGGGGGCAGCAACGTTCCTCTTACGCAGCTCTGACTCTTGTGAGGAACTGAATGAGGCAAGAGTAGATCGTTAATGTCTCCAAAGGTCGGTTTTATTAGATCAGAACAGTTGAGATTCTTGATAAATGTTCCTGAAGACGTTTGCAGCAGCTCATCGAAGTTCAAATGTAGGCTGTTTAGTATGCGTTTCCTAAATAAAACTGAAAGGGATTAAACCATGCAAACTTTTTCTTTCCTCTTCACTTGGAGAGATTTGTTGTTATCAAACAATTATATCCAGTAACTGCCAAGTCTACAAGCTGTGTAAACCTTACTGGTCCTACTGACAAAACTATGTTTAGCTTGCTAATAGTCAAGGGACCTAAAAAAGAATGAAGGGTCATAATGTCAATGAATCTGGCTTTGGGGCCAGAGAAACACACTAAAACCCGACATATCTACGTCATATGACTTCTGATGAAGAAATTCCTCCAGATATTAAATGACACACTTCAGAGTAGGTTAACCATTGATTTTTTTTTTGACACGTTGTTGGAAAGGCTGCTGTTCCCAGTGTCTTTGCAGTCATATCAGTGGAAATCAGTCGGACCTGCCCCGTTTGTTGACAGTATTATCAGCCTTGTCAATCATTTGGGCGGGGAAAAAAACCTGCTCTCTGAAGTTTGTTCTTTCTTTTTCAGGTGTGTCTTCATCAGAAGTCATATGACATAGATATGATGGGTTTTAGTGTGTTTGTCCATGCAATTCCCATTGACACCAATTAAACTGTCGCCACAGTCTGGCCCCAAAGCATGATTCAGTGATGTAAAGACCCTTCAAGTTCCTTGCTAATAATCAGGAAGTAAACACAGAAGCTGGAAAGGATTTTTGGTATATGCATCAGACGTTCTTTCCCGATCAACTGAAACAAAATCTTTGATAAAATCAGATGGAAAATTACCCCAGATTGCGGATCTCCATCTGTTGGATGATCTCATCATTTTCAGGGAAAAAGGATGGCTCAACTTTGCCATTGTGTGGGTCTCTGGGAGGAGGAATAGGAGGAGGGGTGAACTCTGGAGGATCGTCTTCCTCGTTAGAGAGCTCTTTCCATGACTCCTAAATAAAAAAAAAATCCCTTTGAGTCATTGCAAAATTACAAAAATACTTGTACCATGTGTATTTATTTCTTAGAGTTAAATGTTTATCCAACTGAAAAGGATAACAAAAAGGGAAGTTTGTAGCTTAAGAACAAAGAGCTGAATAGACAGGATGGACTTGCCTGCAGAGACGTATCTCCCTTGATGTACTTGGCACCTTCAATGACAGCAAGGTAGGAGAAGCGAAGCTGATCTGCTGTCTGAATCAAACCCATCCGATAGCGTCGCATCTCCAGCAGCACCTCACGAATCCGCACTGAAGACGGGTCCTTTCGCATGGACATCTACATACAACAGCAAAAGCATTTCTTTAAGCACATGATTGATCCGATTGACATCTGAAACTCTACATTACTGGTTGCTTATAACAATGATCAAGGAATTTAGTGTTATTCTCTGCATTATTTCTCAATAGCAGAGATCTGTACAAACCAATAAGAAGCAGGTGTCCACGAGACAAAATGTCCCAGAGCGTCCGATGCCGGCGCTGCAGTGCACCACCACTGGTCCCTGGTCCGAATTCAGACAACCCGACTCTCGCACCTTGAAAAGGAAGTTAAGGAAGGAGGCAGGAGACTCTGGTACCCCAAAGTCGGGCCAGGTGGTGTAGTGAAAATGTAAAATCTCACGGGTCTCTTGAGTCTGTAAAGGAAGATTAAAAAAAATCCAGACATGTAAGAGGAACTGAAAGAAGAGAGACTGGAGATCATCACAAAAACCTAAATGTCACTTTAAGGTGACATTTAGGATTTTTGGTATTGCAGAAACATCTTTTCCTAAATGCATTTAAGAAAAAGTCCTATCTTATCTTGGTGTGGTAATTTTGCTTTTACAGAATCATACTAACTGAAGACTTTCTTAAGTTAGGAACCTAATTTAGGATGGCACAGACCCTGTCCTAAATTCAGAAAAACTCCCAAAAATTGGCAGCAACACTGTTGTTAGGTCTATATGTTAAGGTCTGTCGTTAGCCTGTTGTAGAAGCTAACACTGATGTTAGCCTGTTAGTTTTGAAATTCCCTGACCAAGTATTAATGGATATATATCATCTTTTTCACCCAGACAAGCAAGAAGTTAAAACAAAATGCCCATGTTGACCATTATAGCATGCTAGCTAGCCAGTTTACAGTTCCAGTTAGGATTTCTTTAGTTAACATAAGATACGCGGTCTGAGATTGGACACAGTCATAAGTTTAGAAACTGCTTCTGTAATGGGAAGATAGAATTTTTCCGATTTTTGAAACCTAAGATGAGGATAAGCAGTTTTTGGGTCGTTTTTCTGTAATGTAGCACCAGGAATCATTTGCACCCAATATTAAACTCTACACACAATAACTTGAGATATAATACTTACAGACAGATTTTCCAACTCCAGCTGACGGACTGTATAGTAAGATTTGACATCTTCTGAGACGAGGGTAAGCTTGAAATTGGTGTCTTCAAAGATGGCATCCTTCTCCTCTCTGTGAGGCCAATATTGGGCACATTTTATCTAAAAAGGTGCACAATATGTAAGGTAACAAAGAGAGAAAAGCAGTGAGGTTATTGGAGCAAACAAGACGTACTGAGACTGTAACATTAGGAAAGAAACCAGTGCTTACAGATCCTTTCTCTATGACTCTGTTCAGCATCACCACACCGCGGCTCCTCTGCTCCCACACCATCTCCCAGAAGTTGCCACATGTATTTGGAAGGGGTCCCTGAGAAAGAATGACTGTTGTGTTAGAAGAGTTATTCTTAGTATATCTGAATGGAGAACGGAGCATCTATTTAAAGATCTCTGCAGGGCTACTACTCTTTAAAAAGGACTGCTTAAAAGAGAGTGTATTGAATTTTCCGTCAACCGTCTTAATTTTGTAGCGAAACACACTTTCTATATATTTTTTCAAAGTTCGATTTTTGTTTGGTTTAGTCACTAAAATCTCTCCGCAGCGTCCTCTTACTCTCGAGCCGATGGACGAGAATAACTGATAAAAACGTTGATACACTCAACTGAATCAGTCACAGCATCCAGCTGTACAATCAGCATCGTTTTGCCTCTCAGACAAAACGCACTTTCACCTTTTGTGCATCTTATATTTCTTTTTTGATTCATGTATTTAAGAAGTTGGCCCGGCTAACCTGAAAGTGAATAAAGTGACTTTTAAAATGTTATCGGAGCGAATGACTGATGATAGTAAAACAAGAAATTTTGCCGCGGATGTGACACTAAAAGTTATCCAACCGTTTCACAGCAGCTCCAGCTCGTTAGTGCTGGTCAGCTCTGGAGGAGAGAGTCGAGTGCAAAGCCGGACCTTATGGAGGAATAAACACCTGGAGATACATCGGATTCTGCTCTGATCCGTTTACCAAAGGCGGGAGAGCTCAGAGATTACTTTTTAAGTTCTGGGATTTAAAAGCAGCAGCAATCCATCAAGGTGAACTCCGTTGTCGACTGCTGGCTGTAGCTGGAGGGGAAATGTACTTTACTTCATGAACGTGACATTACAGAAAGGAGAGGGGGGGAAAGGAGTCTCTGTTGGCAGTATAAGAGGCATTTCCAATACTGGTGTTGGTATCAGAACAACCCAGTAGCATACAAATAACAGGTATGAACGCTGTGTAAGGTCCTCCTCCTCTATGCTTACCTGAGTAAGAATATACTTCCTCTGTGCCTCTTCTACTGTTATTAGGCTGGCATTAATGTAGTCATTCGTACCCAGCTGCAGACATATTCTGCTGTGGTCAACTGAAGGGGAGAAAGAAAAAGAGCATTATAAAAATATGCACGTGTGTTGTTATCATGTCACAACCCTTATGGGACTATAAATGTGAGTCTCAGACCGACACAGCTGCTGAGAACATATGACAAGTCCTCTTGAAACAAAACACAGGTGTTAACTCTCAGCTTTAATACCGAGATCGATAGTAACTTTTCATTTCAGTTAAAAAGTAAACAGCATGAGTAAGTTTCAGATGACTGATGTTCATGTCTTGCTAAAAATAAGTCAGAAAAACAGTTCCATGGTATATACAGTAAGTATTTGCACACTGGCCTGCATCATTTGCATAACTTAATCAGTGTGAAAAAGAGGAAACCACATAAAGTTCAGCTGTTGGCTTGTGACGTTGTGGAAAAAAACATTTTATTGATATAAGTCATTTGAAAACCACTGAAACATAAAAATATGGCGACTAGTTATTTTTACATGAAAGGACACATCAGTAGTCAAAATGTAAATATCACATAAAAGATACATATTTTAAAATTAAATGTATTAAAATGTTGCTTTTCTGTGAAAGTCCTTTAAAAAATAAAATGTATGTTTAGATGGAGACAAAAGACGGAGATTAAAAACATTTTTAAAATCAAACTTAAATGTGATTAATGTCTGCTCAGATACTTGCTAGATGTTTTGTTTTTTTGTCGATCAACTTTTAACTCTAACTTGTTTATAGTGTTTTATACTTGGCTCAAGTTTGTTGGGATACATTATGCTAATACTTTATTGAATTTGTCAGAGTGTAGTTGAATGTCATTGTTAAATAATGTGCGCCGTACTCTATAGCTAACAAATAAACAGAGCTGGACACTGTATAACATTCAATTGAGGAAGTCTCACCATGATGCTGCAAGACTCACCCCTGGCTGATGTTCAAATATAAATAGATACTTACAGAGCTGTCATCATTTCAGAGTTATATCTGAAATGTTTACAGTCTGTTCTGTCCAAAAAAATGAGCAACTCACATGGGCTAACATCTCTGTAACGATTCCGATTCTTGTTTTCGGGTAATTTTGCAACCTTGCAAGGGAGTTCACATGACTGCTGACGAATCTCCTGTGACAGAATAACAAAAGAACATTAGATTAACATCACATTAAATGTCCGAAGCGACAAGACTGGTGGCGGCTGTGTTTCCATGGCTTTAACAAATTCAAAATGCGGCTGCATAATATGATCAAAAAAAACCTAATTGCAGTAATTTTTCAGAGCCCGACTGATGTGCAGTTTTTGGGGGCTGATGCTGATACCAACATTAGAGAGTTAAAAGTATCCCGATATCAATATATTGGCTGATACACATTTTCTGCAGTGATTCCTCAAATGTGGTTAATATGTATGGAAGCAGGATATTTTACAGTTTAACAATAAACTCAAAATCTAATTATAAATCACCCCAGGCTTCGTTTTCTGCACTGTGAAGTGTTTAAGACCAAAAAGTTTTCACATCGGCCGTTATCGACAACATATATGCCCAATTTGGCCGATAATCTCAACCAACCGATATATCTGTCGGGCCCGAATTATTCTGACATGATATTGTGATTGCGATGATTCACAATAGTGGGAATGATACGTTTTGCGTCACACTCTTCATCTTCAGTGAAAAACACTATTAAAATCATGATAATGTGACATTTGTTTGGGTCCGTACCAAACAAACCAGAGGATCTCTGCAGCACTACATCGCATCATTCTTGCAATTTGAATATCACACTTAAAAATACTGCAATTTCGATTAAACTTCGATTAATTACGCAGCTCTTAGGGATGCACGATTTGTTTTATAAGCCGATACAGATAATTACCTGCTTCTCTAGCCGATACCGATAAGATAATCAATACTTTCAACATTTTTGTATTATAAAAATAAGTTCATTGCCTGTAGTTTATGTGAACCTGTGGTACAAAATGCTTAGATGTAGTGAGTGAAGATGAATGACTTAATAGTCGATAGCTCAATAGATCATAGCTCTCCCTAGTCTGCTATATGTTTACTGGCAGATAACAAGCCAGTTTTGCCTGTTAAGCAAATGTTTTCGACTATTTATCGACTTGAATTTCACTGACACTGACACAGAGCGAATATTATAAATATTCCAGTAGTGGTCAGGTATTTTCATCATGCATCCCCAGCAGTCCTGTTTTAAAGCAGAATAAAAGCACACATCTTGAAATGCGGAATTTGTATTTCCTATATTTAATTCTGTGGAAAATAAACACACCATCTGTAGATATTATATACAACTTCCTAAAAGTGTCCCACTCGTGCTTAGAGGGTAAAAAATGTTGTTTTTGTTAATATATATCAGCTGATTCAACTGTGATTAATGGGTGTTTTGGCAAAAAAAATCATTGACATATGAAGACATGCAACAAAACCTGTACAGTCTGCACAGGCACAATGTTAAACAGTGTAGTGATGATGGGATATTCTGCCTGCTTGTGACCCAGACTCACGCATCAATCATCGGATTGGTCCAAAGCAGGCGGAACACGGACCAAACTACAGGCGAGCGAGGCTGATAACTACAGAAATGGTAGCTACGCAGCTGCAGACTCGGTGTGCATTAGCTATCATTTGGCCTAAAAAAAAAAATAATAATAATTAAAAAAAAAAAAAAAAAGTGGCAGCTTCCCCAACAGCCCATTTCCACCTTGATTTGCCGAGAGGTCCTACCTGATAAATGGCGCTCCAACTCCCGTTTTCATCGATTTCCCGAAACTCGGCTTCCATTTCTGACAGTCCAGCTGCCACTCCTTCGTCCTCTTCCCCAGATACGGACAAACCGCAGCTCCCCGGCAGATGAAGCGGACTGTTGTCCGGCAGTGTCCCGCAAGAAGCTGACAACTGTTCCGCCGCTATTCAGTAATTCTCGGCAGGGCAGCACAGACCGCCGCGTTACCTCTGTCGGCCTGCTTTTAGCGGAAACACGCCGCCGGCTCCTCCTACACGGTATAGCTGCCGTCCTCGGGTGGCTAAAAAAGAGCAGAGTGTGTTTTTAAAGAGATAAAACCCCACTCGGGATCTTCAGACTCTTAAATGTATTCAAATGTCCTCCTCGGACCGGGACGTGTAACTTTATGAGTGAAAAGACAGCCACTTTACCATTCCTACGGCGGCTGTAGAGGCAGTCGAGCGGGGACGCGCGGAAGGCATCTTGTTTCTGGAACGCAGCCGGAGCGCGCACGTACACTCACGTAATGGTCTGTTTACGTCCAATCTGTGGAGTCTGTGTGCTGCTGTGACCTGCTGCAGCTCAGTCAACGAGATATTCCTGCTGCTCAAAACTCGTACCGGGGATGATATGACATTATTGTGAAACATTAAGACGCATGTGTCGTCGAGGAGGTTCGCGCACAGTGTGACGTAGCAGAGGTCATCATGGATTAGCTGTAGTTGAGTGGCTTTCTCCAGACAGTGTGACTGACAGCAAGGACTGGGACAAGGGACTTTGGTGCTACTAACGTTAGCTAGCAACGCAACTTAGCTAAACGTTTTGACTCAGCCTTACCGCTGCGACAGGTATTATGTAAATTCTTGACAAGTTCTTCTGTGTGTGTCGCTTCATGTGTTGTCTTCCTCTGGCCGCCAGCTCACTTTACATGGCTGTGTTTTCCTAGTTGTTGTCTGGCGTTGGCGTTAGCCCTCAGCTGTCGTTGGCTGCTGCTTGCTAATGTGTAGCTATAGTTATTGCCTCCCAGTGGTGGAAAAAGTATTCAAATCTTTTAACGGTAAGTTGCATTAGCATTACTACAGTGCACAATTTACTCAGTTAAAAGTAAAAGCCAAATGATCACTGAAGTAACGTTGTTAGCGATGAAAAACAACAACAAAACATGTCTGGATCAAAGTTGAAAGGGCCATGTTGGTACATTCCTCAGTTTACCACATCATTTGCATGATACATTTCCATCTGCTGATCACAGCTGTCAGACAAATGAGGTACATTATTATAAAGTATCATATTTACATTTTATAATACAGTGGAGATCTCACAAATTGGGCATGCTCAAGCTAAGTATCATTACATCTAAACTAGGGCTGCACATCTGCATCTCAAAATAATCAAAGTTACAATATGGCTAAGGGCAGTATCCAAATTGCAAGAAGCTGCAATTTTATTTTACAAACGGAAAATGTGTGATTTTTAAAAAAAAAAGCATTATAATGAAGTACTGTAGTGTTGTAGTGATGTACACATCTTGATCTCCAGATGTAAGAAAACAACAGATGTCTCATCATCAGTTTTTTTCAGTGAAAATTAAAATTGTGAAGCAAAAATGATAATTCCCACAAATCATGAAAATGTTGCAGCCACAATACCTGTCAAAATAGATGTGATTTGCTTTTTTTAATCATGCTTTTGACCTTTTATTAGACAGGACAGTAGAGAGGGCTGATGATGTGCAGCAAAGGGCCACAGGTCAGATCAAAGCCTCTGTACATGGGGCGTATAAACAGGACTGACCCTGCAATATGCTTTAATAACCATATTGTGCAGCCCTAATTTAAACAGTACTGAAGTACTGTCTACATCTTTGATTCTCAGAATTTCCAACTCACACGACTAACACTTTGTCAGTATGCAGCACAAGCCATCTGTTAGAATCTCACATTACACGTCTTATTTAATTCACATACTATATGTGTTATTGTTTGTGTAAGTTCTGTATGTACAAGTGTTGCAGTGGAGGGTAACTTGTCCGTCTGTTTTAGATTCCTGGAGTAGTTTGAGAACCTTGAGAGATTCTCAAGGCGACATGGCTCCCAAGGACATCATGACCAATTCCCATGCCAAATCCATCCTCAATGCGATGAACTCACTCCGCAAGAGCAACACACTCTGTGATATCACTCTGAGGGTGGAGAACACAGATTTCCCAGCTCACCGGATCGTCTTGGCTGCCTGCAGTGACTACTTTTGCGCCATGTTCACTAGTGAGGTATGTTTGGTTTGATACAATTAAGGCAGTGATGGAGAAGGATGCCAATGGCTTTTTGAGAGTCGAGAGAAGAGTTTGAGTTTACCAAACGAGACGCTGCTGACAAGACAATTATGGGAATTGCTACCAGATAATACCCAATGCTTGTAACTAATCCTTTAATGATACGAGTCTCTTTTTTTTGTGGCTCTGCAGCTTGCAGAGAAGGGAAAATCTTTTGTCGACATCCAGGGGCTCACTGCAGCGACTATGGAGATCCTGTTGGACTTTGTCTACACAGAGACAGTGTTAGTCACAGTGGAGAACGTCCAAGAACTACTCCCTGCAGCGTGTTTGCTGCAGCTCAAAGGTATGTTTAGGAGTGCCTGCTGTGCCTTGATTTTAAAAGTGTGTGCTTAAGTCAGCTGATATCGATGTGATTGTAGGCAGAGGGTATCTGCAGGTCTTAAAATTCAGTTTCCTCCCAAAAAAGGCTTCAGAAGGTTATCAAACGTCCTAAATTTAATTTACAAAAGTCATAAAAGTCTTTTCTCTTGCCTGCTGTCAGCAGTAATGTTATTTATAAAATGTTTTTGTGTCTGAGTGCTGTCTGTTGTAAGACGTTATATAACTATAAACTACAAGTAGGATTGTTGCAACAATAGATTGTGGGTTGTAGATCCTTTTTGGAGTTTCAGTCTGCACCATCAGACCTAAAGCTAGCTACAGTATCTACAGAGCTCATTGCCAAATTTTTAGCAGAAGTTTAAATTAATTAATCATTTGAAATAGATTAATCCATTCATCCACTTAATGCGTCTTACCTGAGTTGAGATCACATTAATTTAATTAATCTGTAATCTGGAATTACTGTAATAGACTGCTGGGAAGCAATGAATAAATGTGATGTATTAAGCTTCGTTCTATGTGGTATAAAAGTCTTAATTCGGTGATCCCTGCAGAAACCCTGAGGCGAGGCACCACTTTCCAATGAAATCGCTTCAGCGGTTGCTGAGTGACATGACAGTCATGTCTAACAGGATTTGATTGAATTTCAATGATACATACAAATGTATCTTTGTTCTCCGCAGGGGTGAAAAGAGCATGTTGTGATTTTTTGGAGAGTCAGCTTGATCCCTCCAACTGTCTGGGTATTCGCGACTTTGCCGAAACTCACAATTGCCTTGACCTGATGCAAGCCGCCGAGCTCTTTTCCCAGAAACATTTCTCCGAGGTGGTTCAGCATGAGGAGTTCATGCTGCTCAGCCAGACAGAAGTTGAAAAGCTTATAAAATGTGATGAAATTCAGGTATGAAAACTGGATGTCGTGAGTTATTGTCAGTTGTACTGTGGAGGCTGTTTGATCTGAACATTATCGATAACTAAACATGTTGTTTGAAATACAATTAGGACCCCGCTCCCTGATACATCTGTGTATATACATGCAGTAGCTGTAATAGTTAAAATCTGTATTAAGTTGCCAGTAAAGTATCTTGATTGAAATAGCGTTGTGTCAACTGACTTTCACAGCTTTCTTATTGTCTTTCACCTGAGTGTGAAAAGAGAAAAGCAAGTACCAACCTGCTGTAATCTCAGTCAGTGGGCCCCCCCCCCCCCCCGGTTCCACGCACTTTTGCGGATTGGACTGACAATGAAAATTGCAGAGAAGAAAACCTGATTTAACTTTGCCTTTGTGCTCAGGAAATTCCTGTTCCCAACCACATGCCTTGCTTTGTGAAAACACAGTTATTATCGCAGAATGATTTATAGATCATCAGTTCCCCCAAATGTCTCTTCCTGTCATTTTTGTTGTTTTTAAAAAATAAAACTAGACCATACATGTAAATCACAGTCACGCATAATTTACCCACAGTGAAACTTTTCTCTTTGTTTATTATTTCTTGGGAGGAATTTACATTGAGGTGTTGAGATAGTTAAAGATGGACAGCTTAGCTAAGGTGGTTGCCCACTAATGAACATCTTTAACTGCAGTTGTCAGCTTTTTTTTTTTTTGTTTAATTGATGTGGTTTAATACATGTTGTATTCTGTCTGTATGTAGGTGGACTCGGAGGAGCCAGTATTTGAAGCCGTGTTAAACTGGGTCAAACACAACCGAAAAGAGCGAGAGCCCTACCTGCCAGACATGCTCGAGTTCGTTCGAATGCCACTCCTGACCCCCCGCTACATTACAGATGTCATTGATGCCGAGGTGAGGCAAGCGACACACAGCAGGTTGTTGTGTAATCATACGCTGAACTTCCAATGAAAGGTTATGTGTTGACGTACTTACGACAGTTAGCACCGCAATTAAGCGAGTTTTGACACGTTTCAGCCCCTCATTCGGTGTAGCCTGCCATGCCGAGACCTCGTCGATGAAGCCAAGAAATTCCACTTAAGACCGGAGCTAAGGAGTGAGATGCAGGGCCCACGCACACAAGCTAGACTAGGTAGGAATCCTGTTTTTTTTGTTGAGCTATAGATTACTCCTACATACCTACTTTGTCATCCACACTGATGGTAAAATTGATTTATGGGGCTTTTCAGGTGCCAAAGAAGTCCTGTTGGTAATAGGTGGGTTCGGCAGCCAACAATCACCGATAGACATAGTTGAGAAATATGATCCGAAAACACAAGAATGGAGCTTCCTTCCTGTAAGTATTTCATGAAAGAGATCCTTGTGATTTTTTTTTTTTTTAACCTCAGTATATCTGGCTAATACAGACACGTATGTCTTAAACAGAACATTGCACGGAAAAGGCGTTACGTCGCCACGGTGTCCCTCCACGATCGAGTTTACGTGATCGGAGGCTACGACGGTCGGTCGAGGCTCAGCTCCGTGGAGTGCCTGGACTACACGGCAGACGAGGACGGTGTTTGGTACACAGTCGCCACCATGAATGTGCGGCGTGGCCTCGCTGGAGCCACAACACTCGGAGGTGAGGGAGCTTCTGTGCCCAATGACTCACACTTTCACTGGTGATTTGTCTTTCTGTGAAATCTCCCGTGTATGTGTCATTCTCAGTAACAGTACAGTATTGTTTCTTCTTTTCTGTTCCATCTTGGCACTTGACAGACATGATCTATGTTGCCGGTGGCTTCGATGGCAGCCGACGCCATACCAGCATGGAGCGATATGACCCGAACATCGACCAGTGGAGCATGCTGGGAGACATGCAGACAGCTAGAGAAGGAGCTGGTCTGGTGGTGGCCAGTGGACTCATATACTGTCTAGGTATGAACAGATAATAAAATCTCAGTCTTTCATAACTTTGACACGTATGAGGGTCATATTAGGGCTGATTATGTTCATTATTAGTTGATTTTAATCCACTCTTCAATCGCAGTTTCCTGAAAAACAGATTGTCTTCGGCCAATACGGTCACGGACTCATCATGTCGTCTCATATCTCGGATGTAGTAACTTTCCAAGGCTGCAGCTAAAGATTACATTACATTGTCCATTTATCTGTCAATAATTCTCATGAATAATAAGCTATAGTTTATAAAATGTCAGAAAAAATTTCAAAAACACAATTTCCTCAGGGTTAAGACGCTAAATTCAATATATTTAATTTACTATTAAATGAAACAAGAAAAAGCAGAATACCCTAACAAATGAAACGTTGGACTCGGGGAAGGGCTTAAATAATTAAATTGTTTTTCAGATTTTTCTCTCAACTGATTCATCACCCAGTCATTTCAGCTCTCCACTTGTCATTTCCTTGATTTTTCATCATAGGTGGATACGATGGACTGAATATCCTGAATTCAGTTGAGCGGTATGACCCACACACAGGCCACTGGACAAGTGTTACACCCATGGCCACCAAGCGGTCAGGTAGGTAAAAAAAATAAACAAAAACAATAAAGTGAAATACTCCAGTTAATTGTGTGTGTTACTGTTCAAACTGAGACTTTTCTGCTGTTTTCAGGAGCTGGTGTGGCTTTACTCAATGACCATATCTATGTAGTGGGAGGCTTTGATGGCGTTTCACACCTCGACTCTGTCGAGGTCTACAACATCAGAACAGACTATTGGACCACTGTAGCCAGTATGACCACTCCTCGATGTTACGTAGGAGCAACCGTTCTCCGAGGACGTCTCTACGCCATCGCAGGGTAAGGATTGTCATGAGGCCTCTCTTTCTGTGACAGTGGATTTAATTAATTTAATCTAATTTTATCTAATTAGGCTTTGTTCAGATCGACTTCAGCCGGCTTCAGTCTGCTACCACAGAAGGCTTCGAAAAAATAGCTCAGGTTCGTCAGGCAAAAAAATAAAACGGGTTCAAGTTTTGCTGCAAGGCAATGCGACATCATCCAACAACGTGCTACATCAACCAATCAACGAGATGATTTCAGCATCATATTTCTATGAAGATAAAATGTTTGCCATCCAGTGCAGTAAAATGATTCCTCTTAGTATTACAAACCTCTGTACAGTGTTTTGGTGTCTGATACGGTTTTAAAAGCCTGATTGGCATGGGACTAATATTTCCTTGGCACCTTTAGTAATTTGTAATAATGGCAGGGGACATTTAATCGCAGCAGTCAACCACTGTGCTGTGAGATCGTCAATATTGACGTTGGAAAGTGACAAAAGGTTGTCAATTTTTTCTAATACAGACAGAAAGTATCTTTTACTTAATCTAAATGAGCTGCACATTATACCCATGAGGTAAAGTCAGTAAATATGAGTAGAACACAGACCTCACTTATACCGTGCGATTGCACCACACGAAACACAAACGTGGTTGTAATTTCTAAAAGTGCTAAAGTCGCGGATCTGTTCCTCAAACTGAACTCTCTGGGTCATATTTCATTGTCTTGCCAAACTTTGTTTCCCCAGACAGTGTTTCCTTTCGGGCTGGAGTAATGCAAGCAGAGTAAAAACACTGTAAATTTGAAAGATCTCCACTTGATTTGATTTGCAGAATCCTCCTGAGACTCTGTAGTTCTTTTCACTTCTTACTTAATATACCCTAAAGTGTATATTTACAAAAAGCAAGGTTTGAGCATTGATTATCATGTCTTTGTCCAACATTCAGTTAAATATAGATCGAAAAAGGATTTGCAAATCATTATATTCTGTCTTTATTTATTGAAATGTTACTCAGCAGCCCAACCTCTTTGGAAGAATGAAGCCTGTGTAATAAAAAATATACACACAATGA